>NC_053393.1:528399461-528754461 GCF_905171765.1 Bufo bufo
GCAGGGGGCAGACAGCTGCCGGGGAGGAGGATGCAAACGAGGTCAGGGCTGTCCCAGGAGAAGTAGGGCTGCCAGGTGAAGCCTCAGTGCAGGGTTCCTCCGCCACTGGGATGTCAGAGAGCCAGGTTAGTCCGTCTGGACTAGCGACTTGGTCAGAAGCAGGCACTCCCAGTGGTGGCAGCTGACATAGCTGCTGTCACGCACAGTGGGAGAGCTGGGGCCCTAGGGGCCCCTCAGGGGTCTGATGGCTTTCCCCCTTCCGACCAAGTGGCTGCCGAATCAGATGGAGGCCAGGAGACAGGTCCCAGGGACCTGACAGGGGACATGGCAGTCTTGTCTATTCTGGTCACGTCCAGTCAGGAGTTTGAGGCAGCGTTAGTGGCTGACGCCAGCCTGAACGCTCTCAAGGAGCAAGCGAAACAGCCCCCCTCGGACTCAGACCTCGAGCGGATGGTCTGGGACCAAGGACGGATGTACCGGGTCACGGTCCAGCAGGGCTCACCGGAGGCATGCTAGTCCAGCTAATAGGCAGATAATAAAGTCTATCTGGGTTAGTCAACAAAAACTATATTCCAGCAAAACGTTAACCCTTAAAGGGCTTCTGTCACCCCCCTAAACTAATTTTTAATTTTTTGGCTACTTAAAATCCTTATACTGCGATTTATCAATATATAGTGCTCTTACTCTTTTTCGTTCAGTAGTTTCTTCAAAAAACAGACTTTTATAATATGTAAATTTCCTTTCTAACAGCAAGTAGGGCGACTACTTGCTGGTAGCAGCCGCATCCTCCTTTTAAAAAGACGCCCCCTCCTCATGTTGATTGACAGGGCCAGCGAGCTCTCTCGTCCTCTGGCTGGCCCTGTCTGCGTTTTAAATCTCGCGCTTTCGCCGTACCGGTCTTCAGTCGGCCCAGGCGCACTGATAGGAGGGCGCTCGCTCGGCCGCTCCTTCCTCAGTGTGCCTGCGCCGGGTGTAGATGTGACATCATCGGCGCAGGCGCATTGAGGAAGGAGCGGCCGAGCGAGCATCCTCCTCTTAGTGCGCCTGCGCCGACTGAAGACCGGTACGGCGCAGGCGCGAGATTTAGAACGCAGACAGGCCCAGCCAGAGGACGAGAGCGCTCGCTGGCCCTGCCAATCAACATGAGGAGGGCGTCTTTTTAAAAGGAGGATGCGGGTGCTACCATCAAGTAGCCGCCCTACTTGCTGGTAGAGAGGTAATTTACATATTATAAAAGTCTGTTTTTTGAAGAAACTACTGAATGAAAAAGAGTAAGAGCATTATATATTGACAAATCGCAGTATAAGGATTTTAAGTAGCCAAAAAATGAAAAATTAGTTTAGGGGGGATCACTTGGTATTTTAATATGCAAAATCGTGGAACGCATAATGAGGGTAAAAGTCGCCACGATGCGCTCTACATCAGAACATTCGCCAACCATGTATATGAGCCAAGTCCCCACCATATTGTGGAAGGGAGCGGTAACTGGGAGCGGTACCTCCCACATCTGCTGTTTGCATACCGAGAAGTCCCACAGGCCTCCACTAGGTTCTCCGCTTTCGAGCTCCTGTACAGGCGACGTGTGTGGGGGCCCCTGGCTCTGGTAAAAGAGGCCTGGGAGGGAGATGTAGCCACCCCTAGAGTGTCGGTCATCGAGTATGTCATGCACTTCCAAAACAAGATGCAGGCCTTGTCGCAGCTGGTGCACGATAATATGGAGCGGGCCCAGGCCGACCAGAAGCAATGGTACGATCAGAACGCTTGTGAGAGGACCTACTAGGTGGGTCAAAAGGTATGGGTACTGGTCCAGGTACCTCAGGACACGCTTCAGGCGGCGTCGGAAGGCCTGTACCTCGTGCATCAGCGCCTCGATGCCGTGACGTACCTGGTCACCCTGGACCACGCCCGTGGAAGGCCTTCCACGTGAACATGATGAAGGCACATCAGGAGAGGGAGGCATGTGCCCTCCCTCTCTGCAACCTTCCAGAAGAGGGGGAGGAGGAAACCCTCCTGACCATGCTCACCCAGGTGAAGGCGGGTGGGTCCTTTGAGGATGTGGAGGTGGGCCAACAGCTCTTGAAGGACCAACGGTCCCAGCTATGGGCCACCCTTCACCCCTTCCAGGAGTTGTTCAGAAGCAAGCCCGGAAGGACAGAGTTGGCCGTCCATCACGTGGACACCGGGGATCACCCCCAAATCCGGCATTCAGCATATCGGGTTTCCTTGGAGGTGCAGCAGCACATGCGCCAGGAGATTGATGAGATGCTGAAGCTGGGGGTCATCCAGGCATCCAACAGCGCTTGGGCTCGCCTGTGGTCCTCATCCCAAAGAAGGACCGGACCACCCAGTTCTGCATGGACTACAGGGAACTCAGCGCTGTCTCGGTCATCGATGCGTACCCTATGCCACGCATCGATGACCTGCTCGATCAGTTGGCCGGGGCCCAGTACCTGACCATCATGGATCTGAGCCGGGGGTACTGGCAGATTCCCCTGACCCGTGAGGTGTGGGAACGCTCTGCCTTTATCACCCCCTTTGGATTGTACAAATCCACGGTGATGCCGTTCGGCATGAAGAATGCCCCTGCCACTTTTCAGAGGATGGTCAACACGCTGCTTCAGGGACTTTAGGAGTACACGGCCGCGTACCTGGATGACTTTGCCGTCTTCAGTCCCACATGGTAGGATCACCTACAGCACCTGACGCAGGTGCTGGGGCTTATCCACCAGGCAGGCTTGACCATGAAGCCGGAAAAGTGCCAGCTGGGCATGAGCGAGGTCCACTCCCTGGGGCACCGGGTAGGCGGGGGGACCCTGAAGCCAGAGCCCGGGAAAGTGGATGCTATCGCATCCTGGCCCACCTCCAGAACCAAGAAAAAGGTGATGTCCTTCCTGGGCAGGTTCGTCCCCCACTATAGTAGTCTGGCGAAGCCCTTGACGGACCTCACCAAGAAGAAGCTGCCCTCCGCAGTCGATTGGACAAATGACTGCGAGACGGCCTTCCGGGCACTGAAGGTTGCCCTCTCCAGCATCCCTGTACTACAGCCAGCCGACTTCACGCGGCCGTTTATAGTACAGACCGACGCCAGTGATTTTGGCCTCGGTGCCGTACTCAGCCAGCTCGACACTACGGGCCAGGAACACCCCGTTCTGTACCTGAGTCGGAAGCTCCTGCCAAGGGAGGTGGCGTATTCCACAATGGAGAAGGAGTGCCTTCTCTTGTCTGGGCACTGCAACGGTTGCAGCCGTATTTATACGGACGCCGCTTCACTGTGGAGACCGACTACAACCCCTTCAGCTGGTTAAACACCATATCCGGGATGAATGGAAGGCTGCTACGCTGGAGCCTAGCCCACCAGCAGTATCACTTAACCATTCGCCACAAGAAGGGCCGTGACCACGGGAATGCCGATGGGCTATCCCGGCAAGGAGAAGGTGCGAATGCGCGCTCGGGGGAACACGGGACGGTGCTGCCTCCTGGCGCCCTCTAAAGGGGGGATGTGTGAGGAATATGGATTATCATTTATTGGCAGCCCTGATTGTCATTTGATTCACCTTTTGGCATGTACACAGTCAGTGCACATGCAAAATATGTTCTCACCCCCCCAGCCATCTGCTGTCAGCTGGCAAGGTAGGAAGCCCCAGGGGTCCAGGCTTCAAGGAGGCCCCAGGTGGATAGTCACACCTCAACCAGCCAGGTTGGAGGAAAAGGACCTCAGTTAGGAAAGAAGACTAATGAATCTTTTGATGCATGTGTCTTTACAGAGGAAGAGGTTCTAAGTCAGCTGTCTAAAATTAATACAAATAAGTCACAGGGGCCTGATGGGATACACCCAAAGCTATTAAAAGAGCTCAGCGGTGAACTAGCAAAACCATTAACAGATTTATTTATCCAATCCCTGGCAACAGGAGTCGTCCCAGAAGATTGTAAATGAGCAAATGTTGTGCCCATTCACAAGAAAGGTAGTAGGGAGGAATCGGGCAACTATAGGCTAGTAAGCCTGACATCAATAGTGGGGAAATTAATGGAAACCATACTTAAGGAGAGGATTGTGGAACATCTAAAATCCCATGGATTGAAAGATGAAAAACAGCATGGATGACTTTGCCGTCTTCAGTCCCACATGGTAGGATCACCTACAGCACCTGACGCAGGTGCTGGGGCTTATCCACCAGGCAGGCTTGACCATGAAGCCGGAAAAGTGCCAGCTGGGCATGAGCGAGGTCCACTCCCTGGGGCACCGGGTAGGCGGGGGGACCCTGAAGCCAGAGCCCGGGAAAGTGGATGCTATCGCATCCTGGCCCACCTCCAGAACCAAGAAAAAGGTGATGTCCTTCCTGGGCAGGTTCGTCCCCCACTATAGTAGTCTGGCGAAGCCCTTGACGGACCTCACCAAGAAGAAGCTGCCCTCCGCAGTCGATTGGACAAATGACTGCGAGACGGCCTTCCGGGCACTGAAGGTTGCCCTCTCCAGCATCCCTGTACTACAGCCAGCCGACTTCACGCGGCCGTTTATAGTACAGACCGACACACCTCAACCAGCCAGGTTGGAGGAAAAGGACCTCAGTTAGGAAAGAAGACTAATGAATCTTTTGATGCATGTGTCTTTACAGAGGAAGAGGTTCTAAGTCAGCTGTCTAAAATTAATACAAATAAGTCACAGGGGCCTGATGGGATACACCCAAAGCTATTAAAAGAGCTCAGCGGTGAACTAGCAAAACCATTAACAGATTTATTTATCCAATCCCTGGCAACAGGAGTCGTCCCAGAAGATTGTAAATGAGCAAATGTTGTGCCCATTCACAAGAAAGGTAGTAGGGAGGAATCGGGCAACTATAGGCTAGTAAGCCTGACATCAATAGTGGGGAAATTAATGGAAACCATACTTAAGGAGAGGATTGTGGAACATCTAAAATCCCATGGATTGAAAGATGAAAAACAGCATGGATGACTTTGCCGTCTTCAGTCCCACATGGTAGGATCACCTACCATGTGGGACTACCATGTGCCTCAGGATTATGGCCCATACTAACTTTGAAGGAGAAGACAGAGCGGCCGCACAGCTTAAATCTGTGGAACTGTTTTGGGCAGGAAAGCCATGCTTGCGGTCGAAATGATCAGAGCTATCCATGGATGTATACATTATGGGGATATGTGGGGTTTTGAGGTGTGTGACAGAACCATCTGCCTTTGGAATTGTATTGTATGTTATGTGAGGGTACCCAGATAGCTATGCCATGGAGCCTGTTTGTGAAATTAAAGACTTTGGCTCCATGTCGATTTTATTGTATTCGTGTAGTCAGTGCCATTCACCTAATAATATGCACTCAGACTTGAGCTATCTGGGGATATGTTAAATGTCTGTGTTTACTGTAAGGGTTGTGACATTGTATGTTTAAATGGTGATTTCTGTCCTGTTGTCCCCATATGTGTATTGGCGATTTCCCTTTGTCCTGAGAGATAATTGAATTGCTACTCGGGTGTCTCCAGGGCAGAGAGGAGGAAACCATTATGCATTGTGGGGATGTATTGTGTCTGTGTATCCTGAATTGCTGCATATCTGTCCTTCAGGGAGATCATGTCATACTAATCTTATTGATTTTTTTGATTGGGTGACTAAAATAATAGATGGAGGAGGTGCAGTAGACATCGCTTGTGGGGAAAATAACCTCGCCACTGGGTTTTGGAGGGGCCTGTTTGCCAGCCCTTTTGCCTCAGGATTATGGCCCATACTAACTTTGAAGGAGAAGACAGAGCGGCCGCACAGCTTAAATCTGTGGAACTGTTTTGGGCAGGAAAGCCATGCTTGCGGTCGAAATGTGACTTCCATGGAATTCAGGAACCCCTGCTCGGATCTGGGTGATTTTTGGATATGTTGTTCACCCAGATCAGAGCTATCCATGGATGTATACATTATGGGGATATGTGGGGTTTTGAGGTGTGTGACAGAACCATCTGCCTTTGGAATTGTATTGTATGTTATGTGAGGGTACCCAGATAGCTATGCCATGGAGCCTGTTTGTGAAATTAAAGACTTTGGCTCCATGTCGATTTTATTGTATTCGTGTAGTCAGTGCCATTCACCTAATAATATGCACTCAGACTTGAGCTATCTGGGGATATGTTAAATGTCTGTGTTTACTGTAAGGGTTGTGACATTGTATGTTTAAATGGTGATTTCTGTCCTGTTGTCCCCATATGTGTATTGGCGATTTCCCTTTGTCCTGAGAGATAATTGAATTGCTACTCGGGTGTCTCCAGGGCAGAGAGGAGGAAACCATTATGCATTGTGGGGATGTATTGTGTCTGTGTATCCTGAATTGCTGCATATCTGTCCTGTGTCACAGTCTTCCATCTGGTCCCCTAGGGGAGTGTCCACCAGATGGGGACCTGCATAAATACGGGCGGGTACCCCTCAATAAAGAGTTCCTGTTTTACACTCAACATAGAGCCTCGTCTCATGTGTGTGGGGATTGCTATACGTGTATACTCCTCTGGCTATTACTCCTAGCTCTTGTAAGAGCTGTTCCTGTGCCTGGTTCCTGTGGTCGTTTCGGTGTCGAGCGGAGTGCTTGGAGTCCTCGGGAGGCACTGGGAGTATTTATCAACGGAGGTACCCGGTCGGAGTGCCAGGAGATCCGTTACATTGGTGGCAAGCGGCGGGATCGTTCCGACAGCCAGAAGGACAGCTACAGGAGACACCATTCCATGGATTTTACAATTTGAGGGCAACGCATGTCCTAGTACAGCGACCCTGACAGCACCAGAATGGAAACAGCAGTGGAGTACGATGAGGGTGTCATGGATGACCGAAATGCAGTCCGCAAAGGCATCTGGTACCAGGCACTGGGTATTGTGGAGTATATGCGGGACGAGAGACTCCCGACGGAAGACCAGCGGTTGCAGAAGCGAGTAGCCCTGCGGATGCCCTTCCTGAGAGAGCAGCCCCGGGAGGAATGGGTAAAGAAATTGGAACACCTAGCATGGCAGGATCTGTGGCTGGAAGATGCCTACCAGGTGCTCTGGTGGTATGGGGCACAGTACCTACCCAGGACAGTTGAGCATGACAAGCCAGAGGGAGAGTAGTTTGATGGTCCTGGCTTGTTATGGGAGACTTTTTCAGAGCTGGACTTTGGGAGCCCTACACAAGCCCGGTTCAGGGACCTCTTTGAGTGGCGGGAGAGCAGGTATGACTGGGACGACACTCATGAGATTGAGCAGGACCTGGTCCACCTGGTGACCCGGGAGATGGAGCTGGAACAGTACTACCAGCAGCTGTTCCACTCCAGTGAGAAGGCTCAGCAGGAGAGCAGAGTGACAGACCCAGAGCCAGACCTCTTCAGCTGGGAAGATATTGTGGAGTTTTTCTGGGAAGAACCCCAGGGTGCGGGTGGAGATGCGACCGAGGTCTCTCCACCGGTGCTGCAGGGAATTGGGAGCCCAGTCTCCATTCCCCAGCGGCAGGCTGAGTCACAGGGGGCAGAGACAGTCGGTCCTGTCCCCCAGCGGCAATGTGATTTATTGGAAATTGGGAGCCCAGTCTCCATTCCCCAGCGGCAGGCTGAGTTACAGGGGGCAGAGACAGTCGGTCCTGTCCCCCCCTAGGCAGAGTGTCTAGCAGGGAATAGAGAGCCCAGTCTCCTTTCCCCAGCAGCAGGACACTGTATTGGGAGCGGAGACGGTCGATCGCCCTCCCCAGCGCCTGGAAGTATGTATGGGAGAGGAGCTTGTTATGCCCTCTGCCCAGCGGCAGCTTAACGCACCAGGGGGAGACAGTAAGCCCCACAACAGTGCAGATGGGACCGTGGTCTCTGCACTTACAGCACAGGGGGTAGGGACAGTCGTTTCTGTCCCCCAGCAACAGGGCTGTTTAGCCAAAGGGGAGACAGTCGGTCTCCCCCTCCAGCAGCAGAGCTGGGTATCCAAAGGGGAGACAGTCGGTCTCCCCCTCCAACAACCAGGCTACAACCAGGCTTCTTCCGTGGTAGTGCTGGCACCAGGGCAGAGTACCGCTGATCCCTGCCCACAAAGCAACCTCCACTCCAAGCCAGGGAGCAACACAGAGACCGGGAGTACCAGCTACCAACATAACCTTGGTGGACTCACTGGACAGAGACAGGCTACCAAATTCAACAGGTCCAGTATTTGGTTGTGGGTGGGCTGCCAGACTAACTCAGGTACCGACCGGCGTGAGGTCAAGTATCTGGTTAGTCTTCCCTGGGAGGGGGAGATGTGTGGCGAAAATAACCTCGCCACTGGGTTTTGGAGGGGCCTATTTGCCAGCCTCTTGCCTCAGGATTATGGCCCATACTAACTTTGAAGGAGAAGACAGACCGGCCGCACAGCTTAAATCTGTGCAACTGTTTTGGGCAGGAAAGCCATGCTTGCGGTCGAAATGTGACTTCCATGGAATTCGGAAACCCCTGCTCGGATCTGGGCGATTTTTGGATATGTTGTTCACCCAGATCAGAGCTATCCATGGATGTATACATTATGGGGATATGTGGGGTTTTGAGGTGTGTGACAGAACCATCTGTCTTTGGAATTGTATTGTATGTTATGTGAGGGTACCCAGATAGCTATGCCATGGAGCCTGTTTGTGAAATTAAAGACTTTGGCTCCATGTCGATTTTATTGTATTCGTGTAGTCTGAGTGCCATTCACCTAATAATATGCACTCAGACTTGAGCTATCTGGGGATATGTTAAATGTCTGTGTTTACTGTAAGGGTTGTGATTGTATGTTTAAATGGTGATTTCTGTCCTGTTGTCCCCACATGTGTATTGGCGATTTCCCTTTGTCCTGAGAGATAATTGAATTGTTACTCGGGTGTCTCCAGGGCAGAGAGGAGGAAACCATGATGCATTGTGGGGATGTATTGTGTTTGTGTATCCTGAATTGCTGCATATCTGTCCTGTGTCACAGTCTTCCTTCTGGTCCCCTAGAGGAGTGTCCACCAGATGGGGACCTGCATAAATACGGACGGGTAGCCCTCAATAAAGAGTTCCTGTTTTACACTCAACATAGAGCCTCGTCTCATGTGTGTGGGGATTGATATACGTGTATACTCCCCTGGCTATTACTCCTAGCTCTTGTAAGAGCTGTTCCTGTGCCTGGTTCCTGTGGTCGTATCGGTGTCGAGCGGAGTGCTTGGAGTCCTCGGGAGGCACTGGGAGCATTTATCAACGGAGGTACCCGGTCGGGGTGCCAGGAGATCCGTTACATCGCTTATCTAGACTTTAGTAAGGCTTTTGATACTGTCCCACATAGAAGGCTTATCAATAAATTGCAGTCTTTGGGCTTGGACTCCCATATTGTTGAATGGATTAGGCAGTGGCTGAGGGACAGACAGCAGAGGGTTGTAGTCAATGGAGTATATTCAGACCAAGGTCTTGTTACCAGGGGGGTACCTCAGGGATCTATTCTGGGACCCATATTGTTTAATATCTTTATCAGCGAAATTTCAGAATGCCTCGATGGTGTGTGTCTTTTTGCTGATGACACAAAGATTTGTAACAGGGTTGATGTTCCTGGAGGGATACACCAAATGGAAAAGGATTTAGGAAAACTAGAGGAATGGTCAAAAGTCTGGCAACTAAAATGTAATGTTGATAAGTGCAAGATAATGCACCTGGGGCATAAAAACCCAAGAGCAGAATATAAAATCAGTGATACAGTCCTAACCTCAGTATGTGAGAAAAGGGATTTAGGGGTCATTATTTCAGAAGACTTAAAGGTAGGCAGACAATGTCATACAGCAGCAGGAAATGCTAGCAGAATGCTTGGGTGTATAGGGAGAGGCATTACCAGTAGAAAGAGGGAGGCGCTCATGCCGCTCTACAGAGCACTAGTGAGACCTCATTTGGAGTATTGTGCTCAGTACTGGAGACCATATCTCCAGAAGGATATTGATACTTTGGAGAGAGTTCAGAGAAGAGCTACTAAACTAGTACATGGATTGCAGGATAAAACTTACCAGGAAAGATTAAAGGACCTTAAAGGGCTTCTGTCACTCCACTAAACTCATTTTTTTTTTGTCTCCTTAAAATCCTTATGCTGCGATTTCTCAATATATAATGCTATTACTCAGTTTGGTTCAGTAGTTATATAAAAAAACAGACTTTTAATAATATGCAAATTACCTCTCTAGCAGCAAGTAGGGCGGCTACCTGCTGCTAGCAGCCGCATCCTCCATTCATAATGACGCCCCCTCCTCATGTTGATTGACAGGACCAGCCAATGCGCTTGTCCTCTGACTGGCCCTGTCTGCGTTTTAAATCTCGCGCCGGTCTTCAGTTGGCGCAGGCGCACTGAGTGGAGGACGCTCGCTCGGCAGCTCCATCCTCAGTGCGCCTGCGCCGATGACGTCACATGTACACCCGGCGCAGGCGCACTGAGGATGGAGCGGCCGAGCGAACGTCCTCCACTCAGTGTGCCTGCGTCAACTGAAGACCGGCGCGAGATTTAAAACGCAGACAGGGCCAAAAACGCAGAATCGGTCATTTGGACGTTTTTTTCCGTTTTGCTGTTTGCCGTATGGGGACTATATTTTTATACTATGGGTGTTTTTGCACATCGAGACACCCATGATGTGTATTTTTTTTATTTTTTTTATTTCTTTTATTTTGGGAAAAAGGGGGTGATTTGAATTATTAATGAAAAAAAATAAAAAATAGGGAACTATAACAATCAATCATCTGATTGCTATTATCATAGACTCCAATGCACTTGCATTGGAATCTATGATGATTTTACTACTTTCCTATGGAGCCCTATTACAGGCAAGGGCTCCATAGGAAATACTATGCAGCAGCCTCCTGTCATTGATAAAGACAGGGGCTGCTGCATACACGCCCCAGCTCCTCCGATTGCCACACGGGGGAGCGAAAGCTTTCGGTTTTTAGCTCGCTCAGATGCCGTGGTCAGGATTGACCACTGCATCTGAGGGGTTAAATGTCCGCGATTGGCATTAATGCCGGTTGCGGACATGAGCCGTGGGTGTCTGCTAAAAGAAGTGGCTATAGCGCCCGCAGCGGCAGGAGCGGGCGCCATCTCTAAACACCCGCCCAGCGCCGTACATGTACGGCGCTGGGTGTGAAGGGGTTAAAATTACAGAAATCAGAATAAACATAAAAAGCTGCAACATCAGTGTTGCTATACAACGCGTTTCGTCCTTGTTCTCGAGCTGTCATATGGTGTAACAAAGACAGCTTCATCTCTATTCTGTCTGCTTCCTTGCTAGATAGACACCAGGTCGCCCTGCTCTTCAGGTTACCACGCCCGACATTTTCGGCAGATGCAATGCACCTGCTATGGTACGAATACCCGTCTTCAATCACAATTTCACTGATCAAAATACAATGAGATCCCTCCTGTTGTGCCTGTCACAGCATGGCAAAATTGCACACTGCGAATTGCCATGATTTCACTACATGACTTTTTCTCTATTTTTTCATTCCATTATTCTTTGCAAATTTTTTTTTTGTTTTGTGCAAATGTTGGAGAAGACCAAGGATGGCATGGCATGATAACCAAAGAGGTCTATGGTCTGGTCAAGTGAATGGGCCTGAGCTGCAATACCAAGCACAGCCACTATACAATGGACGGCGCTGTGGATGCTGCGAGGAGGCAATGGCGCCTAGTGGGGGATAAACCCCCAACGATCAGATATTGATGACCTATCCTGAGGATAAAATGTGGCAAAAATGCTATGTTTTTTCTGTGATTCTGCAATACAGCTACTGTACGTGGGGGGAACACAGCCTACAACTACAACTCCCTGGACATCATGGACACTTTTTAAATTTGGCATTTAATGAGAAACACAACACGTTTAAACACAAACCTGTCATATGTCATCATTTTCAATTTTTTGCCACTGTTTACTGTTGTAATCGCGTTTGTAAATGGGGGTCCTAAAATACAGAATTTAGAGGGATTGCTTTATGAAGACAGCCTCTGCTCACATGCCCTAATGGGCCATATGGACATCACAGAGGGGGTCTCCCACTTTTCCTGCTCGGAGTTTTGGCGGACTCAAGCTGCACTTGGATTGCAAGTAGAGTTGAGTTAATTTCAGGATAAATTTGATTAGCTGCGAAGCCGAATTTTCATTGTGCTTCGCGGTAGTGAATCGATTTGACCTGAAATAGTGTTAAAAATATATATATATATATATTTACTTACCTCATCCATTTTCTCGCGACGGGCCGCCTGTCGCCATCTTGATTGAAGATCTCGGCCGAAATCTCGTGCGCTGCGACGTATGACATCACCAAGCCGGCCAGCGTGATGATGTCATCGCGGCCCGAGCTGGCCCATCAAGATGGCGGTGGGCGGCCCATCGCGAGCAAATGGATGAGGTAAGTATAATTTTTTTTTTTTTACACTGTAATTTATTTCAAATGCAATTGCCGCTCCCTGTCATTGCACCCACTAATTACAAAGAAATGCGCTTCGTGAACAAGTAATATTGTCACAAAGCAGTTTTTTTTTTGTAAAATTCGACGAAGCAGCTGAATCAAATTTATTAAAACTTCGCTCATCTCTAATTACAAGGACAAGCATGGATCTGAATCAAAAGCAAAATCATCTGTTTGCCAGGATAAGGACCAGCTGGTTGTCTTAGGGGCTGCATTTTGAAAGGAGTTGTCTCGGATGTGACCAGACAAAAAGGGCTTGGCTTTATATGTCGTCGTAGTCGGTCAATTCTGACATGCTCTTCAAGGAAAGAAATTCACTTTTAATGACCACAAGAAGAATAAATACCACGGTATATATACTGAAATTCATAAAGAGACATATAGGTAAATAGTGAACTCTTACCTCCCCGTTAAAGAAGCAGAAGATCGTAGCAACAAGTAATCCCTTGAAAAGAGGAAAACAATGTCTATTACTGCCATCAAATGGTTAATTTCACATCCCACTATGGGGTCCTAATAAAGGCCTCCATATATGCCATCCTGTATTCTTATTAGGCCCTGCCAAAGGCAGGACCCATTATTATGCCTGACAGCATTGAGCTGTCCGTAAGTATTGGAATGTATAATATAAGTGATGAAGCAAATGCATGGTCAAAACCTCTAGTGGGACTATAAAAATGTGGGAAAAAAAAGTTAAATGGGTTTTCCGGGACTTAGATACTGATGGCCTATCCTCAGGATAGCTCATCATTACTAGGTCTGTGGGGGTCTGGATTATAGTAGCAGTAAAGTAAACTTTCAGTGTGGAAACTGACCTCTGGTGAGGATTTTAAAATCTGCAGCATGAACATTTCTAACATAAAACAGTTGTGGGTTCCTTGCAGATCTTCCTCATTGAGTTCAATGGGAAAGTCACCCTCAAATGTTGTGGACTTTACTGAAGGACCTGCATAAAAATGTGCAGGTCCTCAATTAGAACAAAAACAACAAAAAACTCAACGTTGAAATAAAAAATAAAAAGCCACTATACTCACCTCCCCTGGGGCTTCTGTGGTTCCCTTGCCAGTGTACATCTGGCTTCCTGTGATGATGTCTAATCACATGTGACCATTGACAGGATGCAGTGGTCACGTGGGATGGCACATCGTCACATAAGACCTGAAGTACCGGCGGGGGATCAGAGATGTTTTTCCATGAAACACCAGGGGAGGTGACTACATTGCTTTTTCTTTGGTTGTTTCCCTGTAGATTCTTATATAATTGCTGTGGAAATGTTCTGAAGCAATTGTGGAGAGGACCACAAGCATGTACAACTACCTATCCTATAGGAAGCTGCAGTCGGGTGTCAGGTGGGGTTTAAGAAGTGTGATGGGGGTCACCCGTTAACCATGACTGACCATATCATTTCCATCTAAAATGCTGTTGCTGTGATTTATTAATGAGGAGGCGTGAAATAATAAATCAGTGAGAGAGGCAGTCTCCTGTGCACAGAAAGAGAGGCAGTCTCCTATGCAGTGAGAGAGGCAGTCTCCTATGCAGAGAGAGAGAGGCAGTATCCTATGCAGAGAGAGAGAGAGTGGCAGCATCCTATGCAGAGAGAGAGAGAGGCAGTATCCTATGCAGAAAGAGGCAGTCTCCTGTGCAGTGAGAGAGGCAGTCTCCTGTGCAGTGAGAGAGGCAGTCTCCCGTGCAGTGAGAGAGGCAGTCTCCCGTGCAGAGAGAGAGACAGTCTCCCATGCAGAGAGAGAGAGAGAGGCAGTATCCTATGCAGAGAGTGGCAGCATCCTATGCAGAGAGAGAGAGAGAGGCAGTCTCCTGTGCACAGAGAGAGAGGCAGTCTCCTGTGCACAGAGAGAGAGGCAGTCTCCTGTGCACAGAGAGAGAGGCAGTCTCCTGTGCACAGAGAGAGAGGCAGTCTCCTGTGCACAGAGAGAGAGAGAGGCAGTCTCCTGTGCACAGAGAGAGAGGCAGTCTCCTGTGCACAGAGAGAGAGGCAGTCTCCTGTGCACAGAGAGAGAGGTAGTCTCCTGTGCACAGAGAGAGAGGCAGTCTCCTGTGCACAGAGAGAGAGGCAGTCTCTTGTGCAAAGAGAGAGAGAGAGGGGCAGTCTCCTGTGCACAGAAAGAGAGGCAGTCTCCTGTGCACAGAGAGAGAGGGGCAGTCTCCTGTGCACAGAGAGAGAGAGAGGCAGTCTCCTGTGCACAGAGAGAGAGGCAGTCTCCTGTGCACAGAAAGAGAGGCAGTCTCCTGTGCACAGAGAGAGAGAGAGGCAGTCTCCTGTGCACAGAGAGAGAGGGGCAGTCTCCTGTGCACAGAGAGAGAGGGGCAGTCTCCTGTGCACAGAGAGAGAGGCAGTCTCCTGTGCACAGAGAGAGAAAGGCAGTCTCCTGTGCACAGAGAGAGAGAGAGAGGCGGTCTCCTGTGCACAGAGAGAGAGGCAGTCTCCTGTGAACAGAGAGAGAGAGGCAGTATCCTGTGCACAGAGAGAGAGGCAGTATCCTGTGCACAGAGAGAGAGACAGTATCCTGTGCAGTGAGAGAGAGGTAATCTCCTGTGCACAGAGAGAGATGTAGTCTCCTGTGAACAGAGCGAGAGGCAGTCTCCTTTGCACAGAGAGAGAGGTGGTCTCCTGTGCAGCAGCTATACTTGCATGGTACACAATGGTGGTCACCCACAAAGGAAGAGGTGTGGTTGCTAGGCAACTTGAGGGGAGGAGTAAGCACATCTCTTGTATGAAGGATAAGTAATACTGGATAAATTGTGCTCATGCAGCTACTACATATAACAGAATACACAAGAAACGAGAACAATACCTGATAATGCATCAATATGTGCATAATGTAGTCATAGATCTCTCCTGCCAGTCGATTCTCTGGCCTCCATGGAAAGATAACAAACTGGATACCTAACAGCGGCACCAGTATTAGCGTAGCTCTTACGGCTTTCATATACATGTTGGACTCCGCGCGGTGAGTGTCCCGTAATTTTGTCACGAGAACGAGTACGATGTTCAGAAGAAAGAATAAGTTGACCTGAAAGGAGATGAATTCTGTGTCACTGCCTTTCTAAATACATTACTGGCCATGTCCCATGTCTTATTGCTGTTGCTGCAGTGGGTTATCATATTGGAAGTTTGTCCCTTCTACCGATAGCAATCAGCTTCTCCCTTTTTCCTGTGCCTGGTGGCCATTTTTAGATTAGACATCCTGAGCAACCATAGCCATATTGTCTCAGGAGCCTCACACCTCAGCCTAGGTATTGAGTCAGAAGAATTACTCTGAGATATTCCCCCACCATCACCACCGTTGCTCCAATACGAGTCTAATCAGTCCAACATCTCCATGACCTTTCATGATGGAGAACCGGAACTATGGATTCCCTTACTCCTCACATTGATTCATGCTCCTATTAATAATCATACTTTCCAACTTTTCACATTTGGGACCTGTTTGGGAGGAGACTGGGGCACATAAAGGTCCGCTGAAATTTTCTTTGGGCAGTAGCACACCCTTTTCATCAGGCCACAGCCACTTTGCCATATGCCATGCCCCTTTTTATGATGTGGCACAGCTGCATCTAGTGATTTCATATCTTGAGTGATTTGATGTCATGGAGGGCAGCTTTCGGGGAGAAGGTAGCACATCATGCACTGCCTGGGAGAGTTGGCAAGTATGACAGTAAAATCTCCTGATCATCCCCAGTACCAAATGTGGGCTTATGATTGGGCAAATAAGCATTCATAAGAAGTCAGCGATCAGCTGATAAATGAGTAAATGCTTAATGGTCGGATTATCTTTTAAGCTTGCTGGTTGGTATCACATCTCCCCATTTAATAGAGAGCATGCTGCCCACATGATGTAAACTGTATGAGGGATGAATGATCATAGTAACAATCATTGATCCCCCACTCAGCTGGAGTGAAGGCTCTTTAAATAAGTGCTGATCCATGTGTTATTTTGTCAATTTGCACCCGTTATTGCCCTGAATTAAAAGGACCCAATGGGCTTAGGTACCTCAGAGTCCACCCATGCAAATGTCCAAAGCTCTCCCACAATGTCTACGAGACTTTCGAAATAAGGGGAGACCTTCCAAAAGAATAGACAAGCCTTTTTGATAATATTTTCTATTTAGAATATGGGCACCTCTCCCCCTTCCTGTTGTCTCACTCCTTTGAACCTCTGCAAACAATAAATCAGATGTGTCCACCCTTAACTGATCTCCAGTTTAGTTAAGGATTTGTCATTAAAACCAGTTCAGTACAATATCACAATCTGTTAATTTAACTCAATTCACATCATAACCTCATTTAGCTCAGTTATTCAACCTCTGTGCTTCTCAAATTCCAGTTATCCATATTTCCTCCTTAATTAGTCCAGGGCTCAGTGGGGGTCTTCACAGTAATAGACCTTTATACACTACTACAATACACTCTTACTTTGAAATATACAGTGAGTCTGTGGAGGCGCCTGGATGTGAAAATGTCTATAGGAATGGAAAGAAGTGAAAGTCTGCCTGTCTGGTCTGTAGTCTGTATTTAGGGAGTCTGGGCCCTATATCACTTTAGGGGATCTCCTCGGGGAGCTCTTTTTAATTTAGGAGGTCAGAGTGTGTATTTGTTTAGGGAATCTTTTCTGGGATGTGTTTAGTTTAAGGGTCTGGTCTGGGGTCTCTATTAAAGGTGTAGTCGCATGAAAAATATTCTGCAGTTTCAAACCAGCATCTTGATCTGAATACTTTAATAATTGCATATAATTAAACATTTTGTATAGCCACTGAAATATATCTTTATATAACACTGTTGGTTCTTTTTTCTCTGTCCACCTCATTGAGGTGGACGCATATGCTCAGTTCCATCCGTCAACTGCCTCTTGAGCTGTGATAGGGAGAGGGATGCAGCAGAAATGACACACCCTCTGTGAAAGGACATGCCCCCTGAGCTGCCAGCTTGAATCCATCTAGCAAAGCAATGGGAGCAATTAATGGGGGATTAATATGGATCCATGTGAGGTATAGGGCTGGTTCTAGTTTTGTTAGAAAGCAAATATCATGTACTATATGATGGCTCATTTAATTTTTTTTACATTAAAGGGGTTATCCCATGAATAATGTAAAACATAAAAATCAGACATCATATAGTACATGAAAATCTTTTTCTAATAAACCTAGAACCAGCCCTGTACCTCACATGGATCCAGAGATCTCCCCATCCATTGCTCGGCTAGATTTATATCAGGCTGGCAGCTCAATGGGAGTGTCTTTTCTGCTGCAGCTCAGGGGGCGTGTCCATGCTCTCCCTATCACAGCACAGGGGGCGTGTCCATGATCTCCCTATCACAGCTAAGGGGGGGGGCGTGTCCATGCTCTCCCTATCACAGCTCAGGAGGCAGTTGAAGGATGAAACTGAGCATGTGCGGCCTTCTCAGTGAGCATGTCAAAGAAATAAGAAAAAAAAACTGCAGGTGGCGCTATACAGATACATTTTATGGGATAGCTCAGTGGCTATACAAAATTTTCTATTACATGCAATTGCAAAAGTATTCAGATCCAGGTGCTTGTTTAAAAACTGTAGATTATTTTTCATGGGACAACCCCTTTAATCTTACGATAACCCCTTTAATTTAAAGGGTCCGAGCAGTCCTGGTTCGTTTAGGGGTTCTAGCATGGGGACTGTATATTTTAAAGGTCTGTCGTCTCTAGTAATTTAAATGCTCTGAGGTTCTTGTTAGTATAAGGTGTCCGGTCTGCAGTTTATTTTAGTTTAGGGGATCTAGTCAGGGGTCTGTATTCATTTTAACCTGTGATGAAAGAAGTAATTGCTGTAATTTGTGATTCAAATGTTGTAGGTTGGGGGAAAGGGGGAAAATATTGCGCAGCATGAAACTAAATGCGGCAATTTTCATAATGTCTTTTGATGTCTCTTCTCAAAAGTAAACAAGTAAGTGGAGATTGTTGTACAGTCTACTACTTACTGTAGCTATAGAGTCAAGCAGCTGCTGAAAGGGGCCACATTTTTACATTGTAATGGTCTTCCCCAGTCTCTAAGTATACCTCTTTGTGAAAAGCTACAGGATACTTATCTTGATCATTCAGTCTTCAGTACAGGACCCCTCTACTTGTTGTGTATGGCCCTTTAAGAGGTCCTTTTGTTATGGATCTCGATTATGTTTTCTGTTACATATGTATCTATTTTCCACAGTGAATGTTTCCATTTCTGTTCTGCTGGAATCCTGCCTTCCAGAAATAACTACCGTATGTACTCCCTGTGAATGTGTTAATAATCAGCACATGGGCAACACCCTCATCATCCATTGGCTGCTTCCCTGAGCCCTAAGGCTACTTTCACACTTGCGGCAGAGAGATCCGGCAAGCAGTTCCGTCGCCGGAACTGCCTGCCGGATCAGGCAAACTGTATGCTAACTGATGGCATTAGTAAGACTGATCAGGATCCTGATCAGTCTTAAAAATGCCTGATCAGTCGAAAAAATGCATTGAAATGCCGGATCCGTCTTTCCGGTGTCATCCGGCAAAAACGGATCCGGCATTTATTTTTTCACCTTTTTTTCAGTCTGCGCATGCGCATACCGGAAGGACGGATCCGGCATTCCGGTATTATGAATGCCGGATCCGGCACTAATACATTCCTATGGGAAAAAATGCCGGATCCGGCATTCAGGCAAGTCTTCAGTTTTTTTAGCCGGAGATAAAACCGTAGCATGCTACGGTTTTATCTTTTGCCTGATCAGTCAAAATGACTGAACTGAAGACGTCCTGATGCAAACTGAACGGATTACTCTCCATTCAGAATGCATGGGGATAAAACTAATCAGTTCTTTTCCGATATAGAGCCCCTGTGACGGAACTCTATGCCGGAAAAGAACAACGCAAGTGTGAAAGTAGCCTAAACTACTTTTCCATCACTCTTTGAAGTCAAATGAGAAAATAGCTGCAATGTATCAGTGGAGAGAAGCCTATGTCATACCAGGATCCTGAATCACATTACTCCCTAGGTTATGTAACTCTAATTAAGGCCTCTTTCACACTACCGTATGGCTATTTCAGTGTTTTGCGGTCCGTTTTTCACAGATCCGTTGTTCCGTTTTTTTGTTTCCCTTGTGTTTTTCTGTTCTGTTTTTCTGTATGGCATATACAGTATACAGTACTTACTTAGAAAAAATTGGGCTAGGCATAACATTTTCAATAGATGGTTCCGCAAAAACTGAACGGATACGGAAGACATACTGATGCATTTCCGTATGTGTTCAGTTTTTTTTTTTTTGCGGACCCATTGAATGGAGCCACGGAACGTGATTTGCAGGCAATAATAGGACATGTTCTATCTTTTAACGGAATGGAAAAGCGGAAATACGGAAACGGAATGCATACGGAGTACATGAAATGAATGGTTCTGTATACGGACCGTATACGAACGCAAAAAACGGCCCGCAAAACGAAAAAAAAAACGGTGGTGTGAAAGAGGCCTAAGGCCTCATGCACACGACTGTTTTTTCACTGTCAGTGATTTGGCTTCAGTGGTCCGTGTCCGATTTTGCTTCAGTTGTGTTTCCTTGAGTCTTCCTTTTTTTTTGTCTGACAGGGGAAAAAAAAGGAAGGTTAATGAAAAGTGTAATTTTATTGCACCAAGGTCTTGTAGAAAAAAACGGACGCGGACACGGATGACATACCAGTTGTGCATCAGTTTTTTTGACGGATCCATTGACTTGAATGGGTCCGTCCTCCGTTTTCCACTGACAAGAATAGGACAGGTTATATTTTTTTGACGGACTGGAATCACGGATCACGGACGCGGAGAAAAAACGGAGGACTATCAGTTTTTTTTCACAGCTCCATAGAAATGAATGGGACCCCCGCTAAACTGTGAAAAATGATGGAACGGACGCGGATGCACACAACGGTCGTGTGCATGAGGCCTAAAGCTGAGATATTTTCTTAAAGAGGACCTGTCACTGTTTATTTTTTTAACTAAGTACCTCTATATGGAGAGTACCCTGCGCTGATGCTGCAGGAATTTTTTTTTATTTTTTTTTGGACACCCCTCGGTTGCCAAGTGTGATCCCCTGAAGGTACAGGGAGGAGGTGACATCACAAGAACAGGCTATGTAAGAGAGTATAGTACTTGTCTCCCATTATTGGGCAATTAGGCCATTTGGCCCCAGCTCAGGCTCCAGGGACCAGGTACAATTGCATGAAACAATGTATATAAAACTTGGTATAACAAGGTACTGTTTGGGTATCTGGTCACTCTGCTATGCCTCAATTCTGAAACAGAGAGAAAAGAGACATGAAAATCAGTCTTCCCTCCAAAAGAAAAAAGAAGACTGATTGCCTTTTTGTCAGAGCTGAGCAGAGTATTGGCTTGGCTGCCTGAGAGGCCTTGGTTGGGGTCTGGGGGATACTATTTATTCTTATGGAGAGCTCCAAGTACATGTGAGGAGTACTGTAGTCCAGACAATGCTCCTCTGGGTTTCTGGGAAAAATATATGAAAATTAGCACTTCTTGGCTTTGCTTTCTTAAATAAAGCTAATTTGCATATCTTTAGTGTTATAGGATATGCAAGTGTGTCTCTCTTTCTTTCTTTCTTTCTTTCTTTCTTTCTCTCTGTGATTTTCCAGAATAAATGTCAAGAAATTCGGGTTCATTAAAATAATTAATCTCTATTGCTCATCCTAATTACGCAGAGCATCTCAGAATTACTTTATTTTAACCCTGACTTCACAAGTCCATAGATTTATGTGCTATTTGTGAAGGCCCTTTGTTTGCTACTTGAATCTCACCAAGATAAGTCCTGACTATATGATTGCCATTATTATATATACTGTTCCAGCCTTGAATTCAGTTATTAATTATTGGTTTTGGCACCATCTTTTGGAATATCTGTCTATTTGCAGTCAACTGATGGTAGTAGAGACTATTCTGGGAATGCCGCTTAGGTGTTCCTTTTAGGAAATGGCATGCCCCTGTAAGGGGGTTTCAAAGAGAAGTCCTCTAAATCTCAGATTGATACATTTTTCTAACACCTTTCAAGCCACTTTGACTCAGGCCTAAACTAGAGGTTGAGATCCTCCAGCTTGATGTACAGTCCACTAAAAACTGGCCAGAGTAATAGTGTAATAGTCATAAAATATATAATACACTACAAATGATGCTGCTGATCTTGCATAATTCCAGATATTATCGGGGGTAGGATTAATGGTATTTTTGCACTTTTACCTAAACACAAGTCTCTTACCAATAGTGCCGCCAAGATTGGCCCATGGACAATGTATAATAGATGTGTCTCCACACTCATCCAACAACTGGAAGAAAACAGAAAGCTTAGACTTTGGTGGCAAATGGGAATACAAAGAAGGCAAACGGGTCTTACAATTAAAGGGGTTCTTCACTTTCAACAATCCCTACTTTTCTGAATGGTCTCTTGGCAAAATGGTGATTGGAAAGTGTTTCTCTGTGGGATCCTCAGTGATCAGCTCTAAGGCCTCTTTCACACGGGCGTTGCGGGAAAAGGTGCAGGTGCGTTGCGGGAACATGAGCAATTTTTCCGCGCGAGTGCAAAACATTGTAATGCGTTTTGCACTCGCGTGAGAAAAATCGCGCATGTTTGGTACCCAAACCCGAACTTTTTCACAGAAGTTCGGGCTTGGGATCGGTGTTCTGTAGATTGAATTATTTTCCCTTATAACATGGTTGGAGGGGTTAAAAAAATAAATAAAATTTAACTCACCTTAATCCACTTGATCGCGCAGCCCGGCTTCTCTTCTGTCTTCTTTTTTGCTGTGTGCAGGAAAAGGACCTGTGGTGACGTCACTCCGGTCATCACATGGTCTATCACATGATCCCTCACCATGGTAAAAGATCATGTGACGGACCATGTGATGACCAGAGTGACGTCACCACATGTCCTTTTCCTGCACACAGCAAAAAAGAAGACAGAAGAGAAGCCGGGCTGCGCGATCAAGTGGATTAAGGTGAGTTATATTATTTTATTTATTTTTTTAACCCCTCCAGCGCTATTGTACGATGCATTCTGTATTCAGAATGCTATTATTTTCCCTTATAACCATGTTATAAGGGAAAATAATAATGATCGGGTCCCCATCCCGATCGTCTCCTAGCAACCGTGCGTGAAAATCGCACCGCATCCTCACTTGCTTGCGGATGCTTGCGATTTTCACGCAACCCCATTCATTTCTATGGGGCCTGCGTTACATGAAAAACGCACAAAGAGGAGCATGCTATGATTTTCAAGCAACGCACAAGTGATGCGTGACAATCACCGCTCGTGTGCACAGCCCCATAGAAATGAATGGGTCAGGATTCAGTATTCGCATCCGCGCGGAATACTCGCCCGTGTGAAAGGGGCCTAAGTGTTCAATTTCCCTGCAGCGACACCACAGGTGAAACTAGGCATTACACAGGTCTCTTTCACATGAATAGGGTGTCTGTGTAATGCAGGACAGGGCAGGTCCTCTAAAGCAAGAGACGCTCTTTGTAAGGACTCTCTGCTCAGCCCAAGAGATGAAGATCCTGACCAGAGGATCCCTCTTTATTAATCCCTAAAAAGGTTTATAAAAAAGTTTTTTTTTTCAAAAATAGACAACCCATTTAATATAACTAGCTCTATGATACCAGTAGTCTCTGAAGTAACACAAAACCTGCCACAATTAAAATATATTGGGAGATAAGATTCAGCACTGAAATGTGGACCTAAAGAGACAACAAAAGAGGTGGATGTAAAATATAGGAATATATTAGACATCACATTCCACATCTAACCCGGGCTGTGTGAGTATTAAAAATAACATAAGAAAAAAAAAAAGTAATTCAAAATTAAGTAAGTACAACAAAAAATAATCCATTACGGTACTTACTTGTCATTGAAATATTTTGTTCTTGCAAAGGCATGAATCGATGTAGGCACTAACGGAAACCCTGAAAAACAGGAATATGCATGGTGGAATTACAAAAGGATTCCCTTAAGAGCTGGTTCACACCTGAGCGTTTTACAGCGCGTTCCTACGCGCTGTAAAACGCTCAACAGGCAAGAACCAATGATTCCCTATGGGAATGGTTCTCACCTGAGCGTTTTACAGCGCGTACGAACGCGCTGTAAAAGGCCCCAAGAAGTACAGGAGCTTCTTTGGGGCGTAGTGTCGCGCGTTCCCGTACATAGACTTCCGGGAACGCGCGACAATGGGCGTTTGCTTGTTTGCCGACCGGGTAAGTAAACGCCCGAAATAATCGCGCATACAGAGCGCTCGTTCAGTACGCTTAGGTGTGAACCCAGCGTAAAGGGGTGCACCCCCGCGGATGAGCTTTTCTGCAGTAGCTCTGATGTCCACTTCAATGGCAGGAACAATCTCTGTGCACTGCACAATGGATGGAGCTGTGTAGTTCCGTCCTGGACTTCAGCCACCGGAGCCACTGCAGAGCAGCTGATCGGCAGAGGTGCGGGGTGTTGGATCCCTGCCGTTCAGATAGTGATGGCCTATCTTGAGGAGATAAAGGCTGGACAACCCTTTTAAAGACTGGAGCTGCCACGAGCTAATTGTCCAAGATCTGAGTAACACTATACAGTGCCTAAATTGTAGTTCCTCACAGTGCTCAAAAATACCAGGGTACAACAGTTTTATACATAATACAATATAATAACATCGCTATACATTAGAGAAATAATACAGCTATGCAATTACTATAAGGATTCGTAGCAGCCTTAGTTTCTAGAGCATCGGTGCTACCACCTTCGGCAGGATCGTACGCTTGTAAGTCCAGCCCCATAGTATTATATGGTGGCCATGTAAGGCTACTTTCACACTTGCGTTGTTGTTTCCGGTATTGAGATCTGGCAGAGGATCTCAATACCAGTAAAAAACGTTTCCGTTTAGTCCTCATGCATTCTGAATGGAAAGAGATCCGTTCAGGATGTCTTCGGTTTCCGGCAGCATTCCGTTTTGCGACTGGTAATAAAAATGAAAAAAAAAAAAAAGGGATCCCGCGCTGAAAACAATATACAGTTACAAGAAAAAGTATGTGAACCCTTTGGAATTATATGGATTTCTGCACAAATTGGTCATAAAATATGATCTGATCTTCATCTAAGTCACAACAATAGACAATCACAGTCTGCTTAATCTAATAACACACAAAGAATTTAATGTTACCATGTGTTTATTGAACACACCATGTAAACATTCACAGTGCAGGTGGAAAAAGTATGTGAACCCTTGGATTTAATAACTGGTTGTACCTCCTTTGGCAGCAATAACTTCAACCAAACGTTTCCTGTAGTTGCAGATCAGACGTGCACAACGGTCAGGAGTAATTCTTCACCATTCCTCTTTACAGAACTGTTTCAGTTCAGCAATATTCTTGGGATGTCTGGTGTGAATCGCTTTCTTGAGGTCATGCCACAGCATCTCAATCGGGTTGAGGTCAGGACTCTGACTGGGCCACTCCAGAAGGTGCATTTTCTTCTGTTTAAAAGATAACTGTCCAAAAATTTTTTTTGTAGCATAGGATGTGGCTGATTAATATCACCTCGGTGCCCCTGTTTAAACTTTTAACTGTGTATTCATTAACTCAAAATTTCTGCATTTTTGTTCCCTCTCCTGGCTATTTATACCTGCGCTGAAAAATCCCGTTGCTATGTGTCCTCCATCTCCCTGTTTCCTCATAGAGAAGACGGAGGACGTACAAGCAGGCATTGCTTGCGTGCTCCCTTTAGATCCTGTGCAGCCAGGGCTTGAAGTTAAAATATACCATCGGATTGGAAAAAACTACGATCCGATGGTATATTTTAAACCCGAGGCGTTCCCATGGTGATGGGGATGCACCTCTGACAGGGCGCTTCCACCCGCGGCACCCGAGGGGTTAATTGGGCGGACGGCAGCTCCCTGTCAGAGGTCGGGTGCCTTCTACAATGTTTACATTGGTGGGCAGTGCGCCCCCCCCCGTATTAAAATCATTGGTGGGCAGTGCGCCCCCCCCCTCCTCACTGACAGGCCGTTAGAGCATATAAAGTGACATATATTCTTCTATTGGTCTTAATATGCTTAATTAAACTAAACCATTATCACCCCTCGCTGCCTTTCCTTTACTTATAAAAAGTGTTTTTATCAATATGCAAATTACCTTACTTTGCGCCCAAGGGGCTGTCCCTCATTCAGCTGTGTGTCCAGCCGCGCCCCAACTGCCCTTTCCTAGTGCCGCCCAGCTCATTAGTATTCACTGCACTGGGCGGCTTTTTTTTCTCCCGATGCAGTGAAATCCCGCGCATGCCCAGTACTATCTTCTACTGGAGCTAGAGGGTGCCGGGGACCTTATCCGGCGCAGGCACGGAGCGACAAGATGAGGCTGATGCCAGGAAGATAGTACTGGGCATGCGCGGGATTTCACCGCGTCGGGAGAAAAAATTACTGGGGAGGAGGGGGGGCACACTGCCCACCAATGATTTTAATACTAGGGGGGGGGCGCACTGCCCACCAATGTAAACATTGTAGAAGGCACCCGACCTCTGACAGGGAGCTGCCGTCGCGTAAATAACCCCTCGGGTGCCGAGGATGGCAGCGCCCTGTCAGAGGTGCGTCCCCATCACCATGGGAACTCCACCGGGTTAGAATATACCATCAGATCGGAGTGTATGTGATGGAAGGAGGAGGGGGGCGTGTTTAAGTGGGGAGAGCTCCGATTGGTTGAGGTGCAGAAGCTCGTTCATGAGAGGAGCTGAATGCATTGTGGGTAGTGAGGGCAGGCTGGCTTAGTCTCAGGGTGAGGGCATCGGCAGCCATCATCTTAACAAGAGAGTGAGATTGTAGTTTTGTGCAGACTGGTTGCTAAGGGCTGAATCTTATTAAATATGGGGTAAGTCAGTCTAATAGTTATTGATTCGGGAATATCCTGTTATTAGTAACGGAGAGGGGGGGGGGGTTGCCTTTATGTAAAGTCCTGTCTAAAGCCCACACTCCGTGAAGATATAAGTGAGGGACATGAACATGTGGAGTCACTGTGGGTAGAGATACATGGAGCTAAAAACAATAATAAATTACTAATAGGAGTTTACTATAAACCACCTAATATACCAGAGTCCACAGAAAATCTACTACTAAACGAGACAGACGAGGCGGCAAATCATAATGAGGTGGTTATTATGGGGGACTTCAACTACCCAGATATAGACTGGGAAACTGAATCTTGTACATCTCATAAAGGAAACAGGTTCTTGGCAATAACTAAAGACAATTATCTCTCCCAACTGGTTCAGGACCCGACTAGAGGGACGGCCATACTGGACTTAGTATTAACCAATAGGCCTGACAGAACAACAGACGTGCAGGTTGGGGGACACCTGGGAAATAGTGACCATAAAGTAATAACCTTCCAATTATCATTCAAAAGAGCGTTTCTACAGGGAGGAACAAAAATACCAAACTTCAAAAAAGCTAAATTTAGCCAACTAAGAGAGGCCATAGGCCTAACTAAATGGGATAAAGTCCTCACAAATAAAAATACAGCCACAAAATGGGATATCTTTAAAAACATCCTAAAAGCTCATTGTGAGAGGTACATACCGTATGGGAATAAAAGGTTAAGGAACAAAAAGAAACCAATGTGGATAAATAGAACTCTAAAGAAAGCAATAAATGACAAAAAGAAAGCCTATAAATCACTAAAACAGGAGGGTAGCACGGAAGCACTGAAAAACTATAAGGAAAAAAATAGAACATGTAAAAAACAAATAAGAGCGGCCAAACTACTGTAGAGACCGAGAGATTAATTGCCAAAGAGAGTAAAACTAACCCTAAAATGTTCTTCAATTATATAAATGTTAAAAAGTATAAATCTGAAGGTGTCGGCCCTTTACAGAGTAATGAGGGGGGAGTCGCAGAGAGCGACGAGGAGAAAGCAAAGCTGTTAAATATTTTTTTCTCCAATGTATTTACTGAGGAAAATAAACTGTCAGATGACATGCAGAATGTACAACAGCGACTTAAAAAGATTAAAATAGACAAATCGCCAGGACCGGATGGCATACACCCCCGTATCCTAAGGGAATGAAGTAATGTCATAGCCAGACCCTTATTTCTGATATTTGCGGACTCTATACTGACAGGGAATGTCCCACAGGATTGGCGCATAGCAAATGTGGTGCCAATATTCAAAAAGGGTCCAAAAACAGAGCCTGGAAACTATAGGCCGGTAAGTTTAACATCTGTTGTGGGTAAACTGTTTGAAGGTTTTCTGAGAGATGCTATGTTAGAGCATCTCAACGGAAATAAGCCAATAACGCCATATCATCATGGCTTCATGAGGGATCGGTCATGCCAAACTAATTTAATCAGTTTCTATGAGGAGGTAAGTTCTAGACTTGACAGCGGTGAATCAATGGATGTCGTATATCTGGACTTCTCCAAAGCATTTGACACTGTACCACATAAAAGGTTAGTATATAAAATGAGAATGCTCGGACTGGGAGAAAACGTCTGTATGTGGGTAAGTAACTGGCTCAACGATAGAAAACAGAGGGTGGTTATTAATGGTACACACTCAGATTGGGTCACTGTCACTGGTGGAGTACTTCAGGGGTCAGTATTGGGCCCTATTCTCTTCAATATATTTATTAATGATCTTGTAGAAGGCTTGCATAGTAAAGTATCAATTTTCGCAGATGACACTAAACTGTGTAAAGTAATTTACATTGAAGAGGACAGTATACTGTATATATACTACAGAGGACAGTATACTGTATATATACTACAGAGGACAGTATACTGTATATATACTACAGAGGACAGTATACTGTATATATACTACAGAGGACAGTATACTGTATACATACTACAGAGGACAGTATACTGTATATATACTACAGAGGACAGTATACTGCTACAGATGGATCTGGATAGATTGCAGGCTTGGGCAGAGAAGTGGCAGATGAGGTTTAACACTGACAAATGTAAAGTTATGCACATGGGAAGGAATAATGCAAGTCACCCGTACATGGTAAAAGACTCGGTAACACTGACATGGAAAAGGATCTAGGAATTTTAATAAACAGCAAACTAAGCTGCAAAAACCAGTGTCAGGCAGCTGCTGCCAAGGACAATAAGATAATGGGTTGCATCAAAAGGGGCATAGATGCCCGTGATAAGAACATAGTCCTACCACTTTACAAATCGCTAGTCAGACCACACATGGAGTACTGTGTACAGTTCTGGGCTCCTGTAAACAAGGCAGACATAGCAGAGCTGGAGAGGGTCCAGAGGAGGGCAACTAAAGTAATAACTGGAATGGGGCAACTACAGTACCCTGAAAGATTATCAAAATTAGGGTTATTCACTTGAGAAAAAAGACGACTGAGGGGAGATCTAATTACTATGTATAAATATATCAGGGGTCAGTACAGAGATCTATCCCATCATCTATTTATCCCCAGGACTGTGACTGTGACGAGGGGACATCCTCTGCGTCTGGAGGAAAGAAGGTTTGTACACAAACATAGAAGAGGATTCTTTACGGTAAGAGCAGTGAGACTATGGAGCTCTCTGCCTGAGGAGGTGGTGATGGTGAGTACAATAAAGGAATTCAAGAGGGGCCTGGATGTATTTCTGGAGTGTAATAATATTACAGGCTATAGCTACTAGAGGGGGGTCGTTGATCCAGGGAGTTATTCTGATTGCCTGATTGGAGTCGGGAAGGAATTTTTTATTCCCCTAAAGTGAGGAAAATTGGCTTCTACCTCACAGTTTTTTTGTTTGCCTTCCTCTGGATCAACTTGCAGGATGACAGGCCGAACTGGATGGACAGATGTATTTTTTCGGCCTTATGTACTATGTTACTATGTTACTATATCTGAGAATTTTAATTTTGGTCTAAATGTGACAGTTATCCTTTAAGCCATTCGGTTGTTGATTTACTTCTATGCTTTGGGTCGTTGTCCTGTTGTAACACCCATCTTCTGTTGAGCTTCAGCTGGTGGACAGATGGCCTTAAGTCCTCCTGCAAAATGTCTTGATAAACTTGGGAATTCATTTTTCCTTCGATGATAGCAATCCATCCAGGCCCTGAGGCAGCAAAGTAGCCCCAAACCATGATGCCCCCACCACCATACTTCACAGTTGGGATGAGGTTTTGATGTTGATGTGCTGTGCCTCTTTTTCTCCACACATAGTGTTGTGTGTTTCTTCCAAACAACTCAACTTTGGTTTCATCTGTCCACAGAATATTTTGCCAGTACTGCTGTGGAACATCCAGGTGCTCTTGTGCAAACTGTAAACGTGCAGCAATGTTTTTTTTTGGACAGCAGTAGCTTCCTCTGTGGTATCCTCCCATGAAATCCATTCTTGTGAAAAGCAAACCCAGAACTGGTGTGTGTTTTTTATAGTGCAATACAGCTGTAACCAACACCTCCAATCTCATCTCATTGATTGGACTCCAGTTGGCTGACACCTCACTCCAATTAGCTCTTGGAGATGTCATTAGTCTAGGGGTTCACATACTTTTTCCACCTGCACTGTGAATGTTTACATGGTGTGTTTAATAAAAACATGGTAACATTTAATTATTTGTGTGTTATTAGTTTAAGCAGACTGTGATTGTCTATTGTTGTGACTTAGATGAAGATCAGATCACATTTTATGACCAATTTGTGCAGAAATCCATATCATTCCAAAGGGTTCGCATACTTTTTCTTGCAACTGTAAGTCAATGGTGATGGATCAATTTTTTAGGAGCCTAAAAAACCGGATCCGTCACCCACTGACTTTAAATGTACTTAGTGACTAATCCGTTTTTTTCTGTTTTGATTTCACACAGCTGCATCCTAACAGAATGGATACATCCTGAAATCCATCCGTTTAATTCCAGTATTGAGATCCTCTGCCGGATGTCAGTACCGGAATTACCAACGCAAGTGTGAAAGTTGCCTAAGGGCTCATGCACACGGCCATAGCCGTTTTTGCAGTCCACAAATTGCGGATCCACAAAACACGAATACTGGACGTGTGCATTCTGCATTTTGCGCAACGGAACGGCCGCCCCCCTTATAGAACAGTCCTATCCTTGTCCGTAATGCGGACAAGAATAGGACATGTTCTATCATTCTCCAGACGGCATGGAATGAACGTGCGGATGTGGACAGCACACGGTGTGCTGTCCGCATCTTTTGCGGCCCTATTGAAATGAATCGGTCCGCATCCGACCTGCAAAAAATGCAGATCAGATGCGGACGAAAAATATGTTCGTGTGCATGAGTCCTAATACATGGATAGCCTGAATTTGCCCTTGAGTGGCTCACGGAGGTCAGGTCCTCTAGCGGACATGTCCATATGCCCGTACTGGAAATGGTTGAGGGTTATCTTCAAGACTATTTTTGACTTACCCCAGCCAAGGAGATAATACCAATGCAGATGCTGTTCTTCAGCAAACACGGCCACCACTATTAATGTGTGGAGATAGATCCCTTCACACAACATCCAGAAGTAGTTACATCCCATCATATACTGGTGGAAGAACTGCAGAACCTTGCAGCTAACCTGGAAGACAGACGTCAGAAATCAGACATTGAGGGAATTTAGGAATCTATCTGAGGTGCTCTGATTAAGAGGTGCAGGCTTCTTAAGAAATGTGGTGCATCTTTGAGGTGAAAAAGCATACAAATATATCACCACGAAATATGGTACTGTAAACGTGTCAGGCAGTCCCATCTCATTAAAGGGGGTTAGGCATGATTGATGCACAAAAACTGAAATCCAGACATCATATAATACATGACAAATTGACAATCACTAACAAACCTAGAACCAGACCTGTACCTCACACGGATCCAGAGATCTCCCAGTTCATTGCTCCAATTGCTCTGCTAACAATCTCCTCAGACTGGCCGCTCGGGAGTGTGTCCTTTATGCTGCAACTCTCTTCCTATCACAGTTCAAAAGGTGTGTCCTTCCTGGTGTAGCTCTCTACCTATCACAGCTCAAGGGGCAGGTCCTTTCTGCTGCAGCTCTCTCCCTATCACAGTTCAGGAGGTGTGTCCTTTCTGCAGTGTATTGACTATAATAGGATCCCTAGTTTTTGGTTGGGGAGGGGGGGGGAGGTGTCTGGTATTGTACTCGACAAAGCAGAGCAGGATGCTGCACTATTTTGTCTGGATTTTTATCTGACACAGAGGCCAATAAAGAGCCTCCAATGCAGATATGAACTAGCGATTAATTATTATTTTTTATATTATCCACAGTATCTGTCCCCAGTTACCAGTGATCTGTGTACACAGACTTGCAGAGAAGACACAGCACAAGAAGATTGCTTTCTTCCGGAAACCTTGCCATTCCTGTCAATGGTCTGTGTCTGATATTGCAGCTACAATACCACAATGTGAAGACAGATGTGTTGTTGTGGTTTTTGGATGAAAGCAGCCATGTTTTTCTAATCCTGTATAACCCCTTTAACCCCTTCAGGACCCTGCCATTTTTCACCTTAAGGACCAGGCTGTTTTTTTGGGAAATTTGACATGTGTCACTTTATGCGGCGATAACTTTAAAATGCTTTTACTTATCCAAGCTATTCTGAGACAGTTTTCTCATGACGCATTGTACTTCATGATAGTGGTAAATTTCAGTCAATATTTTTCATTTTTATTTAAAAAAAATACAAAATTTACAAAAAAAATAAAAAATTTGCAACTTTCCAAATTTCAATTTCTCTACTTTCAAAACAGATAGCGATACCTCATATAATAGTTTTCACCGATGCCAGCGTATGCAGCAGTGACTGCCAGGTCCGTGCCGCTGATCGGCGGGTGCAGCTCCACCACCCACCCGATCGGCCCGCCGTACATGTATTGCGTTGGTCCTTAAAGAGGACCTTTCACTAGTTTAAAAACTATATCAGTGGGCAGAGCGGCGGCCAGGGGTCCCTGCACTTACTAGTATGTCTGGGCGCCGCTCCGTTCGCCCGGTATAGGCTCCGGTGTCTGCAACTCCCTCTGTTGTACGGGGCGGAGTTTTTGTATTAGGGTTGTCCCTTGCTGCAGCGCTGGCCAATCGTAGCCTGGGAGTCCCAGGCTATGAGCTGTGCGCTATGATTGGCCAGCGCTGCAGCAAGGGACAACCCTAATACAAAAACTCCGCCCAGTACAACAGAGGGAGCTGCACACACCGGAGCCTATACCGGGTGAACGGAGCGGCGCCCAGACATACTAGTAAGTGCAGGGGGACCCCTGGGCGCCGCTCTGCCCACTGATATAGTTCGTTTTTAGTTTTTAAACTAGTGAAAGGTCCTCTTTAAGTCACGTCTACCAGCACCGTACATGTACAACGAGGGTCCTCTACCGGTTAGAATAAATTTGTCACCAGCGACCTCCCAATCCAGCTGTTTGCAAAGACACATAACTGTGGTCCACCTGATGTTTCTCTTTTGTTTCTCTTTTTGCTCTGTTCCCGAGTTATGATACTTTTTCTTAAAATCATAATTAGGACTTTGGTGCAATGAGGGCGTCAATATTGCTCTCCTTGCTCTGCTCTTGCCCATCCCTCGCTGCTTTGCCACTGCCTGGCCCTGTTAATCAAAGCAGCCAGGGATAGGCAGTCTGCTTCTTTACTGGAGGAACTTGGGCAAAACAATACAGGCAGTGCACTGAGCTGGCTTCTTCAGATTTCTCCCAGAAAGAAGAAGATTTCATACTAAAGAAAGGCCTGAGCTAGCTGTCCCCGCCCCCCCCCCCCCCCCCCTCTCTCTCTCTCTCTCTTTCTCTCTCTCTCTCTCTCTCTCTCAGAAGGTTGACTCCCTGGCCAAAGGCTGGTGGCACAGGGTCTGTGGCTCAGTTGTCCGGCTGCCTCTCTGGTCACAGGGCTGGTGACCCAGGATATGTGGCTTAATATACTTATCTCAGGATATTCTTCTGCTCACTCATGCAGTCTAGCAGAATCTCTCCTACTAAGCACTGGTCCCAATCTTCAGACAACTAAGGGCTCTGACTACTCTCCTTATATACAGTTTGTAGCTAAACTAGAACCTTCTAGTGATGGGGAAGGGAAGGGGGTGGAGAGAAGAATCACAGACTAAACAGAAGTATTGTTACAATTTCTGTCTGTCATAGACTTGGATACAGCTTTAATGCAAGTCTACGGGAATGACTAAGCAGTTTTTCCAGACAAAAAACAAGTCTTAAAACATAAACAAAAGAGCTAAACCAGACAGTCAGAAGGTCAGTGTGGCTGCCGCATTGCTGCCACTAGTGTGCCACTCAAGTTAGCTGGATGTGCATTAACCCTTTCCAAGAGTGCAGTGCTGCTATAGTGTGATAACAGTGCAAATTAACAGGATATATTAAAATAAACATATGTAGTGTCCCACTCCAGGTGGATGGGGACACTCCAAAATTGTCTGTGCCATCCTATGTCATTTTACACTATTTATTGTATTTATTGTATTTTCCTTTGTCACCTCTGCTAAATTCCCATTTCAGGCTGGTTCAATGCACTACACAAATTCACCTCTAGGTTTCACTTTTACACCATTTATATAGGTCGGCACACAGGATGATAGGGAAATTAGGAGTGAGTAAGGAGGAGAGGAGAGGAGACAGACTTGGCTCTGTCCTCCTGGGCCTTGCCCAGGGAGTGAAGCTACTTCAACCTTTGTAGTCCAGGACTAGGACTTATTGATCCTTTACTGTAATAACCCTTCTAGGGACCCTTCCAGGGACTAAGGGAATAATCGCTGTATCTTGTGCATCCTTTTCAAAGAATGGAGCAGAGAGTTTGCCTGCCATGAGGGAGACCGCCTTTGGGTTGCTGAATTACTGAAGCACTGAATATTGCTGAATATTTACTTACAGAGCATCCAAACTGTTATTGAAAGTAACGAGAGCCAGAACAGGAGCCAAGAACAAGTAAGATCACCACTTCTACACAGTTGTGGTAGAACCTACATACACCACCTCACTGAGCCTGTTATTGGAGTTTGATAAAGTGCTGCTACTGGATGATACTTATTGCAAGACTACAATTTGCAAGTAAAGTTTCTGTTTGGTTCAACTATTGCCTCTCTCATCATTCTACTCCATCTCCTAATTGCACCTTACGGTGCTATCGTCAGGAACAACACAGGGGCCCAGCCACCAAAGCACCTTAAATACCCATTACCATCAAAGACACCTCAACCACCATCTGGCTGGTTTTCCTGCAACAGAGAGTGCCCCGGAGGATTTAGTGCTGTCTTCGCCCCCACTGCAGGCCGGCCCAGGGGACAACCTAACGGTGAGTACTACCACCCTCACTCGGCACATCATCACTATTAGGCCTCTTTCACACGACCATTGTGTGCACCCGTGGCCGTTGTGCCGTTTTCCGTTTTTTTATGCGGACCCATTGACTTTCAATGGGTCCGTGGAAAAAACGGAAAATGCACCGTTTTGCAGCCGCATCCGAGATCCGTGTTTCCTGGCCGTGAAAAAAATATGAAATGTCCTATTTTTTTCACGGCCAACGGTTCACGGACCCATTCTAATCAATGGGTCCGTGAAAGAACACGGATGCACACAAGATTGGCATTCGTGTCCGTGATCCGTGGCCGTAGGTTACTTTTTATACAGACGGATCCGAAGATCTGTCTGCATAAAAGCTTTTTCATAGCTGAGTTTTCACTTTGTGAAAACTCAGAACCGACAGTATATTCTAACACAGAGGCGTCCCCATGGTGATGGGGACGCTTCTAGTTAGAATACACTACAATCTGTGTACAAGACTGCCCCCTGCTGCCTGGCAGCACCCGATCTCTTACAGGGGGCCGTGATCAGCACAATTAACCCCTTCAGGTGCGGCACCTGAAGGGGTTAATTGTACTATCATATCCCCCTGTAAGAGATCAGGGCTGCCAGGCAGCAGGGGGCAGACCCTCCCCCCCTCCCCAGTTTGAATATCATTGGTGGCCAGTGCGCCCCCCCCTCTATTGTAATAATAGGTTGGTGGCCAGTGCTGCCCCCCCCTCCCTCTATTGTAATTATTCGTTGGTGGCACAGTGTGCGCCCCCCCCTCCCTCCCTCTATTGTAATAATTTGTTGGTGGCACAGTGTGCGCCCCCCATCGGCCCCCCCTCCCTCTATAGCATTAACAACATTGGTGACCAGTGTGCGGCCTCCCATCTCCCCCCCCCCCATCATTGGTGGCAGCGGAGTTCCGATCGGAGTCCCAGTTTAATCGCTGGGGCTCCGATCGGTAACCATGGCAACCAGGATGCTACTACAGTCCTGGTTGCCATGGTTACTTAGCAATAGTACAATAGTAGAAGATTCATACTTACCTGCTGGTGGCTGCTGCGATGTTCATGTCCGGCCGGGAGCTCCACCTACTGGTAAGTGACAGGTCTGTGCGGCGCATTGCTAAATGAACTGTCACTTACCAGTAGGAGGAGCTCCCGGCCGGACACAGACATCGCAGCTCCCAGGTAAGTATGAATCTTTTACTATTGTACTATTGCTAGTACCCCGCTGCCACCAATGATCGGGGGGGGGGGGAGGCCGCACACTGGCCACCAATGTTGTTAATGCTATAGAGGGAGGGGGGGCCGATGGGGGGCGCACAATGCGCCACCAACGATTTATTACAATAGATGGAGGAAGGGGGGGGGGCGCACACTGTGCCACCAGCGAATTATTACAAAAGAGGGAGGAAGGGGGGGGGGGGTGCACACTGTGCCACCAACAAATTATTACAATAGAGGGAGGAAGGGGGGGGGGTGCACACTGTGCCACCAACGAATTATTACAATAGAGGGAGGAAGGGGGGGGGGCGCACACTGTGCCACCAACGAATTATTACAATAGAGGGAGGAAGGGGGGGGGGTGCACACTGTGCCACCAACGAATTATTACAATAGAGGGAGGAAGGGGGGGGGGGGCGCACACTGTGCCACCAACGAATTATTACAATAGAGGGAGGAAGGGGGGGGGGGCGCACACTGTGCCACCAACAAATTATTACAATAGAGGGAGGAAGGGGGGGGCGCACACTGTGCCACCAACGAATTATTACACTAGAGGGAGGAAGGGGGGGGGGGCGCACACTGTGCCACCAACGAATTATTACAATAGAGGGAGGAAGGGGGGGGGCCGCACTGGCCACCAATGATATTCAAACTGGGGAGGGGGGGGGGGTCTGCCCCCTGCTGCCTGGCAGCCCTGATCTCTTACAGGGTGATATGATAGTACAATTAACCCCTTCAGGTGCGGCACCTGAGGGGTTAATTGTGCTGATCACGGCCCCCTGTAAGAGATCGGATGCTGCTGGGCAGCAGGGGGCAGTCATGTACACAGTTTGTAGTATATTCTAACTAGAAGCGTCTAACTGGGAACGCCTCTGTGTTAGAATATACTGTCGGAAATGAGGTTTCACGATCTAACTCATATCCGACAGTATATTCTAACATAGAGGCGTTCCCATGGTGATGGGGACGCTTCAAGTGAAAATATACCATCGGATTGGAGAAAACTCCGATCCGATGGTATAAAAGGGACTCCAGACTTTACATTGAAAGTCAATAGGGACGGATCCGTTTGAAATGGCACCATATTGTGTCAACGTCAAACGGATCCGTCCCCATTGACTTGCATTGTAATTGAGGACGGATCCGTTTGGCTCCGCACGGCCAGGCGGACACCAAAACGACTGTTTTTTCATGTCCGTGGATCCTCCAAAAATCAAGGAAGACCCACGGACGAAAAAACGGTCACGGATCACGGAAAAACGGGACCCCGTTTTGCGGACCGTGAAAATATACTGTCGTGTGCAATAAGCCTTACGCTCACATAACACCCCTAGGGCGCGGGCGTTGCATATATAAATGCAGTTCAACAATAAAAAACTGTATACGTGTAAACAACAGCATAAAACACGGTGCAAGTTAAAACTCTTCAATGTACAATAAAGCAGTGAGTTAATGAGTTGGCATAGCAGCAATAAGGGCAAATATCCACAAATGTCAAAAGTACCCTTGCTCTAGGGCACTGCAACAGCATGGATTTCCTCCCATACTCTGAAAACATATTGACTTTAAAGGACATTTTCAGTGTGAAAAATTTGGTTGCAGTAGGCTTAGAGTGCTTGATGCCGATGTGGGATTGCCCGTCACTGCCCATGTCTCTGCTTCTCTCTACTTCCTTTTCCTATCCCAACATACAGGAAATGTCCACTAATACAATCACTGGTCGAGGAAGGTTACTGGTGCGCCAGTGATCATTTCCTGTGTGTATTGAGATGGGAGCAGGACCTGGGCAGTGTTGGAGTGGCAGCGGCGGGGAAACCCATGTATCAGTTGTTAGAAAATATAAACTGCAGTATTTGAACAACAAGGGCATGGCATCTGACAAGGGTCAGACTGGCCCATAGGAGTACCAGAGGATCCTCCAGTGGGCCAAAGGTCTGACAGTAATGGACCCCTAATAAAACCTTAATGTCCTATATACACAGGTGGTGGGCCCTCAGAATAATTTCCTCTGGTGGGCCCAAGGAAATTCAGTCTGATGCTGGGTCTGACGCCCTGTTGCTACCCATTTTTGTCACACTCAAAAACCCCATTAATGAAACTCAAATTAGATTGTAAGACCCAGTGGGGAAAGGCATTTATGTGAATAAGGGCTTATCACAGTACAGCGCCACAGGATATGTTAGCGTTATATAAAGCTGGGAATAAATACATTACTGATTGTTTTTGTACTTTTAGCAGCCACAATGTAACAGATTTCATATTAGACAATGGTCAGTAATGCTTCCAATGCAGAGCGTGAATTGCCGCATCATAATCTTTAATATTAGAGACATTTTCTGAAATAGAACCCCCATGAAACAGAGGCGAGCATGAGCATTAGAGGATCTCTACCATACGATGGTTTGATATAACGTCGTCTAGACAGTAGGGTAATGCAGTTTCTAAGTCTGACATCATCTCGGCTGCTCTCCATCCGATTGGTTCGGGAGTATCCGCCACGGTCTTATTGTGTTCATAACAAATGAAGCCATTTAATATGGGGAATGATGAGGAAATCAATAGCAGAGCTCAGAAAAACTCGAGACGTATGAGAAACTAATTAGATGTGTATGGAAGAGTGATCACCGAACCCAGCATAAGACACCAGCAGCCATATTATCATATAAAGGAACAAAATGCTTAGTAAAAGATTGAGCACAAAATATAAAAAGCTACTAGGATAAAGGATGCAATACTCTTATGGGCTTTGTCCACCTACAAAAACAATTGTTTTATTGTCTCAATGCCTCTATAATGAAAAATGGAGCAACTATGCAATAGGTTTTGATTCTTATTGTTTTGTTTCTCCTATGAAGTCCTATGTGTCTCCATGGTAACAGACTACAAGGAATCCCTGTAGTCTAATTCTCCAGACGGATTTCCTTCCATTTGTCTCCTACGTTATAGTAATGTATGTCTGGTGGGTTAGCAAGTAGTAAAGGAAAAAATAGAAGGGAGAACAATTGCAGGATCAGACTGTACAGGGTTTGCTTGTTGTCTGTTACCATGGAGACACATTGTCGACAAAATGGTAGGAGATTTTTAATTATGACAAATTGCAGCTGCAATAGTAAAGTTGGTTGTGAATAGTGGACTTCGATCAGAATTTCAGGGAAAATTTAATTCACCATGAAGCCAAATTTCCTCGTGCTTTGCGGTAGCGAATGGATTTTCCCTGAAAAAACAAAAAAATCTAACGTACCTCATCCATTTGCTCGCGACGGGCTGGGCCGCCGCCATCTTGCTTGAAGATCTCGCACGAAATCCTGTGCGCAGTGACATATGATGTCACCACACATGATGTCACCTCACCGGCCGGCGTGATGGCTAGTTCGCAGTGTTCGCCAGCGAACACATGCGATCTGCCATCTTAACTGACAAGTCCGGTGAGGCACAGGTAAGTCCTTAGCTTACCTGTGCATGTGCGCGAGCCGGTCTGAAATGAAATGCGGTCTCCGGGAGCAGGCAATTCCGAGAACGGCCACCGGAGGCTGTTCTTGGAACTGCCTGCACCCGGAGACCACATTTCATTTCAGACCGGCTCGCGCACAGGCACAGGTAAGGACTTACTTGTGCCTCACCGGACTTGTCAGTTAAGATGGCAGATCGCATGTGTTCGCTGGCGAACACTGCAAACTGGCCATCTCTAGTGATGACATCATCATGCACTAGATCTTCAATCAAGATAGCGGCGGCCTGCCTGTTTCGAGCAAATGGATGAGGTAAGTATAATTGAATTTATTTATTTTACACTGCATTATTGCCAGATGCCATGATCATGTATGAACGAGGCATCTGAGTGGTACAATGATGGGGGGTGGCACAAATGGCCACTCCCTGTAATTGCACACACTACTTTCAAAAAAATGCACTTCGTGATGAAGTAATTTGTCATGAAGCTAATTTCTTTGTAAAACTCGGCAAAGCAGCCAAATCGAATTTTGAATACTTCTCTCATTTCTGATTGTGAACATGGACATAGCCTTTGAAGGAACAGTACAGGTGCTACTGATACATTGTTATCCCTACTGCTGGGCCTAAGGGGGTAGAGCATGATAGAAATTTTCAGTTTGTTGTTCCAAAGATCTCTGCGTTATGCACCACCCGCTCAGACCCAGCTCTCGTCATGACAAATAGGGCACCAGAATGTTTTTATTCAACTGAAATAGTCCCAAATTTACAATTTTGTGAATACACGTTTAAATACGCAGTGTGTAAACTCTGGACAAAATCAATTGCAGTGAACCGCTGGATCACTGCTAAAGGGTTAATGCTATAACACTTATGTTTGCTACTTTGAAATGTTTAGCGTTATGCTATCTGTGCATCCTGTTATCCATAAAGGTTGTATATGGGAGGAAACAGTTAAGCTGGAAGTCTTGGTAACGGTTGGGGGTAGTGGGTTGGTCCCATTTTTTCCACTGGCTAGATAGTAGAGAATTCCTAGCAAGCCAAGCTAGAGTGAAAACCTGTTTGATGTGTGCTCCAGCCATGTAGTCTGAAAGAGAACTCTTCTCCAGGAAAACACCATTCCTGAGAGTGAAAAGCTGCCAGAAAAGCAACTCTTCTGAGGCTAAACCTCTGAAGGAAAGACATATTGAATTCCTATACATGGTTGAGAACCAACAAGGAGTGTTTGGACTAGACAGTAAAGATAACACACACTTATGACTTTTGACTTTATTGCTCATGGTCTAGGTTAATGGCTTCTGCCCCCTGTCACACAATTTTGAGACAGAGAGACCATCTGTTTTAGTACTGCACCCCACAGTTGGGAACTGCAGCTATCTGGAGGAAGAGTTTGCACATCTCTGGTCATTTGGAAAGATTGCATGGTATATCTCGAAAGAAAGGACCACCATACTGCCTATCACCTGTACAGAACCTTCTGGAGAACTATTGCCTTTTGAAATACTTGAAACGGTGCCTAAAACTTGTGCTTGTACTTGCACTGTGACCCCCATCATCCTCAGCAGTGTCGGACTAGGGTACTTAGGGCCCACCAGTGTAACTGATTCTGGGAGCCCATCTTAGGGCTCCTGCACACAAACTTATTTTTTTCCATGTTCCCCTCACTTTAATGTGGCCGCAAAAAAAAATAAAAAATTACTCCATAGGCATTCCATGTCTGTATGTCCGCATGGCCGTTCTGCAAAATGATAAACATGTCCTATTATTGTCGGCATTACAGACAAGGATAGGACGGTTCTATTAGAGGCCGGCTGTTCTGTTCCGCATAATGTGTAATGCACACACCCGGTATCCATGTTTCGCGGATCCGCAATTTGCAGACTGCAAAACATACAATGGTCGTGTTCATGAGCCCTTACAGTGATAACAGAAATATTACAGATGAAGTATGATGGCGGACAGTCACAGCAACATGCACAAACATACATATGGCATAATTTACACATATATGGATATCCTGCACTAAGTCAGTCAGAAACAAGACACATGCAGCGCACACCGATCACACATTGGACACATGTGGCACACAAGACACTTAGGCCCCTTGCAGACGAGCGTGTCCGGAGTAGGTCCGGATGCGTTGCGTCTGCGATCAGGGAAAATCGTGCGAGTAGGTACGCAATTGCAGTCAGTTTTGACTGCGATTGCGTTCCGATGTTCAGTTTTTTCGCACGGGTGCAATGCGTTTTGCACGTGTGTGATAAAAAACTGACTGTGGTACCCAGACCCGAACCCGGACTTCTTCACTGAAGTTCTGGTTAGGTGTTCTGTAGATTTTATTATTTTCCCTTATAACATGGATATAAGGGAAAATAATAGCATTCTGAATACAGAATGCATAGTAAAATGTGGCTTTAGGGGTTAAAAAAATAATAATAATAAACTCACCTCATCCTGTTGTTCGCGCAGCCGGCATCTTCTTCTTTCTTCTTCTTTCAGGACCTGCCAAAGGACCTTTGATGACGCAATCGCGCTCACCATGAAATGAAAGGTAATGAAAGGTCCTTTTGCAGGTCCTGAAAGAAGAAGAAAGAAGAAGAAAGAAGAAGAAAGAAGAAGAAAGAAGAAGAAAGAAGAAGAAAGAAGAAGAAAGAAGATGATATAGTTCTGCACTGGACTTCAATGGGAGCAGCACTGCAGTAACCAGCTATGTCCACTACACAATGGTTGGATCTACAAGGACACAGCTGAGGGAGTCAGACCCCGGCAATCTGAGGATAGACCATCAATATCAAAATCCTGGACAACCCCTTTAAGAATGCAAGTGAGGACAAACAATAAAGCCAAAGTTAGGAAAGTAAGGCCCACGCAACCCAAGGTGTCACAGTAGAGTCAACCCAATGATTATTGTTAGTGTTGGGTGAAGTGGGCTTCGAAGCTTCACCTGAAGTCACTTCGTTCCAAACTTCGGATAATACTTTACAGAGATTCGACTAGTACCTCGGAACCGAAACCGAGTTCGTCTTCAAGTTTTCAACTGGTTTTCCACTTTAAAAATCAACTACCGAAGTTATTGAACAAAGTCTTGAGCGACTTTGCCTACAACTTACTTCTGCTCATTAGAGCCCATACATTCTAATGCTGTACGGAGACGGATCTCCGTACAGTATTATTCCGAAGTTTTGAACGAAGCGACTTCAGATGAAGCATCCGAAGCTCGCTTCGCTCAACACAAATTGTTGTCATTAGCTTGCATTTAGTGATTTTCTTCCATATTTCCCATAGAGAAGACCAGAGACTGACTGTACTGCTTCTAGAGCAGCAGAGGGCAGTAGCGAGTAATGGGAGCAGATAGGAGATAGGAGGCGCCTTCCACTGAGCAGGCAGCGGACCATTACACACGTGTGCACTCTGCTTTACGATTTATGACACTGTTTTTGATCTTTGAGAAGTTTTAGACTTCACATAAATCTCGAGCGGAATGTGAAGAATTTCCCTTTCTTATTTATTTCCAGTATGAAAGACATGAACTTGTCAAAATTCAGACGCTGTGAAGTCCTGGAACTGAAGCGAACTATTCTCCTAGGACACAGGAAATCAGCAAACACAAATAAACCATATGGTACCATTTACAATGGGAGTATGCGTTAAGATTAGAAACACATGGCTGCTTTCTTCTATGGATTGTGTCTGGTACTGCAGCTCTGCTCTATTAAAACGAACGCAGCTATGCTGTAATACCAGACACAACCTGGACAGATGTGGCGGCGCTGTTTTTGGAGGAAAACAGCCATGTTTTTCTAACCCTCACAATCACTTTAAGGGTCCATTCACACGTCCGTTGTTTCTTTCCTGATCTGTTCCGTTTTTTGCGGAACAGATCTGGACCAGATCTGGACCCATTCATTTTCAATGGGTCCTGAAAAAAAACGGACAGCTCAATGTCTGATTTTTTTTCAGGACCCATTGAAAATGAATGGGTCCAGATCTGGTCCAGATCTGTTCCGCAAAAAACGGAACAGATCAGGAAAGAAACAACGGACGTGTGAATGGACCCTTACTTGTACAGGGCTTGCATGGTCTCCTGACCATTTAAACTCTTAGATGCCTCAATAGTGACCGTGGCATCTACGAAATCTGATAGAGGGAGGGGGCTGCTTCGGTCAGCCCGCTGGTGTCCCTGTGACACGATTGTGGGATACTGATGAGTTACCATAGTAACAGGGTAGTAGGGGACCTTATAAAGGCCCCCTTGTATGTCATGGATGCACTGTAAGCCTAGAGGCAGGGCCTAATAGGTTTTCTTACCTGTCAGTGTTGAGTACTGACAAGCACACATTATGTATCACACTACACTTGTAGGACTAAGGGCGGGTTCACATCAGCGTTACGAGTTCCGTTTTTGTTTTCCATTGTAACATGGTTATAATGTTAAATAACGGAATTTGTAAGACGGAATTCAAAACTGAAACCTTTAGAGGCATTCTGTTTTGATCCATCATAATAGAGGTCTATGGGCAAGCATAACTGATCCGTCCTGTCCGTGCCTGCTGGCCTCCTGCTGTCCCCTGCAGGTGTGGACGCTGTGCCGCATATCATGCCATCCAGTATCCTGGTCGCTGGGATCCTCTCAATGCTGCTGCCTCCATACTCCTGCCTGATGCTCCCTTAGAGTGCGTGCTCACCTCTGAGCTCTTAAAGGGCAAGTGTGCATGCGTCCAAATCCTTCTCCAGCCAATGGCTAAAGGTTCCTGGTTATTTAAGGCACTCTCTGACTGGAGAGGGTGCCTGAGCTTTAGGTTCCCTGGTGACCAGCAAAGATGTTTGATAGTCTAGCGCTTTGGTCAAATTTTTGTTTACGTTAACCCAGTCAGTCTTCTCTGTCTGTGGTGCAGTCAACTTCCTAGCCTGGCTGCCTTGTGTGTGCCTAACCACTACCCTGCCTGCAAGTCTTTACCATGTTTACATAATCTGTGCACTACCTGGATCTTCAAAAACAGCAGTCAAACATTGGGACTTGTTCAGACTATACCAATGCTTTCCTGCCTTTTTGGTGCGTTTTCTATATCCAGTGCTCCCTAGGCTTGCACTGGAGTCCCTGACGTGGTGGGTCAGCTGCCAACTACACTTCCAACTACACTAGAACTATCCTAGGAGATAGTAGTCAGGTTGCTAACCTGCAGCGAAGTCCAGATCCTTGTATATAGGGGTTAAAGTGTGAATACCGGGAAAGCACCAGAATAATGCCCTTAGGGTTAGCCCTAAGTGGAGTTTAAAGAACCGGAGTTTAAGACAAGGAGCAAGAAACTAAGGTTTGATAGATTTTCCTTCTGTATTGTTTGCTTGATTCTAGCTAGTCCTCCAACTGCAGCAGACAGGGTCTAATTCTAACTCATATTTACTGTTTTCCTACTTTACTGTTCATTCCCATTTAAACATGTGCTCCATGGACAATGCTACTAAGTGTGTGTCCTGTGCAATGTATGCGTGCCTTGAAGAGCCGTTCGAGGGTAAATACATTTGCACTAGATGCAATCATGTTGCATATTTGGAAGCCCAGATCTTGGATCTAAATAAGCAGCTTGAAATACTTAGGGGCATTGCAAACCTGGAGAGAGGCTTAGACCTCACTGTGCAGGCACTGACTGGGGTCAGTGAAATGGAGGTGACAAGATCAGGACTATCAGGTCAGCAGTTGGGTTAATGTAGGAAGAAGGGGTAGAGGAAAAAGTACCAGGGAGGCTAGTCCTGAGCTGGAACGCCCTAGTAAATATGCCTGTTTGGCTAATATCAGGGATGAAAGCCCAGGATCAGCAACACTGCAGCAGGGCGTTTCTCCAAACAACCAGGAGGATGACCGCTGCAGGAAGGATGAGAAAAGGAGTGCAGCAAAGGTCAGACAGATGCTGGTGGTAGGGGACTCTATTAATAGGAGGACAGACAGGGTCATCTGTCACCGAGACAGTGAATGCCGAACAGTGTGTTGTCTGCTGGGTGCTCGGGTTCGGCATAGTGCGGATCGGATTGACAGATTGCTGGGTGGGGCTGGGGAAGACCCAGCGATCATGGTACACATTGGCACCAATGACAAAGTCAGGGGGAGATGGAAGATGATTTTAGGGAACTAGGAGAGAAGCTCAAGTCCAGGACCTCCAAAGTAGTGTTTTCAGAAATACTACCAGTGCCACGAGCGTCACCAGAGAGACAACGGGAGCTTAGGGAGTTAAATAAGTGGCTCAGAAGCTGGTGCAGGAAGGAAGGGTTTGGGTTCATGGAGAACTGGGCCGACTTCTCTGTCGGATACAGACTCTACACTAGGGACGGGCTGCACCTTAATGGGGAGGGTGCAACTGCTCTGGGGGGAAAAATGGTTAGATGGCTGGAGGAGCTTTTAAACTAGGATCTGGGGGAGGGTGGGGGGGGGGTCATACTAATAAAAGGGTAGATAGTGTAGATAGAGAGTGGGATATACAGTGGGATGCGAAAGTTTGGGCAACCTTGTTAATCGTCATGATTTTCCTGTATAAATCGTTGGTTGTTACGATAAAAAATGTCAGTTAAATATATCATACAGGAGACACACACAGTGATATCTGAGAAGTGAAATGAAGTTTATTGGATTTACAGAAAGTGTGCTATAATTGTTTAAACAAAATTAGGCAGGTGCATAAATTTGGGCACCACAAAAAAGAAATGAAATCAATATTTAGTAGATCCTCCTTTTGCAGAAATTACAGCCTCTAAATGCTTCCTGTAGGTTCCAATGAGAGTCTGGATTCTGGTTGAAGGTATTTTGGACCATTCCTCTTTACAAAACATCTTTAGTTCATTCAGGTTTGATGGCTTTCGAGCATGGACAGCTCTCTTTAAGTCACACCACAGATTTTCAATTATATTCAGGTCTGGGGACTGAGATGGCCATTCCAGAACGTTGTACTTGTTCCTCTGCATAAATGCCTTAGTGGATGTTGAGCAGTGTTTAGGGTCGTTGTCTTGTGGAAAGATCCAGCCCCGGCGCAGCTTCAGCTTTGTCACTGATTCCTGGACATTGGTCTCCAGAATCTGCTGATACTGAGTGGAATCCATGCGTCCCTCAACTTTGACAAGATTCCCAGTCCCTGCACGGGCCACACAGCCCCACAGCATGATGGAACCACCACCATATTTTACTGTAGGTAGCAGGTATTTTTCTTGGAATGCTGTGTTCTTTTTCCTCCATGCATAACGCCCCTTGTTATGGCCAAATAACTCAATTTTAGTTTCATCAGTCCACAGCACCTTATTCCAAAATTAAGCTGGCTTGTCCAAATGTGCTTTAGTAGCCCACCTCAAGCGGCACTTTTTGTGCTGTGGGCGGAGAACAGGCTTCCTCTGCATCACTCTCGCATACAGCATCTCCTTGTGTAAAGTGCGCCAAATGGTTGAACGATGCACAGTGACTCCATCTGCAGCAAGATGATGTTGTAGGTCTTTGGTGCTGGTCTGTGGTTGACTCTGACTGTTCTCACCATTCGTCGCTTCTGTCTATCCAAGATTTTTCTTGGTCTGCCACTTCGAGCCTTAACTTGAACTGAGCCTGTGGTCTTTCATTTCCTCAATATGTTCCTAACTGTGGAAACAAACAGCTGAAATCTCTGAGACAGCTTTCTGTATCCTTCCCCTAAACCAGTGGTCGGCAACCCGCGGCTCGCGAGCCACATGCGGCTCTTTACACACTTTAATGCGGCTCTTCTGTGTGCCGGGCGCCCGCTCCCCTCCCTCCTCTCAGGCGGCCGCCCCAAAAGTCAGGACTTTGCAGCTAGCCTCTGTGAGTGTGCAAGCCCTGTGTGCAGCCCCGGCGGCCGGCTCCACACAGCTCCAGTCGGGTCATGTGGCTAAGGGGGGGGCGTGACTTTCTGTGTAGCGCCGCGGCGGCGAGGCAGCATCCTCTCTCTGTCTGCCGCCCTCAGAAGAAGACTGTGCCTCCCAAATCAGCAGCGTGTCATCCGGTAGGTGTAGCAATGGCCTGGCCTGCCTGCCTCTGGGGACTCAATTTCTGTGACAGAAAAAGGAAGGGTTGGGGGGGAATGGAGGGGGGGGGGGGGGGGGAGGGGATGAATATGAACTAAATGCCTCTGGAACTTGGAAATGAGAGATGTGGGCAGGGCCAGGGAGAGACAAATGAAAGGGGTGACTGATGGCCATCATGGAGGGGGGGGGGGTGTGATTATGAATTATGTACTCATATGAGAGATGTGAACTGTGAATAGGGCAAAAAGAAAGGGGTGACTGATGGCCATCATGGGAGGGGGGGTGGTGATTATGAATTAAGTGTGCCTAACTATGGAAATGAGAGATGTGAACAGGGCAGGGTAAAAAGAAAGGCGTGATGGCCATCATGGAGGGGGGGTATATGTGACATGAGGGGGGAGAAATGTGACATGAGGGGGAGAAATGTGACATGAGGGGAGAAATGTGACATGAGGGGGGAGAAATGTGACATGAGGGGAGAAATGTGACATTGTGGGATTGACATAAAAAGGGTTGATGTGAAAAGGGGGGTGTGGACATAAAATTGCGGAATATCGTAATCTAGGGGCCAGCAAAATAAGTTAGTGGTCAGGTTCTGAGGTCAATATATAACAGTACCAGTGAGGACTATTTGAGTGTGCTTTCACATACTTTTATATGTACTTTTTTAGTTGTATCTTGATTTTTATTTCATTTTATGTTGTCATTTTTTACTTTTATTCAACTTGACTGCAGAGCCAGTGCAATGTGTGCATGCCTGTTTTATTACTTTTACTTCTTGCCTACTGTTTGGGTGTATCCATCAAGGTGGAGAACCCTGCTTAAAATATCCATGATGAGCCCCACTAATTTTATAATACTATTTACACACACATAAGATGCCATATATGCGTCATCCACAGATAAATACCAGTGCGTCATCCACAGATCCCCCATAACAGTGCGTCATCCACAGATAAATACCAGTGCGTCTTCCACAGATAAATAACAGTGCGTCATCCAATATTCTCAATAAAAACTTATTGAAACTAAAAACAGTGTACCATCCTATGTATTTTCGGTTTTAAAAATGTGGCTCTCAAAATAAATTTCAATAGTGGTTTTGGCGAGATTTGGCTCAGTTGAAAAAAAAGGTTGCCCACCACTGCCCTAAACCATGATGGTGAACAATCTTTGTCTTCAGGTCATTTGAGAGTTGTTTTGAGACCCCCATGTTGCTACTCTTCAGAGAAAATTAAAAGAGGAGGGAAACTTACAATTGACCCCCTTAAATACTCTTTCTCATAATTGGATTCACCTGTGTATGTAGGCCAGGGGTCACTGAGCTTACCAAGCCAATTTGAGTTCCAATAATTAGTTCTAAAGGTTTTGGAATCAATAAAATGACAACAGTGCCCAAATGTATGCACCTGTGTAATTTTGTTTAAACAATTATAGCACACTTTCTGTAAATCCAATAAACTTCATTTCACTTCTCAAATATCACTGTGTGTGTCTCCCATATGATATATTTAACTGACATTTTTTATCGTAACAACCAACGATTTATACAGGAAAATCATGACGATTAACAAGGTTGCCCAAACTTTCGCATCCCACTGTAGGAGGGGACAGTGGGGATTTAGTGGGGGCTGGAGTTAGTGAGGAAAGTAGGGAGAAGACTGGGCAGAACTATACACCGATGAAAAATAGAACTGCTGGTAACAAGAACCTGTTACATACAAACATCAACCAAGGTAACCCAAAAATGCCAGATATTCACTTTACAGGTAATAGTAATTTCAAATTTATTTTCACAAATGCCAGAAGTCTAGCTAGCAAAATGGGGGAGCTGGAGGCTATGGTACTAGAAGAACACATAGATGTAGTTGGTGTGACTGAGACATGGTTGGACTCTTTGCATGACTGGGCTGTAAATATTGAGGGTTTTACACTATTTAGGAAAGATTGGCTCAATAGATTATTCCGTTAGGTAATAATAAATGGCTAAAATTAAACCCCCCATGGCATATAGCTACTGTAAAAAGGACAATAAAAGACAAAAAAGGGCATTTAAAAAATACAAATCTGAGGGGTCCGCTGTAGCGTTTGAAGATTACAAAGGGCTTAATAAAATCTGTAAAAAGGAGATAAAATTAACAAAAATAAAAAACAAACAGCAGGTGGCAAAAGAGAGCGAAACAAATCCCCAAAAAAGTCTTTAAATATATAAATGCTACAAAACCAAAGTCTGAGCAGGTAGGTTCTCTAAATAATGGTAAAAGGGGGGGGGGGGGGAGTCACTAAAGATAAGGAATAGGCAGAGTTACTAAATAGTTTTTTTAGCTCTGTATATACAAAAGAAGAGAAAGGAGCTGATATCTGTGGCGCCGGGGTTGTTACTACATCCAGTGATATACTCAATTGGCTAAATGCAGATATGGTCCAGGATAAGTTAAATAAGGTAAATGTGAACAAAGCTCCGGGTCCAGATGGATTACACCCAAGACTGCTTAAAGAGCTCAGTTCAGTCATTGCTGTGCCCCTGTTTATAATTTTTAAAGATTCTCTAGGGACTGGTACAGTGCCAAGTGATTGGCGCCAGGCAAATGTGGTGCCCATATTAAAAAAAGATCTAGGTCCTCCAAGAGTAATTATAGACCTATAGGCTTGGAAAGTATAGTTTGTAATTGGATTGAAAACTGGCTGAAGGACCGTGTCCAGAGAGTTGTGGTCAATGATTCCTATTCAGAATGGTCCCAGGTTATAAGTGGTGACCCCAAGGTTCAGAGCTGGGCCCTTTATTATTTAATTTATTTATTCATGATATTGAGGAGGGGATTAATAGCACTATATCTATTTTTACACATGACACTAAGCTATGTACTGTAGTACTGTACAGTTTATGGAAGATGTCCATAAACTACAAGCTGACTTGAACACTTTGAGTGATTGGGCATCAACTTGGCAAATGAGGTTCAATGTGGATAAATGTAAAGTTATGCATTTTGGTAGTAATAATCTCTGTGCTATATGTCCTGGGCGATGTAACACTGGGAGAGTCATTTATAGAGAAGGGTTTGGGTGTCCTTGTAGATGGTAGATTAACCACCTCAGCCCCCTTAGCTTAAACACCCTTAATGACCAGGCCACTTTTTACACTTCTGACCTACACTACTTTGACCGTTTATTGCTCGGTCATGCAACTTACCACCCAAATGAGTTTTACCTCCTTTTCTTCTCACTAATAGAGCTTTCATTTGGTGGTATTTCATTGCTGCTGACATTTTTACTTTTTTTGTTATTAATCGAAATTTAACGATTTTTTTTGCAAAAAAATGACATTTTTCACTTTCAGTTGTAAAATTTTGCAAAAAAAACCCGACATCCATATATAAGTTTCTTTCTAAATTTATTGTTCTACATGTCTTTGATAAAAAAAAAATGTTTGGGTAAAAGTTATAGCGTTTACAAACTATGGTACAAAAATGTGAATTTCCGCTTTTTGAAGCAGCTCTGACTTTCTGAGCACCTGTCATGTTTCCTGAGGTTCTACAATGGCAGTACAAACACCCCACAAATGACCCCATTTCGGAAAGTAGACACCCTAAGGTATTCGCTGATGGGCATAGTGAGTTCATAGAACTTTTTATTTTTTGTCACAAGTTAGCGGAAAATGATGATTATTATTATTTTTTTTTTCTTACAACGTCTCATATTCCACTAACTTGTGACAAAAAATAAAAACTTCCATGAACTCACTATGCCCATCACGAAATACTTTGGGGTGTCTTCTTTCCAAAATGGGGTCACTTGTGGGGTAGTTATACTGCCCTGGCATTTTAGGGGCCCAAATGCGTGCAAAGTAGTTTGAAATCAAAATCTGTAAAAAATGGCCGGTGAAATCCGAAAGGTGCTCTTTGGAATGTGGGCCCCTTTGCCCACCTAGGCTGCAAAAAAGTGTCACACATGTGGTATTGCCGTACTCAGGAGAAGTTGGGCAATGTGTTTTGGGGTGTCATTTTACATATACCCATGCTGGGTGAGAGAAATATCTTGGCAAAAGACTTTTCCCATTTTTTTATACAAAGTTGGCATTTGACCAAGATATTTATCTCACCCAGCATGGGTATATGTAAAATGACACCCCAAAACACATTGCCTAACTTCTCCTGAGTACGGCGATACCACATGTGTGACACTTTTTTGCAGCCTAGGTGGGCAAAGGGGCCCACATTCCAAAGAGCACCTTTAGGATTTCACCGGCCATTTTTTACAGATTCTGATTTCAAACTACTTACCACACATTAGGGCCCCTAGAATGCCAGGGCAGTATAACTACCCCACAAGTGACCCTATTTTGGAAAGAAGACACCCCAAGGTATTCCGTGAGGGGCATGGCGAGTTCCTAGAATTTTTTATTTTTTGTCACAAGTTAGCGGAAAATTATGTTTGTTTTTTTTTTCTTACAAAGTCTCATATTCCACTAACTTGTGACAAAAAATAAAAACTTCCATGAACTCACTATGCCCATCATGAAATACCTTGGGGTGTCTTCTTTCCAAAATGGGGTCACTTGGTGGGTAGTTATACTGCCCTGGCATTTTAGGGGCCCGAATGCGTGAAAAGTAGTTTGAAATCAAAATCTGTAAAAAATGACCTGTGAAATCCGAAAGTGGCTCTTTGGAATGTGGGCCCCTTTGCCCACCTAGGCTGCAAAAAAGTGTCACACATCTGGTATTGCCGTACTCAGGAGAAGTTGGGCAATGTGTTTTGGGGTGTCATTTTACATATACCCATGCTGGGTGAGATAAATATCTCGGTCAAATGCCAAATTTGTATAAAAAAATGGGAAAAGTTGTCTTTTGCCAAGATATTTCTCTCACCCAGCATGGGTATATGTAAAATGACACCCCAAAACACATTGCCCAACTTCTCCTGAGTACGGTGATACCAGATGTGTGACACTTTTTTGCAGCCTAGGTGGGCAAAGGGGCCCACATTCCAAAGAGCACCTTTCGGATTTCACCGGCCATTTTTTTTACAGATTTTGATTTCAAACCACTTCTCACGCATTCGGGCCCCTAAAATACCAGGGCAGTATAACTACCCCACAAGTGACCCCATTTTGGAAAGAAGACACGCCAAGGTATTTCGTGATGGGCATAGTGAGTTCATGGAAGTTTTTATTTTTTGTCACAAGTTAGTGGAATGTGAGACTTTGTAAGGAAAAAAAATAAAAAATCATAATTTTCCGTTAACTTTTGACAAAAAAATAAAAAATTCTAGGAACTTGCCATAACCCTCACGGAATACCTTGGGGTGTCTTCTTTCCAAAATGGGGTCACTTGTGGGGTAGTTATACTGCCCTGGCATTCTAGGGGCCCTAATGTGTGGTAAGTAGGTAAATGACCTGTGAAATCCTAAAGGTGCTCTTTAGAATGTGGGCCCCTTTGCCCACCTAGGCTGCAAAAAAGTGTCACACATGTGGTATCGCCGTATTCAGGAGAAGTTGGGCAATGTGTTTTAGGGTGTCCTTTTACATATACACATGCTGGGTGAGAGAAATATCTCGGCAAAAGACAACTTTTCCCATTTTTTATACAAAGTTGGCATTTGACCAAGATATTTATCTCACCCAGCATGGGTATATGTAAAATGACACCCCAAAACACATTGCCCAACTTCTCCTGAGTACGGCGATACCAGATGTGTGACACTTTTTTGCAGCCTAGATGCGCAAAGGGGCCCACATTCCTTTTATGAGGGCATTTTTAGACATTTGGATCCCAGACTTCTTCTCACGCTTTAGGGCCCCTAAAATGCCAGGGCAGTGACCCCATTTTGGAAAGAAGACACCCCAAGGTATTCAATGAGGGGCATGGCGAGTTCATAGAATTTTTTTTTTTTTGTCACAAGTTAGCGGAAATTATTATTTTTTTTTTTTCTCACAAAGTCTCCCTTTCCGCTAACTTGGGACAAAAATTTCAATCTTTCATGGACTCAATATGCCCCTCACTGAATACCTTGGGGTGTCTTCTTTCCGAAATGGGGTCACATGTGGGGTATTTATACTGCCCTGGCATTCTAGGGGCCCTAAAGTGTGAGAAGAAGTCTGGAATATAAATGTCAAAAAATGTTTACGCATTTGGATTCCGTGAGGGGTATGGTGACTTCATGTGAGATTTTATTTTTTGACACAAGTTAGTGGAATATGTGACTTTGTAAGAAAAAAAAAATAATTCCGCTAACTTGGGCCAAAAAAATGTCTGAATGGAGCCTTACAGGGGGGTGATCAATGACAGGGGGGTGATCAATGACAGGGGGGTGACCAGGGAGTCTATATTGGGTGATCACCCCCCTGTCATTGATCACCCCCCTATAAGGCTCCATTCAGATGTCCGTATGTGTTTTGTGGATCCGATCCATGTATCCGTGGATCCGTAAAAAACATACGGACATCTGAATGCAGCCTTACAGGGGGGTGATCAATGACAGGGGGGTGATCAATGACAGGGGGGTGACCAGGGAGTCTATATGGGGTGATCACCCCCCTGTCATTGATCACCCCCCTATAAGGCTCCATTTAGATGTCCGTATGTGTTTTGCGGATCCGATCCATGTATCCGTGGATCCGTAAAAAACATACGGACATCTGAATGCAGCCTTACAGGGGGGTGATCAATGACAGGGGGGTGATCAATGACAGGGGGGTGACCAGGGAGACTATATGGGGTGATCACCCCCCTGTAAGGCTCCATTCAGACGTCTGTATGTGTTTTGCGGATCCGATCCATGTATCAGTGGATCTGTAAAAATCATACGGACGTCTGAATGGAGCCTTACAGGGGGGTGATCAGTGGTTCATAAGGGGTTAACAAGTAACAGGGGGGGGGGTGTAGTGTAGTGTAGTGGTGTTTGGTGCTACTTTACTGAGCTGCCTGTGTCCTCTGGTGGTCGATCCAAACAAAAGGGACCACCAGAGGACCAGGTAGCAGGTATATTAGACGCTGTTATCAAAACAGCGTCTAATATACCTGTTAGGGGTTAAAAAAAATCACATCTCCAGCCTGCCAGCGAACGATCGCCGCTGGCAGGCTGGAGATCCACTCGCTTACCTTCCGATCCTGTGAACACGCGCGCCTGTGTGCGCGCGTTCACAGGAAATCTCGCGTCTCGCGAGAGGACGCGTATATGCGTCCAGGAGGAATCAATCAACCACCTCCAGGAAGCGTCGCTGCGTTCGGCGGTCCGGAGGTGGTTAAATAACAGCATACAATGTCAATCAGCTGCTTCTAAGGCCACCAGGATATTGTCATGCATTAAACGAGGCATGGACTCGCGGGGATGTAATACTACCACTTTACAAAGCGTTGGTGCGGCCTCATCTGGAATACGCAGTCCAGTTCTAGGCACCAGTACATAGAAAGGATGCCCTGGAGCTGGAAAAAGTACAAGGAGAGCGACTAAACTGATAAGGGGCATGGAGGGTCTTAGTTATGAAAAAACATTAAAAGAATTGAATTTATTTCATCTTGAGAAGAGACGTCTAAGGGGGGACATGTATAGGTTAATCAAATATATAACTGGGCCATACAAAAAATAAGGCGAAAAACAGTTCCATGTAAAATGCCCTCAAAAGACAAGGGGCACTGTCTCCGACTGGAGAAGAAAAGGTTCAGTCTCCAGAAGCGTCAAACTAAGAACTGTGAATCTGTGGAATAGACTCTCTCAGGACGTGGTCACAGCAGGAACAGTGGACGGTTTTAAAAAGGGTTTCGATTAATTCTTAAAAGTAAACAACATTAATGCTTATGAAAATGTATAGAAATCTGAGTCTCACTTCCTTCTGGGATTCGCGTCCCGACCTATCCCTTGGTTGAACTTGATGGTCTTATGTCTTTTTTCAACTATGTAACTATGCCAAAACAGTTAGTTATTCATATTCTCTTGTTGGGTTTATTATTTGTGTTCTGGAGTATTTGTGTTCAGTAGACTCTGTATTCGATGTCCTTGTACAGGATTCAGTTGTTTTTCATAAAGCAGTGTAGCTTGCCTACAATTACAGCAGCAAGTGATAATAATTATGTTCCCATTCTCGGATTAAGTGCATCAGGAACAGGCAGGGTAGTGCTTAGGATTTTATGATCCATTCCAGAATGTAATAGTCAATATAACAATTGATAGAGCGCGGGGTACGATGTCATGGTTATCTCGTCTTGTTTTCCCTCTATTGCATCATTCTGCTATCGGTGGTAAATACCTACTGTATCTGAATCGGATAATTGGCCGCAGAGTATGATGCCGAATGATAATGATGACGTCATCGATCCTCAGCATGAATTACTTTCCTCTTTATTAGTGCTATGTACAACTTTAAGAGCCTAAACCTTTGCACCAGCAGATATACCTAAAATAACTATACATTCATGTAACCCTCCAGTTCAAGGAAAAAAAACAACCTTAAGGCTTGTTTCACACTAGCGTGAAAACTATCTGGCAGGCTGTTCGGACAGAGGAACAGCCAGCTGGAGTAGATCGTATCCGGCATAGCTGAATAATGCCTTTCCCTGCCGGAGCCCATTGACTATGATGGGAGTCGGCAGGGAATCCGGGTGGTTTCCAGCATGGATGCTGGGATTTGCATGGTCAAAAACTAGTGCAACCACAGTTTTTTGTCCAGCCGAATCTCGGCACTAATCCCCACCGGACCGAATTATAGTCAATGGGCTCCGGCGGGGTAAGGCTTGTTTCACCCTAATGTTAAAATGATACGGCAGGCTGTTCTAGCAGAGGAACAGCCTGCTGGACTTCATTGTATCTGGCACAGCTGAATACTGTCTTTCCCCATCGGAGCCCGTTAACTATATTGGGGGCCAACAGGGATCTGGGCGGTTATAGTCAATGGGCTCCGGTGGGTAAAAGCAGTATCTGGCTATGCCGGATACGATAAACCCAGGTAGGCTGTTCGGGCAGCTTTAATATGTATGTGAGAGTAGCCTTACATGGTGATCTCCTTTTCATCTTTGTAGCTTCAGATCGAACTCAGGGTCCGTTTCTGCCATTCAAGATGACCACAGATTCTTGAATCACAGATTGCTTGATGCACACTGTGCATTTGGTAGCCCAAAACACTTTCTGCTGCCCTTGGATTGGCCGACTATGCATACGTGAACAGTGTTGGCCAATCCAAGAGCAAGACTAGACAAGCAGGACGTGTTTCGGGATACCAATGTACAGTGCATCAGAGAGTCTGAGAAGTGGTGTGGCTATCTTGGATGACAGCAGAGGAGCTTGGGAACTGCTGGATCTGCAGCTAAAAAAGATAAAAAGGAGGTCACCATGTAAGTGCCCTAGTCATTCACCAGTTAATATAAATTAACTGAAATGGTTTTCACTTCACAGGTGTGCCCTGTCAGGTTTAATAAGTGGGATTTCTTGCCTTATAAATGGGGTTGGGACGATCAGTTGCGTTGAGGAGAAGTCAGGTGGATACACAGCTGATAGTCCTACTGAATAGACTGTTAGAATTTGTATTATGGCAAGAAAAAAGCAGCTAAGTAAAGAAAAACAAGTGGCCATCATTACTTTAAGAAATGAAGGTCAGTCAGTCAGCCGAAAAATTGGGAAAACTTTGAAAGTAAGGGCTATTTGACCATGAAGGAGAGTGATGGGGTGCTGCGCCAGATGACCTGGCCTCCACAGTCACCGGACCTGAACCCAATCGAGATGGTTTGGGGTGAGCTGGACCGCAGAGTGAAGGCAAAAGGGTCAACAAGTGCTAAGCATCTCTGGGAACTCCTTCAAGACTGTTGGAAGACCATTTCAGGTGACTACCTCTTGAAGCTCATCAAGAGAATGCCAAGAGTGTGCAAAGCAGTAATCAAAGCAAAAGGTGGCTACTTTGAAGAACCTAGAATATGACATATTTTCAGTTGTTTCACACTTGTTTGTTATGTATATAATTCCACATGTGTTAATTCATAGTTTTGATGCCTTCATAGTCATGAAAATAAAGAAAACTCTTTGAATGAGAAGGTGTGTGCAAACTTTTGGTCTGTACTGTATATAGCCATATTGGTCTGCATAAGGGCTGCATACAAAAAACGTTATGACCAGTAACTCCATAGAGCCCCGGGGAATTGTGGGAGAATTAGACTTTAAAGAGCACCTAGAGGCTCTGCTCTCTCTGCAACTGCCGCGCCCTCTGCACTTTGATTGGCTATAAGAGAAGTTAGGACCAGGGATGATCATGTCTTCACTGCCTGGTCCTGTCTTAAAGTGCAGAGGGTGGGGCAGTTGCAGAGAGAGCAGAGCCTCTAAGTGTAATGACCACGCCCCCAGTGCTCCAAGAGGCTCATTTGCATATATTAAAGCTTCATTTTTCTCAGCAATGCGGGCACATCAACAAGGGACCAACACAGATGCCTTCAGCTGCCAAGCGCACATGTAACAGGTCAGCCAGTGTCATAGGGACAAATCTGCCCTTTAAATTCGTGATGCACATTCTATACTGAATAAGGCTACTTTCACATCAGCGTTTTTGGTTTCCGTTTTAAGATTTGACAGAAGATCTTAAAACTAGGCCATCAGAATGCAGCAGTATGCATCTCTTCCGTTTTGTTGAGTTTTGTGCCAAAACTGAACAAACCGGATCCGACATGAAATCAATTTATGTCAATGGTGCCAGATCCGTTTTTTTCGTTACTGAAAAAACGGATCCGGCACCCATTGACTTACAACGATTTTAATCTAGTTTGTTCAGTTTATATTTAATACAACCGGATCCAGACGAAACGGATGCCTCTGGATGTATTTAATGAAACGGAAGCATTTTTTGGGGGTGCCGGTTCTCAAAGCCCGAATAAAAAACGCTGATGTGAAAGTAGCCTAATTCAGTTTTGGAGCCCACGCTCACAAGTGCCTACAGATAAGTACATTTCTGGAAGCAGTTGAGATTTGGCAGTGAACAGGTAAATGTCTGGTTCTTTCACGTTGCTTTAGAAGCGTCCCTCATCCACCAAGAAGAAAATTGCCACGAGACAGTCAGAGACCTAGAGGTGGATTGCAGCTGTCAGGTTGGCTCGCAAAGAGATTGAGCTGTCTGTCACCCATAAGACAAGACGTCTTCAGCTCAACCTGAAGTCATGTCTGAGATCTCGAACAAATGGACAAATCCTGCACAGAAGTGAACTTTTTCTGCAGGTCCGTGATTGTTCAATAGCAGTAGGAAACTTCAATTATATAATGTCTAGTGGGCAAATCAGGCATGAAGATAAGAAATAAGAAATACCGCCATAATAATGACCAAATAATCATGACATAATGCTGCCATATGGTGATCACATAACAAAAATTAATACAGTGCTCAAAATAAGAAACACTGCCATAATGCCCAAATAACCATGTGAAATCAGTAAAAGCACAACCTTAATGGTGCAATGTAGTGATCACATAACAAAAAATTCATACGACTAGCTCTATAGTATATATAATAGTGTTTAGTAGCAGAAAGCAGTTGTGAAGATAAGGAAATCTGCCATAATATTGCCCAAATAACCATAATAACAGTACAACAGTAGCAAACAGTACAGGTTTATTAGTGAGACTAAGTGAATACATAACAAAATAGCGCCAAACATTTCTCAATTACTTGTGCCCAGATAACTAGTGCCCAGATAACTAGGCTTGAAGGCTATGTACACCTTTGGGGGCAATTTTTTTTTATGATTGCATTTTACTAATTTTAGGCTAAAAATAATTTTTTCAATTGGTCTTTATTAAAAATATTGAGCCATTCTATCACAAAGATTTAACAGTTTTTCTAGCTGTGTGAACTTCACTTTTTACTTTATGCCCTCATCTAATAAACCTTATCTCTAAATCACTAAAAGGTCATCAACACTTATTCAAGCTGCATTCTTATCAGTAAGATAAGGACTGAGCTATAATGAGGGTTTACAAGGTCAGAGATCAGAGATAAGTAGAGATGGCCTTGCGATTCGCCCGGCGGTCGTTTAGCGGTGAACTTTGTGCGTTCACGATTCGCCGAACATGCGAACATATGGCGATGTCCGCCGGCGCCATATTTTTTTGCATTGCGCCAAACTTTGACCCATGACACACACATCAGGTGGGACAGGACAGACAATTGAGACGTTTCAGCACATGGACTCACCCCCACCCTATAACAGAACCCGATCTGGCAGCCATTTTACATTCTGTGTTTTGCCAGTGTAGAGAGATTGAAATTGCAACTGGTGTGATTTACCTGTTGCCCCCCAAAAAAATTATTGAGGGGTGTGATATACCTATAATATACTTTCTAACATAGAAAGTATATAGTGTATTGTGCAGCAGTTGTGTGCAGTTCTGCTGCAATACCACAGGTGTATAGAGGGACAAGTGCTATTGGAACAACTATTTTCAATGGGTGTGATATACCTGTTGCCCCCCAAAAAACTGATTGAGGGGTACAATATACCTGCTTCCACAAAAAACTGATTAAGGGGTTTGATATACCTGCTTCCACAAAATACAGATTGAGGGATGCGATATACCTGCTTCCACAAAATATTGATTAAGGGGTTCTATATACCTGTTTCCACAAAATGCTGATTGAGGGATGCGATATACCTGCTTCCACAAAATACTGATTAAGGGGTTTGATATACCTGCTTCCACAAAATACAGATTGGAAGGTGTGATATACTTGCTTTCACCAAATATTGATTAGGGGGTTCTATATACCTGCTTCCACAAAATACTGATTGAGGGGTGCGATATACCTGCTTCCACAAAATACTGAATAAGGGGTTTTTATATACCTGCTTCCACAAAATACTGATTGAGGGGTGTGATATACCTGCTTCCACAAAATATTGATTATGGGGTTCTATATATCTGTTTCCACAAAATGCTGATTGAGGGGTGCGATATACCTGCTTCCACAAAATACTGATTAAGGGGTTTGATATACCTGCTTCCACAAAATACAAATTGAAAGGTGTGATATACTTGCTTTCACCAAATATTGATTAGGGGGTTGTATATAGCTGCTTCCACAAAATACTGATTGAGGGGTGCGATATACCTGCTTCCACAAAATACTGAATAAGGGGTTTGATATACCTGCTTCCACAAAATACAGATTGAGGGTTGCGATATACCTGCTTCCACTAAATATTGATTAAGGGGTTCTATATACCTTCTTCCACAAAATACAGATTGGAAGGTGTGATATCCTTGCTTTCACCAAATATTGATTAGGGGGTTCTATATACCTGCTTCCACAAAATACTGATTGAGGGGTGCGATATACCTGCTTCCACAATATACTGAATAAGGGGTTTGATATACCTGCTTCCACAAAATACTGATTGAGGGGTGCGATATACCTGCTTCCACTAAATATTGATTAAGGGGTTCTATATACCTTCTTCCACAAAATACTGATTAAGGAGATTGATATACCTGCTTCCACCAAATATTGATTGAGGCCTGCGATACACCTGCTTCCACAAAATACTGATTACGGGGTTTGAGATACCTGCTTCCACCAAATACTGATTGAGGCCTGCGAGATACGTGCTTCCACAAAATACTGATTAAGGGGTTTGATATACCTGCTTCCACAAAATACTGATTGAGGCCTGCGATACACCTACTTCCACAAAATACTGATTGAGGGGTGCGAAATACCTGCTTCCACAAAATACTGATTAAGGGGTTTGATATACCTTCTTCCACAAAATACTGATTGAGAGGTGCGATATACCTGCTTCCACAAAATACTGAATAAGGGGTGTGATATACCTGCTTCCACAAAATACAGATTGAGGATTGCGATATACCTGCTTCCACCAAAAATTGATTGAGGCCTGCGATATACCTGCTTCCACAAAATACTGATTAAGGAGATTGATATACCTGCTTCCACCAAATATTGATTGAGGCCTGCGATACACCTGATTCCACAAAATATTGATTAAGGGAATTGATATACCTGCTTCCACCAAATACTGATTGACGCCTGCGATACACCTGCTTCCACAAAATACTGATTGAGGGGTGCAATATACCTGCTTTCACCAAATATTCATTGAGGCCTGCGAGATACCTGCTTCCACAAAATACTGATTAAGGGGTTTGATATACCTGCTTCCACAAATTACTGATTGAGGCCTGCAATAAACCTACTTCCAAAAAATACTGATTGAGGGGTACGATATACCTGCTTCCACCAAATATTGATTGAGGCCTGTGATAAACCTGCTTCCACAAAATACTGATTAAGGGGATTGATATACCTGCTTCCACTAAATATTGATTGAGGCCTGCGATACACCTGCTTCTATAAAATACTAATTAAGGGGTTTGATATACCTGCTTCCAAAAATACTGCTCTTCTTTAGGGACTTTGGCACAGGGTCATTTTGAAAATAACAGGCAGAGGAAGAGGCAGGCCGTTCTGCAGGGGTGGTAGGGGTCGGGAAGGTGCACCAGGCCGGAGCCTAAGTGGGAAGTTGGAGAAGGTGCATGCGAGTACGTCAAAGGACACACCAGAGTTGGTTGAGTGGCTCACTCAGCCTTCCGCTTCTGCACCCTCCTCATCCTCTGCTGTGTGCACCCCCAAAGACACCACTACCACCACAGCCCCTCCACTCGAGTCAGAGGAATTATTTTCCCATCTATTGCCAGACCTTACTGATACGCAGCCATTCTTGGCATCGGATGAGGAAGAGGAGGTAGCAACGACCGCCACCCAGCGGTCTGACGACAGTACCCAGATCAACCCAAGGAGGGTGGTCCCCCCTGCTGCTGCCTACTCCAAGATCTCTGTCAGTGGAGGTGAAGGTGACGATGATGACGTGTCGATGGACGTCACGTGGGTGCCCACAAGAGAGGAAGAGGAGGGGAGTTCAGAGGGAGAGACGGAGCAGCAGATATGGAGGAGAAGGAGGAGAAGCAGGCAGAACTCGCAGTGCATAGGCGGCAAAAAGCAGACTGCAAATGTATCTGGAGCGAGCCATCCACCATGACCGGGGAACATCTTACGCTCCCAGGACGCCGGCACATGGCTCCGCAGTGTTGGCTTTTTTTAACGTGTCAGCTGCTGACAATAGTGTTGCCATCTGCAGCCTGTGCTTTCAACGCATAAGTCGCGGTAAGCCCAACACTCACCTAGGGACGACTGTCTTAAGAAGGCATCTGGTCTCCCATCACCGAGCTCAGTGGGAGCAACGCCGTCAGAACCCACAAAGCCACACTTCTCTCCTCCCATTTGTCCTCCACTCCACCTTCTACCGTGCCGTCGTCGCGTTCATCTGGCAGAAGGCAGGCTTCCATGGCCCAAATGTGTGAGTGTAAAAAGTTGATGACGCCGGATAACCCTCTTGCCTAACGGCTGACAACTGGCTTGTCGGAACTGCTAGCCCCTCAACTACTGCTATATAAACTGGTGGATTCAGAGGCCTTAAGAAAATTTGTGGCCATTGGCACATCGCAATGGAAAGTCCCCGGAAGGAAATATTTCTCCTAGAAGGGAATCCCAGAGCTATATGGCCACGTTCAGCAGAAAGTGGATATATCTCTGGCACACAGTGTCGGTACCAAGATACATCTGACCACAGACACGTGGTCTAGCAATCACAGACAGGGAAGGTACATAACTTTTACTGCATGTAACCCGTGGCACACGTGTGGATTTGGTGTTACCGCCACGGATTGCATGCAGGCCTGCCTCTTTTTCTCCTCCTCCTACTCCATCCTCCATCTCCTCCTCGGCTGACTACTCCTTTTCCACTGCTACCGCCTCTTCCGCTTCACCCCCCAAGCTCCCCAGAACCTATTCGACGTGTCAGGTGAGACGTTGCCATGCTGTGCTGCGGCTGTTGTGCCTGGAAGCCAAGAGCCACACCGGTCCTGCACTGCTTTCAGCTCTGCGGTCACAGGCCAATCAGTGGCTAACTCCGCTCAATTTGAAAGTTGGTAAAGTGTTGTGCGACAACGGTGCCAATCTGCTGAGCGCGTTGAAACAGGGCAAAATGACACACGTCCTGAACTTAGTCGTGCAGTGATTCGTTGCCAAATACCCCGGGTCCAGGACGTCTTGCGGCAGGCCAGGAAAATCTCTGGCCATTTTATAAGATCTTACACGGCCTTGGCTCGCCTTGCTGATGTTCAACGGCGACACCACCAGCCCACAGATGTCTGATTTGTGACAGCCCGACGCGCTGGAACTACACCTTGTATATGCTTGATAGGCTGCTCCAGCAGTAACGTGCCGTTAACGACTATCTGTACGAACTCTGCAGCAGGACAGGTTCTGGGGAGCTTGGTTTCTTTTCTCCGTGCCAGTGGCTGCTCATGAGCGGCGCATGCAGATTTCTACGGCCATTTGATGAGATCACCAAACTGGTCAGTCGCAGCCAGGACACCATCAGTGACATCATATCTTACACCTTTTTTCTGGAGTGTGCATTGCGTTGTGTCATTGATCAAGCCATCGAGGAGCAGGAGCTGGAAGATGAGGAAGTCGCAATGCTGAATGAATTCCCAGGGGGGGGGGCTACTCGATCTGAGACAAGTCAGTAGGAGTCTGAAGAGGAGTCAGAGGAGGGTGGTGGCTGGGGGGAGGAGGAGGAGCAAGAAGAGCAGGCTTTAAACTTTTCGGGAATCTCTGGTGTTGTTCGTGGCTGGGGGGAGGAGACCGAGGACCACATTCTCCTGGGCGATGAGCAGGAGCAAGGGCGTTCCACCGCTTCCAATTTAGTGCAAATGGGAGCCTTTATGCTCCAGTGTTTGAAGAGGGACCCCCGTATAAAAAGCATAAAGGGCAGGGACCAGTACTGGGTGGCAACATACTTAGACCCCCGGTACAAACACAAAATGGCGGACATGTTAACAGCATCACCGAGCGCTGTCAAAATGCAGCATTTCCAGGCCTTGCTGCGAGAGATGCTGCATTCTGCTGTTGCGGGCGCTGGCAGAGGAATTTCCACCCACAGCGAAACAGGTGCGGGTACCTATTCTACCGCGCCTGCAAGAAGAGGGCGGTTTGAAGATGTGTTGGTCACTTCGGATATGAGATCATTCTTGCAAACAACCCATCGAGAGCCGCCCTCCGGATCCAGCCTCAGGGATCGCCTAGACCGACAGGTGTCCGACTACATTGGGTTAACGGCCGATGTGGATGCTCTGAGAAGCGAGGAACCCCTGGACTACTAGGTGTGCAGGCTTGACCTGTGGCCAGAGCTGGCACAATTTGCCATGGAACTCTTGGCTTGTCCCTCGTGGAGTGTCTTGTCCGAAAGGATGTTCAGCACAGCATGGGGGATCGTGACTGATAAGCGCACTCGCATAGCTCATGACAGTGTGGACTACCTCACATTTCTAAAAATTAATGAGGCATGGATCTCGGAGGAATTCAACACCTGTGACGACCACGTGTAATTAAATTTTCTCGTGCCAGACCAAACATATCCGCCACCACCCAGAACAAAGAATTGTCCTTGTCTTATGTATATACACTCACCTAAAGAATTATTAGGAACACCATACTAATACGGTGTTGGACCCCCTTTTGTCTTCAGAACTGCCTTAATTCTGCGTGGCATTGATTCAACAAGGTGCTGATAGCATTCTTTAGAAATGTTGGCCCATATTGATAGGATAGCATCTTGCAGTTGATGGAGATTTGAGGGATGCACATCCAGGGCAAGAATCTCCCGTTCCACCACATCCCAAAGATGCTCTATTGGGTTGAGATCTGGTGACTGTGGGGGCCATTTTAGTACAGTGAACTCATTGTCATGTTCAAGAAACCAATTTGAAATGATTCAAGCTTTGTGACATGGTGCATTAACCTGCTGGAAGTAGCCATCAGAGGATGGGTACATAGTGGTCATGAAGGGATGGACATGGTCAGAAACAATGCTCAGGTAGCCCGAGGCATTTAGACAATGCCCAATTGGCACTAAGGGGCCTAAAGTGTGCCCAGAAAACATCCCCCACACCATTAAACCACCACCACCAGCCTGCACAGTGGTAACAAGGCATGATGGATACATGTTCTCATTCTGTTTACGCCAAATTCGGACTCTACCATTTGAATGTCTGAACAGAAATCGAGACTCATCAGACCAGGCAACATTTTTCCAGTCTTCAACAGTCCAATTTTGGTGAGCTCGTGCAAATTGTAGCCTCTTTTTCCTATTTGTAGTGGAGATGAGTGGTACCCGGTGGGGTCTTCTGCTGTTGTAGCCCATCCGCCTCAAGGTTGTGCGTGTTGTGGCTTCACAAATGCTTTGCTGCATACCTCGGTTGTAACGAGTGGTTATTTCAGTCAACGTTGCTCTTCTATCAGCTTGAATCAGTCGGCCCATTCTCCTCTGACCTCTAGCATCAACAAGGCATTTTCGCCCACAGGATTGCCGTATACTAGATGTTTTTCCCTTTTCACACCATTCTTTGTAAACCCTAGAAATGGTTGTGCGTGAAAATCCCAGTAACTGAGCAGATTGTGAAATACTCAGACCGGCCCGTCTGGCACCAACAACCATGCCACGCTCAAAATTGCTTAAATCACCTTTCTTTGCCATTCTGACATTCAGTTTGGAGTTCAGGAGATTGACTTGACCAGGACCACCCCCCTAAATGCATTGAAGCAACTGCCATGTGATTGGTTGACTAGATAATTGCATTAATGAGAAATAGAACAGGTGTTCCTAATAATTCTTTAGGTGAGTGTATAGCGGCATAAGGCCTTTTCTGTCAGGTGAATGCCTAAATTTTGGGGCCTGTACTGGCCTACAGTAAAATTGTTATTCAGTGACCGCCTAATATACCTCCAGCCACATAATCACTTGTTCTTTTCTGTCAGGTGAATGCCTAAATGTTTGGGGCCTGTACTGGCCTACAGTAAAATTGTTATCCAGTGACTGTCTAATATACCGTACCTCCAGCCACATAATCACTTGTTCTTTTCTGTCAAGTAAATGCCTAATTTTTGGGACCTGTACTTCACTGGCCTACAGTAAAATTGTTATTCAGTGACTGCCTAATGTACCTCCACATAATTACTTGTTCTTTTCAGTCTGGTGAATGCCTAATTTTTTTTAAAGTTTCCCTTTAAGACGCATAAAAATGGCCCCTGATTAAAATACATATTTTTTGTGGGAATTTTTGCTATTGATCCCCCTCTGGTATGTCACTGTTCATGTTGTGGGACTATTTGTGCACTTCTAGTAAGTATTTGGTGGCTGAAATATGACCTGAAGGTTTTTCAGGTTCGCCTGCCATTAAAGTGAATGGGGCCCGCTGCGAACGCATAGTCCGCGAACATTTGATCGCGAATGTGCGTTCGCGAAACGTCCCGGCTGATGTTTGTCCATCACTAGAGATAAGGAGCTGTCAGAGCTGCCTGACAGGAAACAGTTAAAATACAGAGCCTGTAGATAAACTCAAGGCTGCACAAAGACAGTGGTTCAAAATGTTTAATAAAGACCACTTGAAAAATGGATTTTTAGCTCAAAATGAGTAAAATGCAATAATTAAAAATAAATAGCCCCCAAAGGTGTACGTAGCCTTTAAATAATAACAGTACACTGGTTTATGCACAGTACCATACACTCATAATACTGCCATAAAATATCATCTATTGCTCAGCTAATAGCGCCATATAGTGTTTAGTAGGCAAAGCGGGTGTGAAGATAATGAATACTGTCAAAACAGTGCACAAATACGAATGTCAATGTAATAACAGTATAATAGTACTAATCAGTGTAACTTTATATATACAGTGCACACATTAAAGGGGTTATCCAAGCCTGGAAATGTCCCCCCATATGCCCGAGCCCCTCACACTGATTCTGCTTACCTGTAATGACCGGCGTCACGCAAAGGGAGGGAAATGGGAAGGCCCTGTCCAAGGGAGAGGGAAAGGTGGTGACCCCTGACTCACCTTGCGGCTGGCACCTGACTGCCCTGACGTCCCTAGACGGGTTCCTCACCCGTACGCCGATCACGTGCCTAGACCCTGGCTTTCCCTAAGATGAGCCCTATGTAGTGAACGGGGCGGTGGGATCACTAGTCCGCACCACTGACACTAAGAGGAAAACACCAAGGAGAGGACAGACAATACAGACAAACATATAATCCCAGGTGGGCGACCACAGCAGACCACCAAGGCCCAACAGGGATCCGGAGGGTAACGTTCTGGAACAACAACCAGGGAACACAGCTACACAGCTCCAGTGGGTCAGTATAGAAGTCAAGGCAGGAAGCTCTATATCTGGCAACCAGAGAAGTGGGAGAGGGGAATATAAGGAGGTTGGGAGTGCTGGACAAGAAACAGCTGAGGAGAAGGAGCTACGGATCCCTGAGTGAGCCAAAAAGGGTTGCAAGGCAAACCCAGAAAGCTACCATTAAGAAATAGCACTATCTTTCTACATAGAGAGCGCAGCCACCCGCTGCGACTTCCTGACCCAGGGTATAACGGAGTCAGGCGTGGCTCTTGACACCCTCGTGACATTACCTGGCTCGCTGCACTACTCCTCGTTCCTGCATGGCCGCCGATGCTTCTCCCCAATGCGCAGATAAAAACATTCGTTGTCGGGGGGGCGGTGTCAACAAATGGCAGGCGGGGACGGGGACGAGCCTCCCTAGTGATGGTGATGCTAGGGAGGCTCATCCCCATCACCACCTGCCATTGGCTGCCCCCCCCCCGACATCGGATGTTTTCACGGGGAGTAGCAGGGGGGCCTTGCGGGTCCAGGAATTCGAAGGTTTAGGCTGGACCCACCCTTCTGATTGGGGAGCTATGGTGTGTCTGTGAGAGGTAACTGATAAATGAGGAGTTGTATTCAGTGTGGGCAGTGTAAAGTTGCTAGGAGAAGCAGCAGACAAACAGCCAGCCACTGAGGGAGAGAAGAATTGAACTTTACAGAGAGTTGAGGTACAAGGGACAATGCATGGACAAAAAGGGCAGTGGAGGTAGCACATGTATGTTGGCTGTGGACTTCACTGCATTTAGTTGGGGTGATAAGCTTCAGGTTCCCTATCATACAAAAGAGACAGACTGGCCTTCTGTTAAAAGACTACACCCCGCAGTTGGGCATTATAGTGCCATACTGAAAGTGAAAATGTATTGGGAGAGAGAATTTGCACCCCTTGGCTGAATTGGGAAGATTAAAAGGGTTTTGTGGAAGCTTTATACTCCTCTGGATAGGTCATCAGTATCTGATCACTTGGGGTCCGACACCCAGGACCCACGCGATCAGCTGTTTGAGAAGGCACCAGCGCTCCTCGGTGCATCGCAGCCTTCTCAGAGCTTTTCCCCCACTGATCACATACTGATGACCAATCCAGAGGATAGATCATCAGTATTAAAATCTTGGAAAACCCTTTTATCTGGAGAGATTCAGAGAGAGGGGGTGAGCCATTATACTGCAGCCATTGGAAAACTATGTGTGCAACCTGTAAGGACCTATTTTTGCAAACACCTGTGTGTGCCATCTTCCCAGATTGCTTCAGTAAAGTACAGTGGTCTTGTTACCCTGAAACAGGCCTCATCATTGTTGTGCATCACCTAACTGCACTGCTACCTCACTGCCCGTCCTCAGTAGTTCAAGGTACCCTGCCTTGCATCCCTAAAACACACCGACACCAAAGGCACCCCACCTACCACCAGGTAACATACCCCAAACCCAGATGTGCCATGAGGTGAAAAAATGGTACATTCTTCCCTTTGCAGCGTCCCACTTACGTGTGTATAAGTGGTCCCCTTAAATGTCTGTATAGTTATTTGTATTTAATGTATTGTATTTCCTAACATCAGGCTGGCATTGTCATTACATCTATTCGCCCCTTGGTGGTGCTGGCACCACATAATATATATATAGCTTTGGGTTTGCTACAGGAAGTGAGTGTTGAGAGAGGAGATGGAAGTTAATGGAGGAGGAGAACAGGTAAGTTCCACAATGTAGCTGCCTTTCTTTCCTCTGGGCCCCGATCAAGCCTGGAGAGGGCAAACCAAGAGTTTACTGCAGCCCAGCACAATACAGTAAGTCTAAGTATGAATACAGAGCAAGTATAGTGAAGATTAGAGTCTAGCCAAGGGACAATTGATTCAGTAAATGTTCAACTGTTTTCTACTACAACTGACTCCTCATCCTTTCTACTACATTTTCACCTTACTGTGCTGGCATCACGAACACAGGGACCCAGCCACCAAAGCACCTTAAACACCTATACCATCAAGGGCACCTCAACTTTCATCTGGCTGGTGTTCCCTGCAACAGGGAGTGCCCCGAAGGATTTAGTGCTGTCCTTCCCTCCACTGCACTGCTAGCCCAGGGAGGCTCTGCTAACCGTGAGTAAATGAACTACTACCCCCATTGGCCCACCGTCACCTCACGTGACACCCCTGTGGCCTTCACTGCAGGGCCCAGGGAGCACCAGATTGAGTTCTACCTCCACCATCTTTCCTGCCACTGCCACTCCAGTCCTCCCGCTCTCCCCTCCCGGATTCACTGCACATCAGTTATGTAGTTATTGTTAATTATTTACTTCATTGAGTGTGATAATGAGAAAAGTCAGAATGTAATTTGTTCTGCTCCGATAAAAATGTATAGATCTGACAGCCCCCCACCCCCATCATACTTTGCCCATACACTCCAGAGACTGTGTTACAGCTTCTCACATGGTGTGGACGGAATTTTTATTCTCATGCCTTTTGTATTTAAAGCGTTATAGGGTTGTAATGACTTGTCTACCCACCGTTACAGATGGTCTGAAGCTACAAATCTAAATTCTCCTGCTTGACATTCCTTGGTGAGGATCATGGACACCAGGACACACACATTCCTATACATAGAACAAGCTGGTGGCATATGGGTTCTTTAGTGGACGGACCTAGAACCCAACAAACCTCCAATGCTTCTTCTATCCAGATATTTGTCACTATTTTTGATGCCTATGTAATACCCCAGAGTGGCATTACCACCTCTTTTATACCCCCACTATCTTGGTTGGTGCAGCAAGTATCATCTCAGATATTTACTGCCTTTTCCAGCAATGTGTATATTGTTGGAAGGCACAAGGGTCTATCGTTGACGGAAGGTATGTGTCACCGAGGTTCCTGTCCTCGGGGAAGTAAAAGCTGGTATTGTCAGGTGTCACCGGCATCTAATGCTGATTGACACTTTGCTATTTTAGTATGGCTGTATAGCTGATCCGGGACGGCTCTTACTGGGAGTAGTCAAAGTACTGGGTGGGTGACTACTTCCCACGTTCCAGGCCGGGTGTTGACTGGCCTATAAAAAACCCATCCGGCAGTGTCAGCTGGGAGTGATTACCTCTCTCTGACAGAGGAGCTCTGGCAATCGCTGGTGTGGGAACTGAGCCCTGTGCTGGGCTGAAAAGCTGTGTGTTGGGAGAGCAGGCCACCTAAAGCATGCATTTGGACTGCTGGAGGCAGAACCGCCGACAAGGTGACGTTTTTTGTTATGCACGAACTTTCTACTCGGTGTGAACAAACACCAACCCTGCAAAGAGTGTTTTTTGTTTGACCTTATATGTGAATAAACACGGACATTTGAATAATGAACTAGTACTTTGCCTCTGTACTGCACCTGTTTATCCCAACTACCAGAGCGAATCCCCACAATATATATATTTCCTTGTGAAACAATGTTAAAGTGTAGTCTGGCTCACCAGCAGGTGGCAGCAATATTGGCAGTGTGTTAGTTTCCCTGGAGAGGAACCTTCTAGTTCCCTTACAGCCCTCTATAGAGAGGGAGGAGTTAGTTAGTGTTGGTCAGTCTAGCCTACCCCCTCCTGAAGAAGGGTTGTGTGTTGGCTAGCAGAGCATTGTCTGCTCTGCTAGGCCCATAGGCCCAGCCTCTGAAGTCTATATGGTTGCTTGTCCCCTCCTGGGCTTGCATTGCCTTAACTCCAAGCTAAGTATGCTTGATGCCAGGAAGAAGTTCCTAGGACTAAAGATAAAGTAAGAGACAGATTACAGCTAAAAGTTCCTATTTAATCCAGCCAACATAGCAGTGCTGAATAAGCTATAGCATAGCAGAGCTGAGATTGTTGCAGAAGTGTTTGCCTACTGAAGTTAAGCCAATAGCTGCTGATGACCAAGATACCATATGGAAACTGTTTGGATTACCGTTTTATGCCAAATAAAGCTGTGTTCAATGTTACTACAAGTCTGGACTCAATTATTCCTTCATCATCCAATTTATTCATCCCTTTTGCACTTGCTTCGGACTATACCACGTCTGGGATCCAAGAATTTCCATGTAGGAGCACCGTGACACGTGCATACAACATCTACAGAGACATTGTAGGCCACTCTACACCACTCTGGCAATCCTACCCTGGGTACCAACACTACCATGAACAAAGGGGACTCCATGTCCTCGTTGCTTAACTGCAACTGGCGTCACAATTACTTGCTCTATAAGAGGGACATATTTCGTAGAAACCTCCTAAGGGGCAAGGAATACCCAAACGCTGGCAATACCCCGCTGCACCTATGATTGTGCAACACTGTAGGGTATCCTTCCATATGGAATAAGAGACATACTAGGTAAAGTAAAGGCTGCATGTACCTGCAATATACAGTATGGGCACTCTATCATGGCTTAGAAAGAATGGAGCCATAATATGACCATGTGCATGAGGCCTTAAAGGGGTTGTCTCATCTGAGACAATGGGGGCATATCGCTATATCGTTCTCGATATAGTTGGGGGTCCTGCACCTATCAGACATCCTAGCAATATGCCCCCATTGTCTCAGATGAGACAACCCCTATAAGATCCACAGCGTATCCAGATTGGTAACTTTGCAGCACAGAAATATGCCACATATGAAGGAGGCTTTGAAAACCACATTGACATGTATTGTACCGTACAGGTTGCATATGTTGCAGTATTTTGGGAGTTGTTTATGTTGCAGTATTTTGGGATGGCGCACAGCTGGGTTCATGCTCACGGCAGTGCTGTCTGCAGTAAACTGCACGGAGGCACATGGAGTACCTGTGGCCTCACACTTTGGACTACTTGATACAGTGCAAACCATGAGTGTGCACTTTACAGACGTTACATTAGCAAAGGTACTGGGATTTCTGCTCTAAATCCTGCAGAATTGTAAATGCAGCTCTGGTGAATACAGACAGTCCTCCTTTACCTTTCCTATTAGCTACAGATATCCTGAGATAAAAGGGCACTATATGACCATCTTGGAATAAAAAACAAACAAAAAAAAACACCCAACAGAGTAATAAAGTTTTTTTCTTTGCTAGTCATCTCAAGCATCTCGGACAAAAACAAAAGGTAATACAAACTAAGGTCTCATGCACACGACTGTATGTATTTAGCGGAACAAATGATGTCTTTGTGATGACTGTGTGACATCCATTTTTTATTTTTTTGCAAACCTAGTGGCCTCACTGAGAAGTGGTCTGCTTTTTGCGGCCAAGAATACAACATGTTTTACCGCTTTCTGGAACGGACATACAATACGTATATGGATGCTTTCTGCATTCGTATGTCTGTTCCGCAGAAGACAGAACATGTCCTTTTCTTGGCCGCAAAATGTGAACCACCGACCCATTGAAGTCAATGGGTCCATATAAATAGCGAATGCAACACGGACGGCATAAAGACTTCATCTGTATTTTGTTGAACCGTGTTTTGCGGATCACAAAATACATATGGTCATGTGCATGAGACCTAACTCAGGATAAGTACAAGATAAGTAATGTAATGTACACAGTGACTTCACCAGCAGAATAGTGTGTGCAGCTCTGGAGTATAATACAGGATGTAACTCAGGATCAGTACAGGATAAGTAATGTAATGTATGTACACAGTGACTGCACCAGCAGAATAGTGAGTGCAGCTCTGGAGTATAATACAGGATGTAACTCAGGATCAGTACAGGATAAGTAATGTAATGTATGTACACAGTGACTCCACCAGCAGAATAGTGAGTGCAGCTCTGGAGTATAATACAGGATGTAACTCAGGATCAGTACAGGATAAGTAATGTATGTACACAGTGACTATAGGATGTAATATAGGATGTAACTGAGGATCAGTACAGGATAAGTAATGTAATGTATGCACACAGGGACTCCACCAGCAGAATATTGAGTGCAGCTCTGCAGTATTATACGGTATGTAACTCAGGATCAGTACAGGATAAGTAATGTAATGTATGTACACAGTGACTGCACCAGCATACCAGTGAGTGCAGCTCTGGGGTATATTACAGGATGTAACTCAGGATCAGTACAGGATAAGTAATATAATGTATGTACACAGTAACTACACCAGCAGAAAACTGAGTGCCGCTCTGGAGTATAATACAGGATGTAACTCATGAACAGTACAGGCTAAGTAATGTATGTACACAGTGACTGCACCAGCAGAATAGTGACTGCAGCTCTGGAGTATAATACAGGATGTAACTCAGGATCAGTGCAGGATAAGTAATGCAATGTATGTTTACAGTGACTCCACCAGCAGAAAAGTGAGTGGAGCTCTGGAGTATACTACAGGATGTTACTGAGGATCAGTCCAGGATAAGTAATGTAATGCATGTACAGAGTCACTCCACCAGCAGAATAGTGAGTAAAGCTCTGGAGTATAATTGTCACAGTCGTTACCTCTGACTGTGACCTTCCGTCCTTGCTCGTTCGTTTTTTTTTCCGTTCCTCGCTGTTTCGTTCCAGTGTTATTTGTGGTTCTTTATGGGTTAACTCCCCTGTGTGCCTATTTGGAGTTAATCCTCTGTCTGCTCCATGGGTGTGGCTTCTCTGCTGCACCCATGGATCCTGTATATAAGGTCTCATGCACACGACCGTTATTTTTTGCGGTCCGCAAAAACGGGTTCCGTTTTTCCGTGATCCGTGACCGTTTTTTCGTCCGTGGGTCTACCTTGATTTTTGGAGGATCCACGGACATAAAAAAAGTCGTTTTGGTGTCCGCCTGGCCGTGCGGAGCCAAAAGGATCCGTCCTGAATTATAATGCAAGTCTATTGGGGCGGATCCGTTTGACGTTGACACAATATGGTGCAATTTCAAACGGATCCGTCCCCCATTGACTTTCAATGTAAAGTCAGGAGTTAATATACCATAGGATCAGAGTTTTCTCCAATCCGATGGTATATTTTAACTTGAAGCGTCCCCATCACCATGGGAACGCCTCTATGTTAGAATATACCATCGGATTTGAGTTACATCGTGAAACTCAGATCCGACAGTATATTCTAACACAGAGGCGTTCCCATGGTGATGGGGACGCTTCAAGTTAGAATATACTAAGAACTGTGTACATGACTGCCCCCTGCTGCCTGGCAGCACCCGATCTTTTACAGGGGGCTGTGATCCGCACAATTAACCCCTCAGGTGCCGCACCTGAAGGGGTTAATTGTGCGTATCATAGCCCCCTGTAAGAGATCAGGGGTTGCCAGGCAGCAGGGGGCAGACCCCCTCCCTCCCCAGTTTGAATATCATTGGTGGCCAGTGTGCGGCCTCCCCCGGCCCCCCCTCCCTCCCTTTATTGTATTATCATTGGTGGCCAGTGTGCGGACCCCCCGGCCCCCCTCCCTCCCTTTATTGTAATATCATTGGTGGCCAGTGTGCGGCCTCCCCCGGCCCCCCCTCCCTCCCTCTATTGTATTATCATTGGTGGCCAGTGTGCGGCCTCCCTCGCCCCCCCTCCCTCCCTCTATTGTATTATCATTGGTGGCCAGTGTGCGGCCCCCCCCGCCCCCCTCTATTGTATTAATATCATTGGTGGCCAGTGTGCGGCCTCCCCCCCCCCCCCCCGATCATTGGTGGCAGCGGAGAGTTCCGATCGGAGTCCCAGTTTAATCGCTGGGGCTCCGATCGGTAACCATGGCAACCAGGACGCTACTGCAGGCCTGGTTGCCATGGTTACTTAGCAATATTACAATATTAGAAGCATCATACTTACCTGCTGCTCTGTCTGTGACCGGCCGGGAGCTCCTCCTGCTGGTAAGTGACAGGTCTGTGCGGCGCATTGCTTAATGATCTGTCACTTACCAGTAGGAGGAGCTCCCGGCCGGTCACAGACAGCGCAGCAGGTAAGTATGATGCTTCTAATATTGTAATATTGTAAGTAACCATGGCAACCAAGACTGCAGTAGCGTCCTGGTTGCCATGGTTACCGATCGGAGCCCCAGCGATTAAACTGGGACTCCGATCGGAACTCTCCGCTGCCACCAATGATTTCGGGGGGGGGGGGGGAGAGGAGGCCGCACACTGGCCAACAATGATATTAATACAATAGAGGTGGGGCCGGGGGGGGGGGGTCCGCACACTGGCCACCAATGATAATACAATAGAGGGAGTGAGGGGGGGCCGGGGGAGGCTGCATACTGTCCACCAATGATATTACAATAGAGGGAGGGAGGGGTGGCCGGGGGAGGCCGCACACTGGCCACCAATGATATTAATACAATAGAGGGGGGGGCCGGGGGAGGCCGCACACTGGCCACCAATGATAATACAATAGAGGGAGGGAGGGGGGTCGGGGGAGGCCGCACAATGGCCACCAATGATATTCAAACTGGGGAGGGAGGGGGGTCTGCCCCCTGCTGCCTGGCAGCCCCTGATCTCTTACAGGGGACTATGATACGGACAATTAACCCCTTCAGGTGCAGCATCTGAGGGGTTAATTGTGCGGATCACAGCCCCCTGTAAGAGATCGGGTGCTGCCAGGCAGCAGGGGGCAGTCATGTACACAGTTCTCAGTATATTCTAACTAGAAGCGTCCCCATCACTATGGGAACGCCTCTGTGTTAGAATATACTGTCGGATTTGAGTTTTCACGAATTGAAAGTAGCCTACGGACATGGATCATGGACATGGATGCCAATCTTGTGTGCATCCGTGTTTTTTCACGGACCCATTGACTTGAATGGGTCCGTGAACCGTTGTCCGTCAAAAAAATAGGACAGGTCTTATTTTTTGGACGGACAGGATACACAGATCACGGAGGCGGATGACAAACGGGGCATTTTCTGAGTTTTCAACGGACCCATTGAAAGTCACGGAAAACGGAACAACGGCCACGGGTGCACACAACGGTTGTGTGCATGAGGCCTAAGGCTGAGGTTTCCTCAGTTCTGTGTCAGCTCTCCTGGTGTGTGTTGTCTTGTCCTGCTCCTGTTTGTACTGACTCTCCCATGCTGGTGACCCATGGGATCCGTGTCTTTCTGTCTGTCTGTGCTCTGTGGGTTTCCTACTTGTTCATTCCCATCCTCTTTGATGTCCTCTTTCCTATGTTTCTGTTATCTGTTCTGCCAGTTATGTTTGTTATGTTATATGTCTCTGTTCAGCAAGCCCTTGCTGCACCTTTCTTTGCAGCAGAGTGCAATGCGCAAGGCCATGCAGTTTACTACTGGTGGAGCAAGTCCTTCTCTGCTCATTGTGACTCCTGTTTCCTTGCTATGTACTCCTGCTTGTGTTATTAGTTGCCCTGTTTGTATTTGCCTGTCTGTTATGTATGCCTATGTGCCGTCGGTACCTTCTGGTACCTGTTGTCCATTCGTTCCTGCTGTTACTGTCTAGTTCACGCTCCAGAGTGGACCCTGGCAACGTCCTGCTGCAAAGTCTAACCCTACCATCTGGGGCCCTAGTGAATACCAGGAGTTGCTTAGTCACGCCCCTCTGGAGTATTACTAGACAGTGGCGCATTGAGGGTTTTCTCCCACTTTGCTGACGGTACATAGAGCTCATGTTTTGTCTGTGCTGCCTTCCCTGGTTTTTGTTTGTGCAATAAACTCTTATGTGTCTGTACCTGATTTCCGTTTGTTTATTGCTTGACGATGCGGTGGTCTCTCCTGGGACCTCCAACTCGTGACAATAATACAGGATGTAACTCAGGATCAGTGCAGGATAAGTAATGCAATGTATGTTCACAGTGACTGCACCTGCTGAATAGTGAGTGCAGCTCTGGAGTATAATACAGGATGTAGCTCAGGATCAGTACAGGATTAGTAATGTAATGTATGTACAGAGTCACTCCACCAGCAGAATAGTGAGTAAAGCTCTGGAGTATAATACAGGATGTAACAGAGGATCAGTCAGGGATAAGTAATATAATGTATGTACACAGTGATTCCATCAGCAGAATAGTGAGTAAAGCTCTGGAGTATAATACAGGATCTAACTGAGGATCAGTATAGGATAAGTAATGTATGTACACAGTGACTGTACCAGCAGAAAAGTGAGTACAGCTCTGATGTACAGTACAGACCAAAAGTTTGGACACACCTTCTCATTCAAAGAGTTTTCTTTATTTTCATGACTATGAAGGCATCAAAACTATGAATTAACACATGTGGAATTATATACATAACAAACAAGTGTGAAACAACTGAAAATATGTCATATTCTAGGTTCTTTAAAGTAGCCACCTTTTGCTTTAATTACTGCTTTGCACACTTTTGGCATTCTCTTGATGAGCTTCAAGAGGTAGTCCCCTGAAATGGTCTTCCAACAGTTTTGAAGGCGTTCCCAGAGATGCTTAGCACTTGTTGGCCCTTTTGCCTTCACTCTGCGGTCCAGCTCACCCCAAACCATCTCGATTGGGTTCAGGTCCGGTGACTGTGGAGGCCAGGTCATCTGGCGCAGCACCCCATCACTCTCCTTCATGGTCAAATAGCCCTTACTTTCAAAGTTTTCCCAATTTTTCGGCTGACTGACTGACCTTCATTTCTTAAAGTAATGATGGCCACTCGTTTTTCTTTACTTAGCTGCTTTTTCTTGCCATAATACAAATTCTAACAGTCTATTCAGTAGGACTATCAGCTGTGTATCCACCTGACTTCTCCTCAATGCAACTGATGGTCCCAACCCCATTTATAAGGCAAGAAATCCCACTTATTAAACCTGACAGGGCACACCTGTGAAGTGAAAACCATTTCAGGGGACTACCTCTTGAAGCTCATCAAGAGAATGCCAAGAGTGTGCAAAGCAGTAATCAAAGCAAAAGGTGGCTACTTTGAAAAACCTAGAATATGACATATTTTCAGTTGTTTCACACTTGTTTGTTATGTATATAATTCCACATGTGTTAATTCATAGTTTTAATGCCTTCAGTGTGAATCTACAATTTTCATAGTCATGAAAATAAAGAAAACTCTTTGAATGAGAAGGTGTGTCCAAACTTTTGGTCTGTACTGTATAATACAGGATGTAACTAAGAATCAGTCCAGGATAAGTAATGTAATCTATGTACACAGTGACTGCACCAGCAGAATAGTGAGTGCAGCTCAGGAGTATAATACAGGATGTAACAGAGGATCAGTCCAGGATAAGTAATATAATGTATGGTATAACTCAGGATCAGTACAGGATAAGTAATGTATGTACACAGTGATTCCACCAGCAGAATAGTGAGTGCAGCTCTGGAGTATAATACAGGATGTAACTGAGGATCAGTACAGGATAAGTAATGTAATGTATGTATACAGTGACTCCACCAGCAGAACAGTGAGTGCAGCTCTGGAGTATAATACAGGATATAACTCAGAATCAGCGTAGGATAAGTAATGTATGTACACAGTGACTGCGCCAGCAGAATAGCGAGTGCTGTACAATACAAGATGTAACTCAGGATCAGTACAAGATAAGCAATGTATGTATGTATGTGCACAGTGACTTCACCAGAAGATTAATGAGTACAGCTCTGAAGTATAATACAGGATGTAACTCAGGATCAGTACAGGATAAGTAATTTAATGTATGCACACAGTGACTCCACCAGCAGAACAGTGAGTGCAGCTCTGGAGTATAATACAAGATGTAACTCAGGAGCAGTGCAGGGCAAGTAATGTATGTAAACTATGTACACAGTGACTCCACCAGCAGAATAGTGAGTGCAGCTCTGAGCTACAATAAAGAATGTAATCCAAGATCAGTACAAGAGAAATAATGTGATGCATTTGAAATGTTTTCATGTAGATTACTTCTATATTTAGCTTGCAAAATTGCGCTCAGAGGTGAATCTATATCACAGTATTTTGCAGAACAATGTCTGAAACTTTTACAGCACCAGTTCAATGATTGCATAATAGCATGTACTTACAGGTCCCTTCTTCACGAGGTCTAGATCTGGTACCACAGTGGTAAGATGAACAATTGTAAACAGAGAATTCAGCACATAGGAGAAAAATAGATTTTTATGAAGTGTAATCCTCTGGCAGCTGAGACTCCTAAAATACAGAATATAAGCCATATTTAATTAAAGTATTCAAGAGAAGGGGGGTAGTTGCTTTTACAGAAGTATAACACACAGAAGCACACTGATCTGTACTGCACACAAATGCACCTAATCCACTAGAGTACTTGCAGACCCCCCTCGCTTGTTTTCATTTTGGTGCCTGTGGATGGTGAAAATTGGGCAGGTAAATTCAACTGATTGGGAACTCCCTGGCCACCAAAGCAGTCTCAACAGTCTGACACTTCCTGTGTTATCCAGATTCCTTGCCAGCTTTACTGTATAGGCTTTGATATCACGAACAGAGTCATGTAATCTATAGAGAGTGGCTGAGTCTTTGGCAGCTCTGTTGTAATGATGGAGGCCTAGCTCAGGCAGGGTAGCATCCCTATACATCATATACACAACTCCCCTGTCACTCCCTGGGCTCAGGTTAAGGGTCTGTTCTCCACCGCATTCTGGAGACTTATACCGTCTTAATGACCAGGCCCTTTAAAAGGCCTTTAGGACCAGATACTTATTTGCAATGTCATGTGATTTATTAACAGCTTTGCTTTTCTATTGGCTGGGCTACCAAAAAATTTTTGTGTCCTTTTTTTGGGTCACATAGGGCTGTTCAGCATAAAAATGGGTTCCCCAGTTTGTACATGTCATTTTGACACACCTTTTACACATTTTTAATACACCGTTTCATTTTTTATTATTTGTATTTTTCTTTTATATTTTCTTTAGGGTCCATTCACACGTCCGTATGAATGGGTCCGGATCCGTTCCGCAATTTTGCGGAACAGTGCGGACCCATTCATTTTCAATGGGGCCGCGGAACGGAAGTGCGGATGCGGACAGCTGTCCGGATCCGCACTTCCGTTCCTCAGCCCTGCAAAAAAATAGAGCATGTCCTATTCTTGTCCGCAGACACGGACAAGAAAAGGCATTTCTATTGGGGTGCCGGCCATGTGTGGTCTGGTGTTTTGCGGATCCGCAATTTGCGGACCCGCAAAACACTTGCGAACGTATGAATGGACCCTTATTCTTGGTACATAATATGTCCTCTAAGATGTCATAAAAGACCCCAGGGGACAATTACTGAGGAACTCTAGATTGCAAGAGCAGGAACCCTACAGCAGTGATGCACCAAGATGTTGCAGATTCGATATCTTCATCTAGACCCCCCACCGATCAGATGACCTCATCAGTATAAAAGTCTCAGAAAATCCCTTTAGTCTATGACATTTCTTAGTCAAAGGACTCCCATTCATTGGAGCTGCCATAAGGAACACACATGCCTCTGCACTGTCCATCCAGACAACACAGGAAGGAAGTGTGTGCCTCCAAAATGGCCGCCATCAGAGAGGGTTTTAGTGAATGGAAAAAATAGCTATAATATTTACAAAAGCAGAAGGAAACCATTGGGAGTCATTTACCAAACTAGTATAAAGTAGAACTGGCTTAGTTGCCCATAGCAACCAATCAGATTCCTCCTTTCATTTTGGACAGCTCCTTTGGAAAATGAAAGGTGGAATCTGATTGGTTGCTATGGGCAACTAAGCCAGTTCTACTTTACACCAAACTAGAATGTTCAATACTGATTAGATACTCATGTAGAAAGTCACAGAAAGCTAAACTTTTAATCACCACATTAATATTAAATCACTTCATAAACCTCTAAAGTGTAACAAACATTGATCATAATGGACCAAAAAACACAGACATATATAGATGTATGCAGAGGGGATGGCGGGTAAAATCCCTAATATGTCCCTAACTAATGCCTCAACCCACAAGAACGCCCTGATGGTGGGTGGCCCGTGGTCCCGTGACTGCCCTATCTCACCCTCGCAATGCCCTAAATATTTCCGACGCGTTTCCCCAGTAACTGGTTCATCAGGGGAAAAAAATGGGGCGAAAAGTGAAAAGTACTAAACAAATTGGTCCAGAAAAAACTACTCAGTAATAAACTGATAATCAAACCATAAAAAGCTAACCATACAGTTAAATCTGGTTGTTAATACATTAAATATCGAAGCATGTATTTGCAGACACTTCAATCAATACACGTGATCAGGCCTAAAACTCAAAAAACATTGTTTGTAAACCGTTCCCAATCTGATAGAAAATGGTGTAATAACCCAGTAGACCGTGTAGATGTTAAACCATAGGCAGTTAAAGGGACACTGGATTTTACTCACTGAGCTAATAACATCACCACATTAGTCTCCACGATTTACATTAAAATATACAGTACTATCGTAGAATTACTGCCCTGTGTCTTTTATTTGGTCTATATAATTGGTTTTATTAATATGTATAGTACCTCAATAAGGAGCCCAGGGGGACGTCCCTCCGGCAGTTGGAGCCCAGCAGCTCTATTTACTTTAGAGCCCAGCACCGCCCCACTGCTAATTTATTCACTGCTCAGCGCCAACGTAATGTTTGTGGAGCGCCCGTTTGTGCAGCTGGCGCATGCGCAATGAGTTATGTGAAGCCGATGCCTCCCTTTTATGGATTGCCCAAAATCCATAAAGGGGTATCCCCATTGAAAGAGAGGCCCATCGTGTCGGGGAATGAGTCATTAACCCTCAATTGTGGTATTTACATTGACAGAATCCTAAGCCAGTTTGTATTGTCATTGCCGTCCTACACCAGAGACACTATGGACTTCTTGAGGAAAATAGAGACCCTACACTTTGACTCTGACTATACGTTGGCAAGTATAGATGTTGAATCTCTATACAGTTCTATCCCGCATGCCGAGGGCCTGAGGGCCACCTCCCATTTTCTGAAAACCCGAGGTGTCCAATTCAATAGCCATAATCAATTTGTTGTGGCTCTTTTTGGAATTCGTGTTGTCGCATAACTATTTTTTATTTGATGGTCGCTTCTACCACCAGCTCAGGGGGACCGCTATGGGGAGCCCCTGTGGACCCTCATATGCAAACCTCCTCCTGGGCTGGAGGATACCTGTGTTTTTCCGGACAGTCCACTATGGTGGACAGAGGAAATAGGGTTTTGGACGCGATTTATTGATGACATTTTCCTGATATGGAAAGGAAATCTTTGTGAACTGAAGGAATTTGTGAATACTTTGAATACCAACAGTATAGGCCTCTCCTTTACGTATGAACATAGTGACCATAGAATTACCTTTCTTGATGTGGAAGTGACTAAACAAACCGACAGGCTGACCACTACGGTATTTAGGCCACCAATAGTCTGTTACATTGGTCTAGTTACCACCCCCCGGCGCTCAAGAAGGGCATACCTAATGGTCAGTTCTTAAGGATGAGGCGGAATTGCTCAGACTTGGAGGGATTCCACCACGAATCAAAAAAACTTCGGGAGAGATTCAAAGATAGGGGTTACCCAGAATCTGTCCTACGAGGAGCATTTAAACATGCAAGGGATCAGGACTGAAATAAATTGTTAAATCCTAAAGTTAAACCGCGGGGCCATAATGATAACATCATTCGTATTATCTCTACCTTTGATACAGCAAATAAGGAGATTAGGAATATCCTAAACGAGTTTTGGCCCATTTTTCAAATGGACCCAGATTTCATTGGTGCGATCCCTCCACAGCTGAGCATCACTTTCCGCAAAGGGCGAAGCTTGAGGAACCGTCTTGTTCACAGTCATTATTCCAGCCCCAAACAGGCGGGCACATGGCTTGACCGTAGGCCTTTAGGAATGCGGCAGATGTAGAGCCTGTAGCTTCATTTCCAACACTAAAACTAATACCTGTTCCACCACTGGATGTAAATATATCATCAAAGATTTGATTAACTGTAGAAGTAAGGGAGTGGTATATCAGTGCCAATGCTTATGTCCAAAGGATTACATAGGGAAAACATTTAGAGAATTGTGATGAAGAGTGTGTGAACACGTTAATGATGTCATCAAAAGAAACAATACACCAGTGGCTAATCACGTGTTAGAGGTCCATGGGGGGAAACCTGAGGTCCTCAGGTTCTCGGCATTGAAACTTGTTAAGGAAGGGGTGAGAAGGGGTGACTGGAATTAGTCGATTCCAGTCACAGAGAAGGGGTGACTGGAATCGACTAATTCTACAAAACGAATCCGAATGGATATATCGTTTCGGATCTCCTGAGTCTCCCCTTGGTTTAAACAAAAGATTAACTTTCTCGTGCTTTTTATGATACCATCCTAATAAGTGTCTCTGGTGTGGGAATGGTTTATGTTGGCCTATAGTTTTTCAGACTCATATTGTATGGGGCATATTATCTGGTCATTTATATCGGCATTGAGTATTATCCTGTTGAAATAATAAATAATAATCTTTTGGTGACCCTCAGCAACATTGGGGTTTCCTTATATCGGTAACATCCACTTCATATGTGTCGATTATTTTTATGGTTGTTATACACTTTAAGGGGCCTGATATATACGCACTCTTTTTCTTATCATCATATGTATTTGAATCTCTGGTTTAAGGATTCCCACTTTCAATGTGTCATTTTAATGATTTGGTCAAGGTAATACCAGTGCTGTGTAAGGGACTATTAACTGCCTATGGTTTAACATCTACACGGTCTACTGGGTTATTACACCATTTTCTATCAGATTGGGAACGGTTTACAATCAATGTTTCTTGAGTTTTAGGCCTGATCACGTGTATTGATTGATGTATCTGCAAATAGATGCTTCGGATATTTAATGTATTAACTGTATGGTTAGCTTTTTGTGGTTTGATTATCAGTTTGTTACTGTGTATTTTTTTCTGGACCAATTTGTTTAGTACTTTTCACTTTTTGCCCCATTTTTCCCCCTGATGAACCAGTTACTGAGGAAACGCGTCGGAAATATTTAGGGCATTGCGAGGGTGAGATAGGGCAGTCACGGGACCACAGGCCACCCAGCATCAGGGTGTTCCTGTGGGTTGAGGCATTAGTTAAGGACATATTAGGGATTTTTCCCCCCCTAGCGCACATTACCCACCCTCCCCTCCGCATACATCTATATATGTCTGTGTTCTTTTGGTCTATCATGATCAATGTTTGTTCTACTTTACCCAAGTCTGATAAATGCTCCCCATTATTTCTCTCCTATAGACTTACATCTAATCAATGACATACAGTACATACCATTGACATTCCCTTTAAATCTGTGAAAAAATTCTTTCTAGCCTCGACATATGAAATTACCTTTGTGTTTTGTGGATTGCGCTCGATAAAGGCACAACTAGCGATTTCCATTACCTGGCGAGCGGGTGTGACCTCTACGCATACATCAAGATGCTGAACCTCACATTCTCCATTAATATAGAGCTCAGAAATTCAGAAGCGAAAAATTAGAGTCACAGCGCTGCATGCAGGGGGCACTTACTTGAAATAGAAGAAAATTCCAAGTGAAATTAGCAAGGAGATGATGGACAAGGTATGTCCCACTATGGCCATATAGTACAGGATATAGGCGTTCTAGGAGGAGAAATAGAGATCATGAGGGGGCTAAGCAAATACAGTAACGTATTTCATAAAGCAAGTTAATCCCTTGAGAATACAGGATATGTACAGCAATCAGTAATTTATGTGCGCTAAAACTCTACCAGCAGAATAGTGAGTGCAGCTCTGGAGTATAATACAGGATGTAACTCAGGATAAGTAATGCATGTACACAGTGACTACACCAGCAGAATAGTGAGTGCAGCTCTGGAGTATAATATACTGTAGGATGTAACTCAGGATCAGTACAGGATAAGTAATGTAATGTATGTACACAGTGACTTTACCAGCAGAATAGTGAGTGCAGCTCTGGAGTATAATACAGGATGTAACTCAGGATCAGTACAGGATAAGTAATGTATGTAAACAGTGACTTTACCAGCAGAATAGTGAGTGCAGCTCTGGAGTATAATACAGGATGTAACTCAGGACAAGTACAGGATAAGTAATGTATGTATACAGTAACTGCACCAGCAGAATAGTGAGTGCAGCTCTGGAGTATAATACAGGATGTAATTCAGGAAAAGTAATGTAATGTATGTACACAGTGACTCCACCAGCAGAATAGTGAGTGCAGCTCTGGAGTATAATACAGGATGTAATTCAGGATAAGTAATGTATGTACACAGTGACTCAACCAGCAGAATAGTAAGTGCAGCTCTGGAGTATAATACAGGATATAACTCAGGATCAGTACAGGATAAGTAATGTATGTACACAGTGACTCCACCAGCAGAATAGTGAGTGCAGCTCTGGAGTATAATACAGGATATAACTCAGGATCAGTACAGGATAAGTAATGTAATGTATTTACGTATGCAGTGACTGCACCAGCAGAATAGTGAGTAAAGCTCTGGAGTATAATACAGGATGTAACTCAGGATTAGTACAGGATAAGTAATGCAATGTATGTACACAGTGACTCCACCAGCAGAATAGTGAGTGCAGCTCTGGAGTATAATACAGGATGTAACTCAGGATCAGTACAGGATAAGTAATGTATGTACACATTGACTGCACCAGCAGAATAGTGAGTGCAGCTCTGGGGTATAATACAGGATGTAACTCAGGATCAGTACAGGATAAGTAATATAATGTATGTACACAGTGACTTCACCAGCAGAATAGTGAGTGCAGCTCTGGAGTAAATTACAGGATGTAACTCAGGATTAGTACAGGATAAGTAATGCAATGTATGTACACAGTGACTCCACCAGCAGAATAGTGAGTGCAGCTCTGGAGTATAATACAGGATGTAACTCAGGATCAGTACAGGATAAGTAAAGTAACGTATGTACACAGTGACTGCACCAGCAGAATAGTGAGCGCAGCTCTGGAGTATAATACAGGATAAGTAATGTAATGTATGTACACAGTGACCCCACAACTTTAAAGACATATTTTAAAAAGATCTGCACACATTTTTGGACCTATAGAACTGGGGAAAAAAACAAAACAAAATGTTGCTGAAAGGTTAATTTACTGTAATATTCCTCTTGTTTTCTTATATTGCGGTGTCGACTTTTTTTGTATAATGTTTAAGGAGCTGTTCATTATTTTGGTCTATAGATAATATATGCTAATTTGGGCCAGTCTGACGTCACTTACAAGGCCACCCTCCTCGGAGACAATTTCCCGCACGGCTCTAAACACATTTAATATATTTAATTAGCCTGTAATATGCCTGTACATTATTACATTGCTCATCATATCTATCAGGCTCATGGAAAGTGCATTTAGATGTGCGGGGAGCTTCGCATCAGCAGGTGCTAAATGGATCCTGTGAATGTTATGGGTCATTATGCAGAACTATTCATGTTCTCCCCCAGATGGAAGCGTTCCTCTGCACTAATGATAGAGAAATTAGTATTTCGCAGTTTTTTCCCCCCCTATATTTGATATTATAGAAATATGCACAATGAAATTTAACTGCAGGAAAAAAAAATTCCTCCAGTCTGCCCGACGACATAATTTGTACAGACATTTGCATTTCTTTTTTATTTCTTTATATTATTATTTAGTTATTATTAGTTTCCCCAGAGTGACATATTGGTAACCTATCTTCAGGATTGGTTATCACTGACAGATCGTTGGGGGCCCGACCCCCAGCGATCAGCTGTTTGCAGAGGCTGCAGTGCTCCGGTGAGCAAACCTTACCAGACTGACTGGACCTTATTGCTCAGGCCCACAGTGGTGTAGGACGGACCCTAATGAAGATGGTGGCACACTGGCAATAGCTGGATTGGGGGCAACTAATGTGAACTAGCCCTTTAACAGGCCGGGGTTAGGCGCATGCTCATGACTCGGCAGCAGCTCAGTACGCACTGGTAAGCCGACGTGTCATCATAGGGTGCCGACATTCAACATCTTTGCATTGTGACAAGCAGAATAAAAACAACCAGTTGTCACTTTATTTCTACATTTAAGGAAATTTGTTATAGAATTGTTGTTTTATGAGGAATACTAGCATCTACCTGAACAGACAGGTCCACAGAGTATTTTATGTTTTGGTCGTACATCCCAGTAGGAAATATGGAAGGCAAAATGTTGGCAGGAACAGGGCTTAGCATCCCCTCATGGTAGGAGTGGGTTGGTCCTGCTTACTGCCAAGAGGGGAGAACAGCAAGAGAAGAGAGAGGAAGCACACTGCAGAGCTCCATCTCCTTATAGAGATTCTCCAGAGAGATCAACTTGATCCTGCCTCAAGAAAACATTTGAGAGACAGGACAGCAGAGGGAAAAACAGCTAAAACCTGCATTTCAGACCCTGCTACAAGGTGAGGGACTACGACTCACACACCCGTCACCCAAAACCAGAGACAAAGACCAATGTAAAGCTCAAGTTTGAACCTGACAGTGGACACTTATACCCACAAGTGCTAAGTTGCAGTCATCCAACCTGCCACCATAACTTCGTTACTTGCAGGGGTGCATCTAGCCTTTCTGCTGCCTGAGGCAAAAATTAAAACAGCACCTCCCCACCCCCATGCCAAATTCTCAACCTAACCTCTTCCCTCCTAACATTATATACAGCACTATAAAACATACAGGGTAATACAGCGCCACATACCTCTTACATCCAGTGATTTCTCCTCTGATGTAGATATTCTCTTTCCTCATCTTCTCCTTTCAGACCAGACCACCATGATGATTTCTTTCAGCCGTGTCTCATCTCTGCAGAGTCTGACATACAGACATCTTAGTTTCCTACTTTTCCATCATCCTCCCATCTTCTGAACACCCCATCCTGTCATCCACCAATACTGTGCCGCTGTGCTCCCCAATATTATACTGCAGAAAAAGTATAAATGCCCCTTATAATGTGTGCCAGTACAAAATAATGTCCCCATAATGTGTGCCAGTACAAAAAAAATGCCCCCATTGTGTGCCAGTACAAAAAAATGCCCCCATACACCCTCTCAGTGGCCCCAGTATAGCCAATGTCCCCATAGTGCCCCCATATCGTGGGCCAAAGCCCCCTTGTGTGTGCCAGCTACAAAAGTACCCCCTCTTAGTGCCTCCAGTAGAGATAATGTCCCCATAGTGCCCCTATAATGTGTGCCAGCTTAAAATACTCCTATATCGTGCCCCCAGTAGATGCCCCCATAGTGCTCCTCTGCCCTTCCCCATAGTGCCCCCCACAATCTATGACAGAATAAAATTCTCCTATATAGTGCCCCCTACAATCTATGCCAGAATAAATAAAAAACTATATAGTGCCCCTATAATCTGTGCCTGAATACAATTCCCCTATATAGTGCCCCCATAATCTGTGCCAGAATAAAATTCTCCTATATAGTGCACTGATATTGCCCCCCATAATCTGTACCAGAATAAGAATTCCCCTATATAGTGCCCACCATAGTCTGTGCCAGAATAAAGTTCACTTATATTGTCCCCCATAATGCTCCCTTCCCCCTTCCTTAATTTTACAAAACTATAGGGTGTAAAATAAAAAATATATATACTTACCTACCTCCATGGCACTTTCAGCGATGCGATGCAGGCCTCTTCCGGCCTGTGTCCCGCGCTGTATGTGGCCCGGCTCAGGCAGCGCGATGATAATGGCGTCATTGCGCAGGCCTCTGATAGGCTACAGGCACGAGGCCTGAAGCCTATCAGAAGGAGCGGGGCAGGGAGACGACGCTCCTGTGCCACACTGCAGCCTACAGTTGTATCCTGAGGGCAGCGATACCGCTGAATATACAGAGATGAGCTCTTCCACAATGGAAGCGCTATTCTCTCACTGCCCCGCCGCGCTGCCTGAGGCGATCGCCTCTCCTCTCCTAATTGGCGGTGCGGCCCTGTTTCTGGCCTCATTCTTTAAACTACTGTATATTTCCACTGCACTGATCCCCAGGGAGCAATGGCCTGAGGGAGTACAGCCGGACACGATACTTCATCAGGGCCACTACCACTCCCATCCTCTGCACTGGCTCCTCAGGGGCTCGCTGCACATCCCCTTCACAGCACCACTAGACAGATTTACCATTCAGGAGACTATGAGAGCTGAGTGGGGTAGCTGTAATGTACCTGTCAGGTTCCCCGACTGATTTGTATTAGTAAACATTTGAATCCCTCATTCTGGAGCCTCTTTTCTTTGCATGGTGCCATTCCTCTTTTATTCCTCTTGCACATATACGAATAGACTGACAACTGGGGGGGGGGGTTACTCTTCTTTTTGTCAATAGTATGTGCCCCTACCCTATCGGATACCATTACAGTGTGACAATCTGAACGGTAACACCCATTTCTCACTTCAGTTTCAGGAGGAATAACAGAGGAACACCGTGTTTTATTGAAAGGCGCTCCAGAATTGTTATTTTATGAGGATTCCAAGTGTTTACTTGAACACATATGTCAGCTGAGCTTTTTCAGGCAGAATTACCATTCAGGAGACTGAGTAAGCTAGGTCGGGTTGCTGGAATGGAAGCTGTACCAAATTTTTTAAAGCTATAAAATCAAATGCTGTTGACCGATACTATGCTCCAAAACAAACAATTAGAAGAAAATCCAGTGTTTGGAGAGCCTAAGTCAATAAGAAGGAACATCTGGCTTCAGAATGCAAATCCTGCCCTGAAAACGTGTCGTTACCACATTAACTAAGACTCCTCGAGAAGCTGAGAAACAATTAGGTTTCAGGATCCTAAAAATGTTACAGGAAGAAAAATAACGGAAGCCTCAAGAACTGACTCCTAGCACAAGAAGAGGTCCTTGTCTTTAGTCCTCAGGCAGCATTTTGTAGGGTTGGACTTGGCTCTGAGAATATTTAGGGTTCTCAGGGATGGGGCTCGAGTCATAATAACAATCAACGCCATGGCGGGATATGAATAGGAAACTACACGGGAGACGCTGCAGGGTACAATCAATGGGGTACTGCTAGTAAAGACCATTAAATGGGTATTCCAGTTATATAACAGGAAATCATACAGTTTTCTAATATACATGTATTAAAAATTCCACATACATACCTTTCTTATATTGGGCAGTTTACCCCTATATGCAGTAAAATGGTATAGCCCATGTATCAGTCCCATGTAATGTATTCATGGCCTAACTGAAACATGGAATCAGTCATGTGACTCTATTTACCTCATATAATCCCTGAAATTCAGTAAGCAGCAGTGTTACATGACATATATGTGCTGGGTCAGCACACAGGACATATCCATGTGATTAGTAAATAGGACTAGTGGTGGAATAGTGATTTCTTTTGTGGTTATTACGGTAACTAAGTCACTTCTGTGTATTTACCTGGCTGCCTGTCTTTAGGTGATGTTGTAAAATGGCTGCCTGTCTCTAGGTGATATTGTAAAATGGCTGCCTGTCTCTAGGTGATATTGTAAAATGGCTGCCTGTCTCTAGGTGATATTGTAAAATGGCTGTCTGTCTCTAGGCGATGTTGTCATGTCGTTAAATAAAATTTACTGTTAAAAAAATCAAACACAACAGATACAGATCTGCTTCTACACGGAGACTGACAGACATGCTGTTAAGCTGCTGCAGGTAGCAATACTGTATATATGGTATATGTTCTCCTCCTCTATACATTACTATTCCCCTGTTGGGCAGATAACTGAAAGCCAGGTCACATGACTGACGCCATGTTTAGTCCTATCCACCTCTTCCATGGATGCATTTTACAGGATGGGCCGTACCATTTTTTTTTCCTTGGGAGAGGCTACTCTATGGAAATAATAAAGGTCTGCAAGCAAAATTTTAAATAGACGTATATTAGAAAATTGTTCAACGTCCTATTATCTACATAAATGTTATCATTAAAGGCGGAATACCTCTTTAAAGGGGCCAAACGAAAGGAGGTCTACTGGAATAACATGGAAGCTTCTGAAGACCTACAGAAGACTGAGGGTCACTAAAATGGGGCAGCAATTTTTTTTTCCTTTTTCCTTTTTAATAGTATCACCAGAGTACCCCCATATTATTGTTGGCACTACAATAAGTCCCCATAACATTGACAGAAAGAGGACCCCCAATAGCAATGCCAGTCACAAGACCCACTAATAGTGCACATACCCACTGAGAGTGACAGGACTCCCATGCCAGTGACAGCCACAACACCCGCATAACAGTGACAGCCGCAAGACCCCCATATTCGTGACTGTTATAGAAACCCCTCATAAAAGTGGCAGCCACAGGACCTTCAAAAAACTGACAGGCAGAAAACCCCCATATCAGTGACGGGTACAAAACCACTGCATCGCTGTTTGCCACAGATACCCCCATTCACAGTGACAGCCAGAGGTATCCCAAGACAATGGCAAGACCTCCATAAACGTAAGAGCAACAGGACCCCCAATAACGACCACAGCCACAACACCTCCATAAAAGTAAGAGCCATAGGTCCCCAATAACAACCACAGCCACAAGACCTTCATAACCCTGATAGTCACAACAGGCTCCCCAAAAACCGTGACAGACGAAGGATTCCCAATTGGAGTCACAGCTATGGAACCATCAGTGACCTCCATAACAGTGACACCCACTTTACTCCTACATTTTAGGAGCCCCAGCCCCAAATACACTGGCAGACACTCAGTAACACCCACAAATATACACCCCCCAATAACAGTGACTACTACACCTCCATAACCATAAAAGCCACAGGAACCGCAATAACAGTGACATCCATGGCACCCCCGGGACCCCCAAGGACAGTGACAGCCACAAGAACTCCATAACCAGGAAAAGCATAACGGGATCCCCAAAATCAGTGACAGACACAGACCCTAATAAAGTACTTTCACACTAGCGTTTTTCTTTCCCGGCGCTGAGTTCCGTCATAGGAGCGCAATACCGGAAAAGAACTGATCAGTTTCATCACCATGCATTCTGAATGTAGAGAAATCCATTCAGGATGCATCAGGATGTCTTCAGTTTCTGTCACTGAACGGCGTTTTGGACGGAGGAAATACCGCAGCATGCTGCGGTATTCTCCCCGTCCAGAATTCCGGATCAGTTGCCGGAATGCCGGATCCGGCATTAATTTACATTGAAATGTCATAGTGCCGGATCCGGCATTAAAAATACTGCAATGCCGGATCCCTCCTTCCGGTCTGCACATGAGCAGACTGGTAATAATGTGAAAAAAATATATAACGGATCCGTTTCTCCGGATGACATCCGGAGAGACGGATACGTTCTTGCAATGCATTTGTAAGACGGATCCGCATCCGGATCCATCTACAAATGCTGTCCATTTGCATACAGATTGTCGGATCCGTCAGGCAGTTCCGGCGATTGAACTGCTTGCCGGATCACTCTGCCGCAAGTGTGAAAGTAGCCTAAGAGTGACAGCAATATAATCTCCATACCTAGAGGAAAAGCAGTAACAGTGCCAGCTGCAGGGCCTCCATAACCATGAAAGCCACAACAGGACTCCAAAAACAGTAACAGATACAGGGCTCCCAATAACACCTATGGGTACAGAACCCCCAATAACCGTGACAGTCAAAGCACTTCCTTGACATCTACAGTCGTGGCCAAAAGTTTTGAGAATGACACAAATATTAGTTTTCACAAAGTTTGCTGCTAAACTGCTTTTAGATCTTTGTTTCAGTTGTTTCTGTGATGTAGTGAAATATAATTACATGCACTTCATACGTTTCAAAGGCTTTTATCGACAATTACATGCAAAGAGTCAGTATTTGCAGTGTTGGCCCTTCTTTTTCAGGACCTCTGCAATTCGACTGGGCATGCTCTCAATCAACTTCTGGGCAAATTCCTGACTGATAGCAACTCATTCTTTCATAATCACTTCTTGGAGTTTGTCAGAATTAGTGGGTTTTTGTTTGTCCACCCGCCTCTTGAGGATTGACCACAAGTTCTTAATGGGATTAAGATCTGGGGAGTTTCCAGGCCATGGACCCAAAATGTAAACGTTTTTGTCACAGTCGTTACCTCTGGCTGTGACCTTCTGTCTATGCTCTCGCTGAAGTTCCGTTCCTGTGTGTTTGTGATTCTTTATGGGTTAACTCCCCTGTGTTCCTATTAGGAGTTAATCCTATGTCTGCTCCATGGGTGTGGCCTCTCTGCTGCACCCATGGAACCTGTATATAAGGCTGAGGTTTCCTCAGTTCTGTGTCAGCTCTCCTGGTGTGTGTTGTCTTGTCCTGCTCCTTGTTTGTACTCACTCTCCCATGCTGCTGACCCATCGGATCCGTGTTTGTCTGTCTGTCTGTGCTCTGTGGGTTTCCTACTTGTTCATTGACGTCCTCTTTCCTGTGTTTCTGTTATCTGTTCTGACAGTTATGTTTGTTATGCTATATGTCTCTGTTCAGCAAGCCCTTGCTGCAGAGTGCTATGGGCAAGGCCACGCAGTATACCACTGGTGGAGCTAGTCCTTCTCTGCTCATTGCCACTCCTGTTCCCTTGCTAGAACTCCTGCTTGTGTTTTTAGTTGCCTGTTTGTATTTGCCTGTTTGTTATGTTATATGTCTCTGTTCAGCAAGCGCTTGCTGCAGCGTGCCTTGCTGCAGAGTGCTATGGGCAAGGCCACGCAGTATACCACTGGTGGAGCTAGTCCTTCTCTGCTCATTGCCACTCCTGTTCCCTTGCGTGAACTCCTGCTTGTATTTTTAGTTGCCTGTTTGTTATGTTTGCCTATGTACCGTCGGTACCTTCTGGTACCTGTTGTCTGTTTGCTACTGTTGTCACTGTCTAGTTCATGCTCCAGAGTGGACCCTGGCTGCTCCCTGCGGAAAAGCCTAACCCTACCATCTGGGGCCCTAGTGAATACCAGGAGTTGCTTAGTCACGCCCCTCTGGAGTAATACTAGACAGTGGCGCAGTGGGGGTTTTCCTCCCACTGTGCGGGCGGTACATAGAGCTCTCAATTTCCCTGTGTTTCCCTCCTTGGATTCTGTTTGTGCAATAAACTCTTGTGTGTCTGTACCTGATTTCCATTTGTTTTTGCTTGACGACGCAGAGGTCTCTCCTGGGACCTCCAACTCGTGACAGTTTTGGTCGCCGAGCCACTTAGTTATCACTTTTGCCTTATGGCACGGTGCTCCATCGTGCTGGAAAATGCATTGTTCTTCACCAAACTGTTGTTGGATTGTTGGAAGAAGTTGCTGTTGGAAGGTGTTTTGGTGCCATTCTTTATTCATGGCTGTGTTTTTGGGCAAAATTGTGAGTGAGCCTAGAAGCAACCCTACACATGAATGGTCTTAGGATGCTTTACTGTTGGCATGACACAGGACTGATGGTAGCGCTCACCTTTTCTTCTCCGGACAAGCCTTTTTCCAGATGCCCCAAACAATTGGAAAGAGGCTTCATCGGAGAATATGACTTTGTCCCAGTCCTCAGCAGTCCATTCACCATACTTTCTGCAGAAAATCAATTTGTCCCTGATGTTTTTTTTGGAGAGAAGTGGCTTCTTTGCTGCCCTTCTTGACACCAGGCCATCTTCCAAAAGTCTTCGCGCTCACACCTGCCTGCTGCCATTCCTGAGCAAGCTCTGCACTGGTGACACTCCGATCCCGCAGCTGAATCCTCTTTAGGAGATGATCCTGGCGCTTGCTGGACTTTCTTGGATGCCCTGAAGCCTTCTTAACAAGAATTGAACCTCTTTCCTTGAAGTTCTTGATGATCCTATAAATTGTTGATTGAGGTGCAATCTTAGTAGCCACAATATCCTTCCCTGTGAAGCCATTTTTATGCAACGCAATGATGGCATCATGTGTTTCTTTGCAGGTCACCATGGTTAACAGTGGAAGAACAATGATTTCAAGCATCACCCTCCTTTTAACATGTCAAGTCTGCCATTTTAACCCAATCAGCCTGACATAATGATCTCCAGCCTTGTGCTCGTCAACATTCTCACCTGAGTTAACAAGACGATTACTGAAATGATCTCAGCAGGTCCTTTAATGACAGCAATGAAATGCAGTGGAAAGGTTTTTTTGGGATTAAGTTAATTTTCATGGCAAAGAAGGACTATGCAATTCATCTGATCACTCTTCATAACATTCTGAAGTATATGCAAATTGCTATTATAAAAACGTAAGCAGCAACTTTTCCAATTTCCAATATTTATGTCATTCTCAAACTTTTGGCCACGACTGTACGTGAGCTCCATAATTGTAACAGGCACAGGACCCCTAATATCAGTGACAGGCCCAAACACAATTAGAGCCACTGGACCTCCATAGCTATAAAAGTCACAAAACCCCAATATCAGTAACTTCCACGGATACCCCTAATAATAGTGAAATCCAAAGAACCCAAAATAAAAGTGACAGCCACAGCCTCTCCTCCCCCCAAAGAGTGAGGCACAACCCCCTCCCTCCATATTGACAGCTACATGCACTGCAATAAGTGACCCGTACCCCTGTCATCTTCTTACCTTCAGCTTCTCCTTGGTAAAGCTGATGCACATGGAGTAGTTGGACCAGGTCCTGTTGCTTTCGGGATGTTGGAACCAGTTTCCCTTCTCGTCACAATATTTTGAAGCTTTTTCTGTTAAATAAAGAAATCATTTGAGTCAGGGGCAGAGCTGGAACCTAAAGCTTCTTGGCAAAATCGGTGCACCCCAACTATCATTTAGAACACAGGTATTGCAGTACCCTAGTATTGGGAGGTATCTGCAAATGCTTGGTTTGTACACCAGCAGGTGAGGTATGTTTGGTATCAGGAATGGGGCTAACCACCCAATTCCTCCCCTCTTGGTAGAAGTGGAATGGTCCTACTTCCTGCTAGGGGAGGGAAGTGTTAGTTAGGACAGTGAGGAGTGAGGAGGCATGTTCTATTGCTCCTGCTTCAAGGGCCTTATGGACCAGAGAACCCATTCATCAGTGAGACACAGACAGACTGCAAAGGCAAAACTACAGATATCTGCAAACAGCAGCTTTCTTCTAGAAACAGCACCATACCTGTTCATATGCTTTGTGTGGTATTGCAACTCATCCCCATTCACTTCAAATGGAATGAAGCTGCAATACCAGACACAACCTGTGGAAAGGAAAGGCACTATTTTTGAAAAAAATGAAATAAATCAGCCATGGTTTTCAAATTCTGGACAAGATTTTCTAATATTCTAGGCACGAACGTCACAATTATTACTGTAATAAATCATTGCATATTTTTAAAAGCCATAAAAGTCCTATTCGTGATAAATGTCGTTTTAATAGCTGAGGATTTTTTCAATCTATGACTAATTGCATTAATAATGAACATTGCTACTTCAGATGAAGCAAGGTCGCAACATTGCGTTAAATCTACAGTAGGAGAATCATATTTATCATACTTGTATGTTGCAGTACATTTTATGGTAATGGAGTGGCTCACTAATGTTCCATTTCTAGCCGCGCGAGCCCATCCTTGTACGTGTACCTTCACAATGCATCAAAAGGGAGAAATGAAACATCTTTGCAAATAGTTTTAATTAAAAATGACTTACCGATTTGGACATACAGATCCTATATGGGCCTATGCATCTCCATGGTAACAGACTACCCAAGGCGGATTGGCCATAGACCTTACAGGGAAATTTCCTAGTGGGCCGATGCCCAGGGGGCCGCCCAAGCCCCCATCTCTGCCACTGGCTGGGTACATAATAAGCTATCCTGAATTCAACTATGGCCCACATTTCACGTCCTAAGCACCATGCTCCATTTCTTAACTGGAAGAGGAGGAGAGAAATTGGCCTCTATTGAGGGTCAACTCAGAGGGACAGCTTTTGGGACAATATATTGTGCTCCACTGTGGTACGTGGTATTTTGCGCTATAGTATTGCTGACCCCCCTCTTTTGTTGCCCTGCCTCCTGTCAATTTAGACCCTTCTTCAATATTGGGCCACTTTTAGGTATTTTTTTCCAGGGCCACATTAGGTTCCCAATCCGCCCCTGCAGACTACAAACCAACCCTGTGTAGTCTGATCCTGCCATCATTATCCATTTTACCTGTCTTCATAAAATACATTTGGTAGATTATCCAGAAGTATAAGGAAGACAGAGGGAAGTAGAGTAAGAAAGCAAGATCTGACTGCACAGTGTATGTTTGTAGTCTGTTACCATGGTGATGTATAGATCTTCATGGCAGAGATCAGAAATTTTACATGAAGATTGTCAGCCGAAGACTACCATTTTAACCTCAGCGGAGAAAAAAAATGTTGCAAAGGTGAGGCATTGTGAGGCTGAGCACTCCCGTGCTGTTCCTGCACATGATTGGCCAGTAGTGGTCACATCAATACAGATGGCACATGACACTTCCGATCTGGAGGGGACTGAAAGCATTAGGGATGGAAAGCATGGCGCTGGAAATGGTATGCTCTGACAAGGTGTTTTTTTCTTCTTCTTCCTATACCCTGTGCAGCCCCCTGTTAAATTTTGTCCAGTCTCAGATAAATTCTTAAAGTACTCTCAGCTATCTATCTATCTATCTATCTATCTATCTATCTATCTATCTATCTATCTGTCTATCTATCTATCTATCTCATATCTATCTATCTATCTATCTATCTATCTATCTATCTATCTATCTATCTATCTATCTATCAATCACTAGTTTGCTCTAGTTTTGTGAGATCGTAGCGGTTTTCATTTGGCCAATTCTTGGCATATTTGCCAGGTAGTGGCTGGATCTCCACCAGTCCCCATTATAGTTAATGGGGCCGGATGTGAATGCTGTGGCTTCCGGCAACGCCGGATCCAGAGTGACCCGACAGGCTGTTCCATACTAAACAGTGTTTGAAAAAAGGGGTGATTTGAATGTTTAATATCTTTTGTGTATTTAAAAAAAAATAATTCTACTGTAATTGTTAGTCTCTCTTAGGGACTGGAGAATGTGATCCTATGTACCATAGAATGCAACAGAATACTAATGCAGCCTGGTGGATATTTACTGGATGCCTGTAAAGCTCTGCCACCAGCACGCCTTAACAGGCAGCTTACTATAACAGGCCTGAGAGCCTTCACAAAGCCCCAGGCTGTCATAGCAATGGATTGGAGGACAGAGGTTTCCATATCCTCTGCCTAACCAATCAGATGCCACGATTGCTATTGACTGTGGCACCTGAGCAGTTAAGTGACCAAGATCGGAGTTATCTCCAACCTTGATAATTGTGTCCAATAGCACCTGCCTGTGGCAAACCTAGCCACTTACAGAATGTCTTTCTTGTCTGTACCTCTTCCCCTCCCCTTTTCCTGTCCCATTGTTTCCCCAGCAGGGTGTTGTCTCAGGGACACTGGGAGACCAGTTTAAACCAGCTGCAGTGTCCCCCCTCAACCTCCCATCAGCCCTTGCTATTGTTTGACCCCACTTTTCCTTGTACCATAGTCATCTATGTATGGTATGTAAATGAGGCTGTTGGCAGTTTGAAACCAGGTGCGCATGCCTAGTAAAGTCAGTGACTCCCAAACTGTGTGTCGTCCAGTCACTGGGGAAATTGTCTCTTGGTTATTGACCTGCTTCTTCAGCTACACAGGGATTTAAGTGAAGATATTGAGGGTATACCGTGAAGCTCCGCAACACTGCTGCTTCGGATGCAGCTTATGAGCCCACTCTATACAATCCCTGCACGCAAATGCCTTACATGTACTGCACTTTGCGTAAAGGGGTTAAAAAGGGATGTGTCATGAAGCATATTCTTAATTTTTTCAAACCAGCACCTGGGTCTGAATACTTTTCTAATTGCATGTAATTAAAAATTTTATCTAGCCGTTGAGTTATTCAATAAAATGTATCTGTATAGCGCCACCTTCTGTTTGTTCTTTGCCTTATTTTTTGTCCACCTCACTGTGGTGGTCTAACGTGTTCAGTTTAAATCGTCAACTGCCACCAGCCATATTTTCGGTTAGAAGCTGTGGTTAGAAGCTGTGGCCAGGCTGAAAATAATGTAGTAGACCAATTGGAGCAATTAATGGGAATATCCTTGGACCCATGTGAGGTACAGGGCTGGTTCTAGCCTTGTTAGAAAGTTATTGTCATGTCACTATATGGTGTCTAATTTTCATATTTTTTTTACATCAATCATGGGATAACCCCTTTAATATTAAAACAACAGAATGCAATGCTGGTCCCATAACAAACAAATCCTATAATTAACGAGCATCTGATGGACCACCTTGAGGAACATCACCGTTCTCGTCTCTTAATAGACCTATGAGCTTCCATTTAAAGTACACAACAGTCTCCAAGTTTACTGGTGGGAAAGTCTTGTTTTATATCAGAGAGGGTTTTATTTTCTGCCTCATTTTTCATACAAATCATCTTTACGAATAACATTTCCCTTCACCACTGGCTATAATTAAAACGTTGATAGGTTCTGCAGCTCCCTCACATACAGCGTTGCTGGCCGGCTATGCGAGGCTAATATATTATGACTGTGCCGATGGTATTTTTTTCTGCCTGTAGCTTCTAAGGGAGCTCAATCCTGCAGGGTCTATGCATTCATTTAGTATCTCCTCCGAACAGAAGAGGAGATCAAATTAACGGGAAAGTCTTAGACGGGGTTGAGCTTGAGTAATCGGTTCCAGTGGCAGTAATTGAGATAAACATTAATACTTCTGTAGATATTTCTTCAGATGGGTGGAAAATAAGATACAAGCTGCGAGGAATAAGTGAATTCATTGATTTAGCAGGAAACTAAAGGCTGATGTTATAGTCAAAACGTCGTCTTCTCTCGAACCACAGGCCCATCTTTTATATTTAAATATGATATGGAAATGAGTGAGAAGAGTGGAATTGTAATGCAAAAAGGGTTTGTCCTTAGCTCAGGGTTAATCGGAAGCCCCCAACATGATCTGGACTAGAAGTGATCGATTTTCTTGAAATTCTTTTGAGTTCAGTTCTAACAAATTGGTCCAAAAATTGTATTCGGGTCCAAATCGATTCTACCCGAATCAAAATTCTCTAATTGCCCTGAAAGTTAAGCACTTTAGACACTTTGCTATCTCCCCCATTTCCCTTAAAGCTTTTATAGCTATGAGTAAACGCATGGTTGACGGTGTTAACAGCCTATTTAAAAACACACCACTCCTCATATTTGCTATGCTTTTTTTTTTAAAACAATGCCCTCCAATATTTGATGGTACAGGGTGGTCCATGAAAAAGTAGCCCATCTCCAGCGATAGTATGACAAGATGAACAAGCAAGTGGATTATTATATTTTTTTATTACCCACAAGGCACAAAAAAAGCTGAAAGTGCTCCCCGTTCACGTCTAGGCATCTTTTGGCACGTCAGATTATGACGGCTGACACCGCTTGCAGCTCTTCGACAGTGATGCTGCAGAAGAACAAATTTGATGCTATTTCCAACAAGATGGGGCAATATGTCACACCTCACGCAACTCACTGGCATAGGTTCATGAACTTAGCAAGGGTTTATGACCACCATGCTCTCCAGACTTGTCCACATGTGATTTTTATCAGTGGGGAAATTGAAATCAGAAACCCCACATACCCTGGATGAACTCAAGAAAAACATCACAAACACTATCCACAGCATTACTGTTGAAGAGCAACAAGCAGTATCAACCAACATAATCCGGCGTGCCCAAAGATGCATAAACATGAACAGGGACCATTTTCAGCATCTTTTGTGACTTGTGAATAATTAAAAAAACTAAACAATCCACTTGCTTGTTAATCTTGTCATACTGTCATGCTGGAGGTGGGCTACTTTTTCATAGGCCAACCTGTATTAGAAAAAGCAGTGGCTTATTCTGAACAAGCACCCAATAATTCTCCCTTTTTTGGGAGCAGCAGCAGTATTGCAGTGTCAATCTTCACTGACAAGGCAGGAGATGTGCAACTGTAGGTGTAGTAGTATTGGCACCATGTTGCAGTACAGTATGGAACATGAAGAGCAGGCAGACAGTGGTGATTGCATCATTGCTCAAGCGATAAGTATCTACTGTCAGCAATGTGGAACTCCTCACGGACCCATGTGCCAGATTCATTTTTACAATGGTAACATTTTGAAAACTTGCACTGAACTATTTTGACTGCTTGAGTGTGATGACGCCACCTGTCATGCTGAAGTCCCTCTCTGAGATGACACTAAAGCCTGGACAAGGCAGCCTAGCAATATAAAAGTGGGCCAGTTCCAGCCACTGTTTCAGTCTGCCTCCCCAGAAGTCCCTTGGGTCAGAGAGCAGGGTATGTGCCTGAGAAAGGACACAGTCATTTAGAAAACAAGACAATTTTAATGGACAGCTGGCCAAAAGTACTACTGCCATACAGCATAATAAAATTTAGGTGAAGGTGTGAAACTGGGTGACATCTCGAAAACAAGAGAACTTTAAAAGGGTTTCTGTCACCAGAATTAACCCTATTAAACTAGCGGACATTAGGGATGTGCTAATGTCAGTTGAACCTAACTAGCCTATTCCTACTTTTATTTATGCACCCGTTACTACAGTAATATAACTTTTATAATATGCTAATTAGCCTCTAGGTGCAGGGGGGCATTGCCCCTGCTCCTAGGGGCTACATTCTTCCACCTCTGGCCACGCCCCCTGCTACACTAGATTGACAGGTCCAGGCAGCGTTGGTCTCCTACTGCCGGCCCTGTCTGCTGTGTGAATCTCGCGCCTGCGCCGTTCCGTTCAGTATTCAGCACAGGCGCAGTGAGTGAAGGGCACTTGCCGGCTGCCTCACTGGGCCTGCGCCGAATACTGAACGGCGTGAGATTTCCCCAGCGCACAGGGCCGGCAGTTGGAGGTGAAGGATGCCTGGCCTCAATCTAGTGTAGCAGGGCGTGGCCAGGTGGGAGAACGGAGCCTCTAGGAGCAGGGGCTAGAGGCTAATTAGCATATTATAAAAGTTATATTTCTGGAGTAAGGGGGCATAGATAAAAGTAGGAATAGGCTAGTTAGGTTCAGCTGACATTAGCACATCGCTATCAGCTAGTTTAATAGGGTTAATTCTGGTGACAGAAACCCTTTAACAGACAGCTGGCCAAATATACAGGGAGTGCAGAATTATTAGGCAAGTTGTATTTTTGAGGATTAATTTTATTATTGAACAACAACCATGTTCTCAATGAACCCAAAAAACTCATTAATATCAAAGCTGAATATTTTTGGAAGTAGTTTTTAGTTTGTTTTTAGTTTTAGCTATTTTAGGGGGATATCTGTGTGTGCAGGTGACTATTACTGTGCATAATTATTAGGCAACTTAACAAAAAACAAATATATACCCATTTCAATTATTTATTTTTACCAGTGAAACCAATATAACATCTCAACATTCACAAATATACATTTCTGACATTCAAAAACAAAACAAAAACAAATCAGTGACCAATGGATGGATTCTGTCAGTGTTTTGATCTGTTCACCATCAACATTGCGTGCAGCAGCAACCACAGCCTCCCAGACACTGTTCAGAGAGGTGTACTGTTTTCCCTCCTTGTAAATCTCACATTTGATGATGGACCACAGGTTCTCAATGGGGTTCAGATCAGGTGAACAAGGAGGCCATGTCATTAGATTTTCTTCTTTTATACCCTTTCTTGCCAGCCACGCTGTGGAGTACTTGGACGCGTGTGATGGAGCATTGTCCTGCATGAAAATCATGTTTTTCTTGAAGGATGCAGACTTCTTCCTGTACCACTGCTTGAAGAAGGTGTCTTCCAGAAACTGGCAGTAGGACTGGGAGTTGAGTTTGACTCCATCCTCAACCCGAAAAGGCCCCACAAGCTCATCTTTGATGATACCAGCCCAAACCAGTACTCCACCTCCACCTTGCTGGCGTCTGAGTTGGACTGGAGCTCTCTGCTCTTTACCAATCCAGCCACGGGCCCATCCATCTGGCCCATCAAGACTCACTCTCATTTCATCAGTCCATAAAACCTTAGAAAAATCAGTCTTGAGATATTTCTTGGCCCAGTCTTGACGTTTCAGCTTGTGTGTCTTGTTCAGTGGTGGTCGTCTTTCAGCCTTTCTTACCTTGGCCATGTCTCTGAGTATTGCACACCTTGTGCTTTTGGGCACTCCAGTGATGTTGCAGCTCTGAAATATGGCCAAACTGGTGGCAAGTGGCATCTTGGCAGCTGCACGCTTGACTTTTCTCAGTTCATGGGCAGTTATTTTGCGCCTTGGTTTTTCCACACGCTTCTTGCGACCCTGTTGACTATTTTGAATGAAACGCTTGATTGTTCGATGATCATGCTTCAGAAGCTTTGCAATTTTAAGAGTGCTGCATCCCTCTGCAAGATATCTCACTATTTTTGACTTTTCTGAGCCTGTCAAGTCCTTCTTTTGACCCATTTTGCCAAAGGAAAGGAAGTTGCCTAATAATTATGCACACCTAATATAGGGTGTTGATGTCATTAGACCACACCCCTTCTCATTACAGAGATGCACATCACCTAATATGCTTAATTGGTAGTAGGCTTTCGAGCCTATACAGCTTGGAGTAAGACAACATGCATAAAGAGGATGATGTGGTCAAAATACTCATTTGCCTAATAATTCTGCACGCAGTGTACTACTCTCGTACAGCAGAATTTAATTTGGTGATGCCACCTACCTCACTGAATCTATAAATGAACCTAGTTGTTCAGGCGGTGCATGTCCATTTGCTGATGTGCGTCAGGTTGGTGCAAAAGTTGAATAAACTATTTCATCATGTAGCAAACTGAACTGGCTGGTGTGGCTTCTGCGTTAAACAGCCTGCCAGAGTTCACCTGGTTCTGCCTAGTTGGATACTGCTGTTCACTGCTGGGCCCCATTGACTATAATGGGATCCGGCTGCTTTCCAGCACAATTGACGACCAAAACCTGGCATTTCGGCAGAAATTGGCCAGATCCCTGCACCCCTGCACCGCAAATAGTTTTTTCATGGCCACACATTCTGTTATGGATGTCTCACGATAATCTGGGCAGGTGTAAGCCGTGTACCAGGGTGGGCTTCCCAGGATACAGCGAGAAAAGCGGCTCTGACACCAGCTTTTGCAAAACAGGCTTTTTACTACAATATGACACTGAACGCCAACCCCAACCTCTGGGAACATAAAATGTATTTACATACACTCAGCCCGCAGGCCAAGACCCTTGTGCTGCACAGCACGGTGCCCTGCAATGGATGCCAGAAAGAATTGCACTAGTTTGCCTACTGGTGGGCACAACTAAAACGACCACACCGTCCCTGTTATTACCCTAGAAATGAAATGACACGAACGATTATATGGGTGCATGGTACGGGCTGGCCTGCAGTACAACACAAAAGTTCACAATCTTATAATAAACTACAGTGGTTCTATGGCACATGCCTGCGCATTACTCCTGCGCAAACCCTGGGCTGGATTGAGCCGGTGAGACGTCTATCAGCTCTTAACTGTGCAATGTCTCTTTTTATTATGGAGTCCTTCTGTGAACAGCAGAAACACTTTTTTGCCTGACACACGAAACAGAAACCCTAATTAGTTAACTACAGGCCTGGTCTAGTCTCTAGGCGCCAATATTGCAATGAGGTGCGTGCACGATCTTACCGACCTGGGTTTGCTCTATCTCTGCTGATGACTCTGAACCGAACAAGCAGTCTATTCAATAAACATGCGGTACCGCAGAGCAGGTAGTTTGTTCCTCAGCTCTCATCAGCACTCCTGGCAGAAGTGCTCTGTCCCCTGGGCAGAATCTGGTTCCTGAACAGCGATTAGCTTAACTTGACTGTAGTTGTGGTCGCAAAATGTTGATCCCATGCTTGGATGTGAATGGATTCACTTCTCTCTGTGTCTCTGTGTCCTTCCAAAGGAAGACCCTTTTGAGTATCTTCAATAGCACATGGGGTCTCGTTGCCTCTTCTTAGGAAAAAAAAAAGCTCCCCACTGGGAGGGGGGCAGAGAAGACAGAGAGAGAAACAAGTAAAAGGCTTCTCTGGGGTGGAAAGGAGGAGGATCAGGAGGAATGCTCTAAACCCTGGGTCAAAGCACAGTGTCAGGCGTAGAGATGATATCGACATCATACTGTTGTGAGGACTAGTGAGCTATCCAGTCCACAATGTCATCCTTTTTGTTTTCACTAATAATCGAGGGAGAACTGTGGCCTGCTGCTACTACTGCTACTGGTCAGATGTGTGGCAACTGTGGGGCTACTGTTGTTTGCACTACTACAGCCACCCAACTTCTCACTTGCAGATGACGAAGCCTTCCACTCTGTGACTTACCAGACAATTTATTATGTGGCCTATTTAAATAATGCCAAGTCACAGATTTGGTAAACTGTTTATTAAACGGTATCAAAATTGCAACAGTTTTTTGGGAAATTAACACAAATTAAATTAAGGGTCCACTTTTATGGCACACTGGACACTGGTACTGACAATTTCAATGGTATAATGCATTAAACGTCCTTTTCTATGAACACACTGCACATTGACATTGACATTTTACAATGGTATATCAACGCAGTAAAATGGAACAGTAAAACTGGTTGTAATATATTGATGAGATTAAACTATATATTGATGCAGTAAAATGCATTGAACTGTGTAACTGTAAATGATGGCAAAATTACTACAGTTTTTTTCCCGGTAATTAACAGACAAAGGCACAATTAAACACCCCCTTCTATGAACACACTGTGCATTGATAAATACTTATATAGCAGATAGACCTCTATCTCAAGTGACTTACTAAGACACTCAACACTTCTATATTCTCCCGATATAAATCATGTATATTAAATTAAATTCTTTATTATTAAATTTTACAAAAAAACATTAAAACAATTAAAAACAATATTAGAAGGGGACTCATACTGTGTATAATTAAATAATAAATAATGTAATTCCTATATAATATGGGCAATGGCAGCACAAAAAAAATCTAATAAATAGGCAATAAATGTATAGATAATAATTCTCAATTATATGTTACATACTATAAATGAAATTCATGGTCTTCCATAGCTTTTATCTATATATTATAGGATTTATATGTATAGCTGAATAAGATACCAAAATACAGACCCTCAGATTATAATAAAGTATAGTGTAGTATTTCATATGGACTACTGCAAAGGGTTAATTGCTGTAATGTCATGCTATTGAGTCAAATGTTGTGATTTCTTATGTTTGTGTACTTAACACCTTCCAGACATTTTTTACCTTTCTGACACTGCCTAGTTTTGCAAATCTGACATGTGTCACTTTATGTGGTAATAACTTTGGAATTCCTTTACTCAAAGCAATTCTGAAACTTGTTTCTCGTGACAAATCGTACTTCATGTAAGTGGTAAAATTGAGTCAATAGGTTTTACCTTTATTTAAAAAAATCATGGAAAAATTCACTATTTTCTAAATTTGAATTTTTCTACCTTTAAGAGAAACGGTGGTACCTCATAAATTAATTCTTAATTAACATTCTCCATATGTCTACTTTATGTTGGCATCATTTTGTAAATGTCATTTTATTTTTTTTAGGACATTAGAAGGCTTAGAATTTTAGAAGCAATTTTTCACATTTTCAAGAAAATTTCCAAAACCAACTTTTTAAAGGACTAATTCAGTTTTGAAGTCACTTTGAGGGGCTTATATAATAGAAACCACCCATAAATTATACAATTTTAGAAACGACATCCATGAAATTATTCAAAATTGATTTTACAAACTTTGTTAACCCTTTAGGTGTTTCACAAGAATTGTACTTTCACAGTCGTGTTGTGAGGATCCGGCAGGCAGTTCCGTCGCCGGAACTGCTTGCCGGATCCGGAAATCCGTATGCAAACGAATATCTTTTGTAGATGGATCCGGATGCGGATCCGTCTGACGAATGCATTAAAATTTCCGGAACACTTGAATACATTTCAATAGGAATTAATTCCGGATCCGGCATCCCGGCAAGTGTTCCGGAATTTTGGCCGGAGAAAATACTGCAGCATGCTGCGGTATTTTTTCCAGCGAAATACAGTTAGGGACTTAACTGAAGACATCCTGATGCATACTAATTGGAATGCTTTCCATTCAGAATGCATTAGGATAAAACTGAAGCATTTTTTTCCGGTATTGAGCCCCTGTGACGGAACTCAATATCGTAAAAGAATAACACTAGTGTAAAAGTACCCTTACACAGCAAGGGATAACAACCAAACAAGCCTTAATATTTATTACGCTGATTCTGCAGTTTACAGAAACATCCCATATGTGCTTGTATACTGCTGTATGGGCACACAGCAGGGCTAAGAAGGGAAGGAGCTCCATATGGTTTTTGGAGGGCAGATTTTTCTGGAATAGTTTTGGGGGGCTATGTCACATTTGAAAAGACCCTGAGGTACCCCTACAGTGGAAACTCGCAAAAAGTGACCAATTTTGGAAACAACATCCCTCAAGGAATTTATCGAGGGGTGTAGCGAGTGCTTTAACCCCACAGGCATTTCATACAATTTAGAAACACTTGGCAGTAAAAATGAAAACAATTATTTCTTCCAATAAAATGCTGCATAAGCCCCAAAGGTTTCATTTTACAAGGAGTAACAGGAGAAAAAGCACCCCACAATCTGTTACCCATTTTCTTATGAATACGGCAACACCCCATATATGGTCATAAACTGTTGTTTGGGCACACGGCAGGGTTCAGAAGAGAAAGAACACCAAGAAAAAATATATTTTTAACCAAAAGGTGTGCTTTTAGTGGGTTTTGAACTAATGGTGGTCTGTGCATGACACTACTATGGGGGATCTGTGGATGGCACTGTTATGGGGGGGATCTGTGGGTGGCACTGTTATGGGGGGATCTGAGGGGGGCACTGTTATGGGGGGGGGATCTGTGGATGGCACTGTTATGGGGGGTGATCTGTGGATGGCACTGTTATGAGGGGGTGATCTGTGGATGGCACTGTTATGGGGGGGTGATCTGTGGATGGCACTGTTATGGGGGGATCTGTGGATGGCACTGTTATGGGGGGATCTGAGAGGGGCACTGTTATGAGGGGGGATCTGTGGATGGCACTGTTATGGGGGAGTGATCTGTGGATGGCACTGTTATGGGGGGGTGATCTGTGGATGGCACTGCTATATATGTTTCACCCACAGATCCCCCACCCCATAACAGGGCCATCCACATATCCCCCACCCCATAATAGTGGCATCCACAGATCACCCCCCCATGACAGTGCCATCCACAGATCACCCCCCCATTACAGTGCCATCCACAGATCTCCCCCCTTATAACAGTGCCATCCACATATCCCCCACCCCATAATAGTGCCATCCACATATGCCCTAATATACCTGTGGGAGGGACCGGTGGCATGCAAATGCGGCGGGGCCGGTGCGGTCACTGTACTCCGGCCCCACCGCTCACTCACTGCTTTATTGCCTAAACATTTTATAATAATAGCTTTCATTGAAGTTCTGATCCCCTGCCCCATCTGTACCTTACTAAATGTCCTGTAGCAGGCAGAGCAGGGCGAGCGGCCGGACGGAACTCACTGACGTCACGTGCCTGCACCGCCTACTTTATGAATGAAGTAGGCGGCGCAGGCACGTGACGTCAATGAGTTACGGCCGCCGGCCTCTCCTCCCTCCCCGGTCCAGCTGATACATCGCAGTCTGCGAAGCTGCAGCATCGCAGACTGCGATGTAAAATGGCAGCATTCGCCCCATAAGACGCAGGGGCATTTTCCCCCCACTTTTCAGGGGGGAAAAAGTGTGTTTATGGGGCGAAAAATACGGTGGGTTAAATAAAATAAGAAACCCCCAAAAAGTGACCCCATTTTAAAACCACACCTCTCACATAATTTACCAGGGTGTGTAGTGAGCAGTTTGATTGCAGAGATGTTTTAAAAAATTAATTCATATCAGATGGTGCAAAGTGAAAATTAAAGAAAAAATATAGTAACAGATGCTGCAGGGGTCGTTATATCTCAGGTTATCTGTATATTTAAATATGTTTTGTTATGTAGTATATACACATAGGGTATGTACTTCTATGTAGGGTCCTAACAGGGTGGTTTTCAGGGTCTAGGCACGGGGACAGGGTGCCTCCACCATCAGGGGGCATCCCTGGGTAGAGATTATCGCTAGGGTCGGATAGGGATAGATTTTTTATCTACCCAGCCTCCCAACCTCTGTCACCCCAGAGATACCTTTAAATACCTGTACCATCCCTGTTAGTTTATCCATTCAGCACCCTGAGATCGCATAGCGGGGAGCCAATGTTGAGAGAGGGAGCACCTCGGTAAACCCCTTAGATTCAGCAGCCTTAGATTCGGCAGTCAGTATCTAAGGGTTTAATCTGCCAGTATTGGAGTTTTCAGCAATGACAGTGGACACAGTAGAGGCCTGGCTGTCAGTAACAGTCAGGTCCCTGCCGCTGATTGGGCAAACACAGCTCCTTTGCCTGCCTGATCAGTGTAGTGCAAGCTGCTCAGAGCTATGCCCAAGTTCAGAGAATGTCAATTTCTAAGACTTCAGCATCCAAGGAAAAACTCTACCATCAGAGTACTTCAAAGAGAAGGTTAGAAGGTCTAGAATCCACAAGGCCATGCAGTGGACTTAGACAGCAAGGTGTTGCGTATGTTTATGGCAGAGAGACCTTACTGCTTTGAAAGGGATCATTGCTAAAGCATCCCCTGCACTTTGAGACGGATTCGCCACCCGTATCTCAGTTCTGCACCCCTCAGTTAACAAGAACCTCATTGCGTGTCTGTAGATGGAGAGGAGTAGTACAACCTCCATCACTTCGCTGTCCATGCTTTTAAGAGAATGTTGCAGATATACTTTGGAACTGTGCCTTGCTGCTACTTGTACTACAATCCATATCATCTTCAGTAAAAATATTTTATTTATTCCAAAAAACTGTCTTGGTTATTGACTTTGGTCCTCCTGCCTTGCACCCTGCCAAACATCTACTATAAATGCTATCCCAACTACCACCATGCAGGAGCCCCAACTCCAGGGAGTGCACCGGGGAAAAAAAAAGGACGTGCCCCCCTTTAAAGGGAACCTGTCGCCTGAATTTTGGGTATAGAGCCGAGGACATGGGTTGCTAGATGGCCGCTAGCACATCCGCAATACCCAGTCCACATAGCTCTGTGTGCTTTTATTGTGTAAAAAAAACGATTTGATAAATATGCAAATTAACTGAATGGGGAACATTCAGAATGCTATAGAGATATAAGGATTACCTCCCTTACAGAAAACAGATTTTGTGTTGGGGCCTAAAATCCCTAAAAATAGCTGCTAGGACTTGCTCTGTCCTGACGATGATGATGTATTGCGTCTCTATTTATAGGAATATGCAGAATTAAAACCTCATTTAGATAAATTGCATTTGCATTCTCATTATGGCGGAACAAGCCCAGAGCTATATCAGATGGCATCCGCATGTGGTAGAGCACAGACAGGCGTGCGCTCTGCATTGTGTCTAAGCAAGCAAAGAAAACACCAAAAATGCCAGGTTTTCATTTCCTACCAGAGGATTGTATTTTACGAAAAATCAATTTGTAGATTTTATATAATACTGAGAGCTTAAAGGGCATCTGTCAGCAGATTTGTCCCTATGACACTGGCTGACCTGTTCCATGTGCGCTTGGCAGCTGAAGGCGCCTGTGTTGGTCCCATGTTCATATGTGTCTGCATCGCTGAGAAAAATGATGTTTTAATATATGCTAATGACCCTCTAGGAGCAACGGGGGCGTTACCGTTACTCCTAGAGGCTCTGCTCTCTCTGCAACCTCCACCTCTGTACTTTGATTGACAGGTCCAGACAGTGTAAACATCATCACACCTGAGTCTGAGATCAACCGAGGGATACATAACTGCTGCAGCCATTCACTGGTCCCACATCTCTGTGTCGACATATGTTGATCTCCATGAGGGAGAGGACGAGCTGGCCTGGTAGTGTCAGACACTAAACCCAGCAGTGGGAACTAGGTAAGTATGATATCCACTGCGGATCGGCCATTCTGGGAGGTCTGTCTTACTCTTGGAAAAACTCTTTAAAAGTATAGGATCTATAGAGACAGGCCTAGTAGGCAGCTTTTGGTTGAAGGTGATCCAGGTGACAGCATACTTACCAACATTGTAGTTGGTAAATTCAGGCATGTAAGTTCACAGGAATGGCCCCAAACCAACATGGAGCTGCCCACTTGTGGGCTGGGCTTACTAATCACCACCCATCTTTCAACCTGCGACAGCCCAAATTTGTCAAGACTTTTGCTTAAAAATAGGGACAGCCCCTGCAAATTAGCGACTGTTGGCAACTATGAACACATCACACAGTCCCTGCATATTGGGTAGTGAAAACTTCTCACTAAATTAGCAAAGAAGCTAAAGTGAACTGACTTAAATGGGGAGTATTATGAGGACAATCCTTGTCCATACATCAGACATAATAATTAAATCACCTGCCTAATATTAAGTATGTCCCCCTCATGCCACCAAAACAGCTCTGATCCATCATGACATGAACTCCAAAATACCTTTGAAGATATCTGGCATGAGACATAATTAGCATTAATTTTTTTAAGTCCTGAAAGTGGGGCCTCCACAGATAATGATCTAATTGTCATGTTCCTCAAACCATTCCTCCCAAAAGAACCCCCCTTGAGATTCTTTGTGGATTAATAGCGTTCCACCAGGTCCACCATTTCCAGGGCATTTCCAGGAGATACCTAGCCGATCCAGTGCTGGAGAGGGGGTGGCAGCGCCCTCCAGAATATGTCAGCCAATAGTCTATCCAGCATAGTCGTGGGACTCAGCACATCAGGCTGTAGCCACTTTTGCAAAAGGTGAAGTAAGTCATAATACTGGGGTTTCGCAGGCTCAGCCGGCTTAAACCCCCCACTGAGGTACCCGCTGGGCCCGGACCAACACATTCACACCCAGTCTTGCCAAAATCTCACCCTTTACCTTTGGGTAGTTGGCCGCTTGATCGTCCGGCAAGTCGAAATACACCCGCTGGGAATTGGATGCCAGGAAAGGAGCAACGACCTCAGCCCACTCGTCTCTGGGCAACTTTTCCCTGGTGGCCACTTTCTTGTACAGTCATGGCCAAAAGTTTTGAGAAGGACACAAATATTAGTTTTCACAAAGTTTGCTGCTAAACTGCTTTTACAGTAGGTGAACCCGATTTTGTGTCAATCTCGCTCTCTTTCTCGGCGAGATTGAGCACCTACGAGCCCCATCGCGGGAGCCAGCGCCGAGCTGGCTTGCCGCGATGGAGACAGAGCCGTCATAGAAGCGACGGGAGATCCGACTTGGATTCCCGCCAATTCTACACGTGTGCGGCGTTTGTTATGAATCCTGAGGGGGAAGTCCCCGCCGGATTTTAAATAAAAATCCGGCATGGGTCCCCCCCTCAGGAGCATACCGGGCCCTTAGGTCTGTTATGGGTTGTAAGGAGAGCCCCCCCTACGCCGAAAAAAACGGCGTAGGGGTCCCCCTACAATCCATACCAGACCCGTATCCAAAGCACGCTACCCGGCCAGCCAGGAAGGGAGTGGGGACGAGCGAGCGCCCCCCCCCCCCCCCCTCCTGAGCCGTACCAGGCTGCATGCCCTCAACATGGGGGGGTTGGGTGCTCTGGGGCAGGGGGCGCACTGCGGCCCCCCCACCTCAGAGCACCCTGTCCCCATGTTGATGAGGACAGGGCCCCTTTCCGACAACCCTGGCCGTTGGTTGTCGGGGTATGCGGGCGGGAGGCTTATCGGAATCTGGGAGCCCCCTTTAATAAGGGGGCCCCCAGATACCGGCCCCCCACCCTAAGTGAATGAGTATGGGGTACATCGTACCCCTACCCATTCACCTGCAAGAAAAGTGGTAAAAACACAAATAAACCACACAGTGTATTAAAATATTTTATTTTTCTGCTCCGGAGGCCGCCCCCTGTCTTCTTTATTAGCTCTTTTACCAGGGGGGGCTCTTCTTCTTTCGCTATCCCGACGGGTCTTCTCCGCTATCCGGGGGGTCTTCTCAACTCTCCGGGGTTCTCCTTCTGTCTTCGCCGCTCTCCGTTGTTGACTCGGCGCACCCCGGTTCTTCGTCTCGCGAGATCTCGGATTTTAAATAAAAATTTAGCGAGACGAAGAACCGGGGTGCGCCGAGTCAACAACGGAGAGCGGCGAAGACAGAAGGAGAACCCCGGAGAGTTGAGAAGACCCCCCGGATAGCGGAGAAGACCCGTCGGGATAGCGGAAGAAGAAGAGCCCCCCCTGGTAAAAGAGCTAATAAAGAAGACAGGGGGGTCTTCTCAACTCTCCGGGGTTCTCCTTCTGTCTTCGCCGCTCTCCGTTGTTGACTCGGCGCACCCCGGTTCTTCGTCTCGCTAAATTTTTATTTAAAATCCGAGATCTCGCGAGACGAAGAACCGGGGTGCGCCGAGTCAACAACGGAGAGCGGCGAAGACAGAAGGAGAACCCCGGAGAGTTGAGAAGACCCCCCGGATAGCGGAGAAGACCCGTCGGGATAGCGGAAGAAGACAGAAGGAGAACCCCGGAGAGTTGAGAAGACCCCCCGGATAGCGGAGAAGACCCGTCGGGATAGCGGAAGAAGAAGAGCCCCCCCTGGTAAAAGAGCTAATAAAGAAGACAGGGGGCGGCCTCCGGAGCAGAAAAATAAAATATTTTAATACACTGTGTGGTTTATTTGTGTTTTTACCACTTTTCTTGCAGGTGAATGGGTAGGGGTACGATGTACCCCATACTCATTCACTTAGGGTGGGGGGCCGGTATCTGGGGGCCCCCTTATTAAAGGGGGCTCCCAGATTCCGATAAGCCTCCCGCCCGCATACCCCGACAACCAACGGCCAGGGTTGTCGGGAAGGGGCCCTGTCCTCATCAACATGGGGACAGGGTGCTCTGAGGTGGGGGGGGCCGCAGTGCGCCCCCTGCCCCAGAGCACCCAACCCCCCCATGTTGAGGGCATGCAGCCTGGTACGGCTCAGGAGGGGGGGGGGGGGGCGCTCGCTCGTCCCCACTCCCTTCCTGGCTGGCCGGGTAGCGTGCTTTGGATACGGGTCTGGTATGGATTGTAGGGGGACCCCTACGCCGTTTTTTTCGGCGTAGGGGGGGCTCTCCTTACAACCCATAACAGACCTAAGGGCCCGGTATGCTCCTGAGGGGGGGACCCATGCCGGATTTTTATTTAAAATCCGGCGGGGACTTCCCCCTCAGGATTCATAACAAACGCCGCACACGTGTAGAATTGGCGGGAATCCAAGTCGGATCTCCCGTCGCTTCTATGACGCGCTTGCTGGGATGTGCTGTCACTATTCCAGTGAGTCGAGATCTCGGCACCATGTCGCCGAGTATCAGCGCGACGCTGTCGTGCTAAAAGCACAATATCACAAACACCTACTGTAGATCTTTGTTTCAGTTGTTTCTGTGATGTAGTGAAATATAATTACATGCACTTCATACGTTTCAAAGGCTTTTATCGTGCTGGAAAATGCATTGTTCTTCACCAAACTGTTGTTGGATTGTTGGAAGAAGTTGCTGTTGGAGGGTGTTTTGGTACCATTCTTTATTCATGGCTGTGTTTTTGGGCAAAATTGTGAGTGAGCCCACTCCCTTGGATGAGAAGCAACCCCACACATGAATGGTCTCAGGATGCTTTACTGTTGGCATGACACAGGACTGATGGTAGCGCTCACCTTTTCTTCTCCGGACAAGCCTTTTTCCAGATGCCCCAAACAATCGGAAAGAGGCTTCATCGGAGAATATGACTTTGCCCCAGTCCTCAGCAGTCCATTCACCATATTTTCTGCAGAAGATCAATCTGTCCCTGATGTTTTTTTTTGAGAGAAGTGGCTTCTTTGCTGCCCTCCTGAGCCGTACCAGGCTGCATGCCCTCAACATGGGGGGGTTGGGTGCTCTGGGGCAGGGGGCGCACTGCGGCCCCCCCACCTCAGAGCACCCTGTCCCCATGTTGATGAGGACAGGGCCCCTTTCCGACAACCCTGGCCGTTGGTTGTCGGGGTATGCGGGCGGGAGGCTTATCGGAATCTGGGAGCCCCCTTTAATAAGGGGGCCCCCAGATACCGGCCCCCCACCCTAAGTGAATGAGTATGGGGTACATCGTACCCCTACCCATTCACCTGCAAGAAAAGTGGTAAAAACACAAATAAACCACACAGTGTATTAAAATATTTTATTTTTCTGCTCCGGAGGCCGCCCCCTGTCTTCTTTATTAGCTCTTTTACCAGGGGGGGCTCTTCTTCTTTCGCTATCCCGACGGGTCTTCTCCGCTATCCGGGGGGTCTTCTCAACTCTCCGGGGTTCTCCTTCTGTCTTCGCCGCTCTCCGTTGTTGACTCGGCGCACCCCGGTTCTTCGTCTCGCGAGATCTCGGATTTTAAATAAAAATTTAGCGAGACGAAGAACCGGGGTGCGCCGAGTCAACAACGGAGAGCGGCGAAGACAGAAGGAGAACCCCGGAGAGTTGAGAAGACCCCCCGGATAGCGGAGAAGACCCGTCGGGATAGCGGAAGAAGAAGAGCCCCCCCTGGTAAAAGAGCTAATAAAGAAGACAGGGGGGTCTTCTCAACTCTCCGGGGTTCTCCTTCTGTCTTCGCCGCTCTCCGTTGTTGACTCGGCGCACCCCGGTTCTTCGTCTCGCTAAATTTTTATTTAAAATCCGAGATCTCGCGAGACGAAGAACCGGGGTGCGCCGAGTCAACAACGGAGAGCGGCGAAGACAGAAGGAGAACCCCGGAGAGTTGAGAAGACCCCCCGGATAGCGGAGAAGACCCGTCGGGATAGCGGAAGAAGACAGAAGGAGAACCCCGGAGAGTTGAGAAGACCCCCCGGATAGCGGAGAAGACCCGTCGGGATAGCGGAAGAAGAAGAGCCCCCCCTGGTAAAAGAGCTAATAAAGAAGACAGGGGGCGGCCTCCGGAGCAGAAAAATAAAATATTTTAATACACTGTGTGGTTTATTTGTGTTTTTACCACTTTTCTTGCAGGTGAATGGGTAGGGGTACGATGTACCCCATACTCATTCACTTAGGGTGGGGGGCCGGTATCTGGGGGCCCCCTTATTAAAGGGGGCTCCCAGATTCCGATAAGCCTCCCGCCCGCATACCCCGACAACCAACGGCCAGGGTTGTCGGGAAGGGGCCCTGTCCTCATCAACATGGGGACAGGGTGCTCTGAGGTGGGGGGGCCGCAGTGCGCCCCCTGCCCCAGAGCACCCAACCCCCCCATGTTGAGGGCATGCAGCCTGGTACGGCTCAGGAGGGGGGGGGGGGGGCGCTCGCTCGTCCCCCCTCCCTTCCTGGCTGGCCGGGTAGCGTGCTTTGGATACGGGTCTGGTATGGATTGTAGGGGGACCCCTACGCCGTTTTTTTCGGCGTAGGGGGGGCTCTCCTTACAACCCATAACAGACCTAAGGGCCCGGTATGCTCCTGAGGGGGGGACCCATGCCGGATTTTTATTTAAAATCCGGCGGGGACTTCCCCCTCAGGATTCATAACAAACGCCGCACACGTGTAGAATTGGCGGGAATCCAAGTCGGATCTCCCGTCGCTTCTATGACGCGCTTGCTGGGATGTGCTGTCACTATTCCAGTGAGTCGAGATCTCGGCACCATGTCGCCGAGTATCAGCGCGACGCTGTCGTGCTAAAAGCACAATATCACAAACACCTACTGTAGATCTTTGTTTCAGTTGTTTCTGTGATGTAGTGAAATATAATTACATGCACTTCATACGTTTCAAAGGCTTTTATCGTGCTGGAAAATGCATTGTTCTTCACCAAACTGTTGTTGGATTGTTGGAAGAAGTTGCTGTTGGAGGGTGTTTTGGTACCATTCTTTATTCATGGCTGTGTTTTTGGGCAAAATTGTGAGTGAGCCCACTCCCTTGGATGAGAAGCAACCCCACACATGAATGGTCTCAGGATGCTTTACTGTTGGCATGACACAGGACTGATGGTAGCGCTCACCTTTTCTTCTCCGGACAAGCCTTTTTCCAGATGCCCCAAACAATCGGAAAGAGGCTTCATCGGAGAATATGACTTTGCCCCAGTCCTCAGCAGTCCATTCACCATATTTTCTGCAGAAGATCAATCTGTCCCTGATGTTTTTTTTTGAGAGAAGTGGCTTCTTTGCTGCCCTTCTTGACACCAGATGTGCTCACACCTGCCTGCTGCCATTCCTGAGCAAGCTCTGCACTGGAGGCACTCCGATCCCGCAGCTGAATCCTATTTAGGAGACGATCCTGGCGCTTGCTGGACGCCCTGAAGCCTTCTTAACAAGAATTGAACCTCTTTCCTGAAAATGCAGTGGAAAGTTTTTTTTGGGATTAAGTTCATTTTCATGGCAAAGAAGGACTATGCAATTCATCTAATCACTCTTCAGTATATGCAAATTGCTATTATAAAAACTTAAGCAGCAACTTTTCCAATTTCCAATATTTATGTAATTCTCAAAATTTCTGGCCACGACTGTACATCGATAGGTAGGTTTCGATGTCGTCTGCGGGTGTCATCTTAGGGTTCTCTGCACGAACTGCTTTCTGGGCATCGTGGACACTTCGGGTTGCTCCTGCTGTCTGCAAAGCAATCACGTGTTGTAGCAGCAACTGGTTGGTCTCTTGCTGCTGCTTATTAGCCTCCCATTGGTGCAGGTTGGTCTCTCGCTGCTGCAAATTAGCCTCCATGAGGGCCTTCACAACTGCCTCCATTTTGTTGTGGGGCACGGGTTGAAACACAGCTGGTTTGATGTACGATATACAACTGTGCCCAAAAATGCAAACCCAAAAATTTATCGGCGTTCACGCCCGCCTCACTGCGCTTGCCCACATCCTCCACCAATTGTGGGGATTTGCTCTGGTAGTTAGGACTAGCGGATGCAGTATAAAGGCAAAGTACACAGTTCTTGAATCAAACATTGGTGTTTATGCACACATTGGTGTATAACAAAATGCATATAAGGTGTATCACAAAACGCAGAATGCTTGGTGTTTGCTCACACACAAGGAAAGTCCATAAACAATAAAAGTCACCTTTTGTCCTGGGTGTTAATTCACACCCTGCCAGCAGTTCAACCTCATCAAGTACATAGGCGGCCTGTTCGCCTTTAGAGGGGCCTGAGCCCTCCAGCCTGGCTCAAACCTCAAAACCAGCCCTCAAAACCAGCACAGCCAGCACACAGACTCCTGAGCTCCACTGTCAGAGTGAGGTAAATCCACCCACCTGGCAGTACTGGCTGGTTTTTATGCCTGGCAAAACCCGGCCTGGAACATGGGGAGTAGTTACCCACCCAGCACTTTGACTGCTCCCAGTAAGAGCTGTCCCGGATCAGCTATAACAGCCATGCTAACTCTTTAGGTGTCAATTAGCAATAGCTGCTGCTGACACATAAAATTCTGGCTCTTACTTCACCAAGGCCAGGAACCTCGGTGACACATACCTTCCATCCACAATGATTCGAGGTACCTTCTTACAGAGGTCACTGCCATTTGAGGGCACCACTTCCATGAATAAGGTACTTGTTTTGTTTTGTACAAAAAGGTACTTGTTTTGTACAATGTTTAGGTAGGTGGTATACTGTATGTCACATCCACATGATGGCAGGATCCAATGTTTCCCAGTGGAACATTGCCCGGAGAATCCCACTGCCTCCAGCTTATCTTCTCTCCATATAGCCTCCTGATGTCAACTATTCCTCAGGTACGTGATACATGTACGTCCAGCTGTCCACATCATGTAACGGGATACCTCAGACCAGGCCGTTTTTTTCAACTGCTCCATGGTCCACTTCTGATGCTCATTTACCCTTTGTAGACACTTTTGGAGTGAACAGGGGTCCGTATAGACACTCTGACCAATCTACAGACCTATACACAGCTGAGATGTTCTGGTACCTTTCTGTCATTGCCAGCAGGAACATTTTCAAAAATTTGCTCTGCAGTAGCTCTTTTGTGGGATCAGATCAAATGTGCTAGCCTTCACTGTCCATATGTACCGATGATCTTTGGAGACTGTGACCAGTTGTCCTTCCTTGGACCACTTTTGATAAGGACTAGCCACTGCATTCTGGGAACACCTCACAAGACCTGCAATTTTGGAGATGCGTTGACCCAGTTGTCAAGACGTTACACCTTGGCCCTTATTCTGCCACAGATGTACGTTAGAGAAGTCTCTGACTGGTTGTGAGTGGTAATCTCTGTACAAACAATGGTAGATAGCTGAACTCACTAATATCCCTAGGTCATGGTACCAGTTCCATGTGAAGCTCCATTGAGAAGGATACAATAGAAATGCTTTGGTAATTATTGAGTTTATCTTGAGACATATAGAGGATATTAAAGCATATTAGAGGATATTAGAGGTCAAAACGAAATGCTCTCACCAACTCTGAGTCTGCTGCAGAAAAGAAAGACACAGGACCAGAAAAACAGGATATGATGTCACCGAAAGAGGAGGAGTAGACAGAGAGCAAAGGCAATGAGATTTACATAATACATTCAGAAACCCATAACAAGAATGACCACAGGGTGGCAGCATACATAAACATGGTAATGATATGATAACACAAATACAGCAATTTATATTAAATGGAAGAAATAAATGCTGGGACAGCACACTCCCAGTCTGAAATCCTAGGATTTCACACTATATACTTAACATGAATGTCAATATGATGTTCAATGAAAATACTGGAACCTGAAAGACAAAAGGCAACAAAGAAAAGACTTTAAACTTTAATGGGTGGACAGGAACAGTCCAAATATCTGGAATTTTCTAGGAATAGTTCGGAGATGGACGACTGAATGGACAAAAAGTTCTTAAAAATTTCCTCAAGGCAGAAGAAGTTATTCCTCAACGGGTAAGAGGAGAACAATCTCAGATACAGTGGGAGAAAAACGGTATTATCCCCCAGCAGTACCTAATACAGCTTGTGGACTTGGCTGCATTTTTCTCATTTCATTTAAAGTGACAGTATCCTTGTTATATCTAATTGGACACACATTGCCCAAACAGGCAAAGAAATACCACATCTTTCCAAGAGACTTCATTCTTGTGCGGTTTATGACCCAATATAACAGTATATTGTATTTTATTATTTATCTTTTAGGCGGATTTTTAACTATTATGTTTTAGATAACATGTATTTTACTGTTGAATTAGCGGTATAGGTATAATAAATTGTTGTTTGATGTGAAACCACATAGCGAGTGCCAGCCGTTTTTCTCCCATTTTATTTATTTCTCTGGACTGATTGAGTGAGCAGTCTTTCGGCTAGAGCACCCCGACCTTACTGAGGAGGGTGGTGAGCTATCCACATATCTTTCCATTTTTCAATCTCAGATACAGGCCTGATGAAGGACTTGGGATCTCCTTGTTTTGCGATGGTCACTCCCACCTTACGGACATTGCCATCTTCACTGGCGAAGATTTTTGAGAAGAGACCCATGGGCCAGGAATTTCTTTCCACCTTCTGGTCTTTCATGAGAACAAGATTTCCTATTTGTAAGTTTGGCTTATCCTGCTGCCACTTCCTTCGTCCTGCTGCCACTTCCGGTAATCTCTGTACAAGCAATGGTAGACAGCTGAACTCACTAATATCCCCAGGTCGTGGTACCAGTTGCATGTGAAGCTCCAGTGAGGAGGATACAATGGGAATGCTTTGGTAATTTATTCAGTTTGCCTTGAGCAAAGACATATAGAGGACATTACAGTATATTAGAGGATATTAGAGGTCAAAACGAAATGCTCTCACCAGCTCTGAGTCTGCTGCAAAAAGAAAGACACAGGCCAAGAACAAACACTATAAGATGTCACTGAAAGGGGATGAGTAGACAGAGAGCAAAGGCAATGAGATTTACATAATACATTCAGAAACCTATAACAAGAATGACCACAGGGTGGCAGCATTACATAACATGGTAATGATATGATAACACAAATACAGCAATTTATATTAAATGGAAGAAATAAATGTTGGGACAGCACAGCTCTTTTCCGAGTCGCTCAACTCTTTGCTCTTGAACGGACTGTTCACTTGCTGCCTAAAATATCCCAACCCTTGACAAAAACCCCTGCCATGTGATCGTCAACATTACTCCTCTCACCAGAGGTTTTAATGTTATGTTTGGCTAGTGTATTTCCAATAAAGACCATTAGGTTTGAGAGTCTACTTTGAACTTTTATATGCGGTTCAGTTGGAGAGCTCTTCACCAAACTAACTACATGTAATCCCTAAATTTCCGAGGTTTCACATGGACGTCTGAAGAAAGTTGAAAAGCATACTTTACCGGTGGTGTCAAAATCTGGAAAATAGTCGGGACAATTCTGAGTCACATTAAGTCCAGCGGTTGTATCATCCCAGCACAACCATCCATCCCAGGTGCGGTTACAATATAGACCTGTTGATGAACAATGGATATAAATTAATATGATCGTAATTAATATTCTTGCTTCCTTGGTTGTCTTGTTCTTGGACCACCCATGTAGTTAATAATTATCTTATGTAACTTTAAAATCTGGCCCCTTGTCACCCAGTCCACACACATCTATATGAAGGAACTTCTGCTCCTTTTGGAGCAACGGAAGCTCCTTCATCTACAGTATTTTATCTTTAGCATTTTGGTTAAAATCCCACAATAAAGAATGCTGGAAGACCTGTCATGTTAGAGAAAGTAATTTGACTATGTGAAGCTCGGAGAGAACTGATTTGTTTACTTCGCCGCATGTACAAGTAAAAGTGACACATAAATAATATGTTAATATCCGTCGTCTCAGCACTTCATGTGTCATTGCTGTAAAAAACAACTTGAAATTCAATTAATACACTGGGAGAACAATTCATCGTACTGACAGGGCAGATACGGTAATGGCCGCCCATGGACCGGTATTCTATGTATCTTTTAGGTACTTGCACTCGCTTGCGCAATTTTTTTTTACTTTTTGCATTTTTACACCATTCACTCCAGTTTTGTAATGTGGGTATTTATGTTAATGAGGTTCACTCCAGATTTAGCATTGAGACTTTTTTTTTTTTTTAAGTCGCAATCACATTCTAGGAGGAGGGAGAAGTAGGAAATCTGGACTAGCTTCTCTAGACAGAAGTGTTAGGTTTAAGGACAAATTTATCAAGTAACATGGGACATTTGATAAATGTGGCATAAAGTATGACAACGCAGACTCAAGTAAAACAGACTTTAAATTTTTCCCTCATGATAGATCTCCCCAAAAGAGTAATTGTATTGTCACGGGCAATGTTAACAATCTGCAAAAGTCACGTATTATGAGGATATCATTGTAACCTATCTTATACATAGTAGGTAGAAATATACTACTTATATTCTTGAACATAGAAGGCAGCATTATATTAGATATATTTTTGTGCATAGGAAGCAGTATTATAGTAGTTATATTCTTGTACATAGGAGACAGTAATATAGTAGTTATATTCTTGTACATAGGAGTAGTATTATAGTAGTTATATTCTTATACATAGGAGCAGTATTATAGTAGTTATATTCTTATACATAGGAGGTAGTATTATAGTAGTTATATTCCTGTACATAGGAGCAGTATTATAGTAATTATATTCTTGTACATAGGAGCAGTATTATAGTAGTTATATTCTTGTACATAAGAGGCAGTATTATAGTAGTTATATTCTTGTACATAGAAACAGTATTATAGTAGTTATATTCTTGTACATAGAAGTAGTATTATAGTAGTTATATTCTTGAACATAGAAGGCAGCATTATATTAGATATATTTTTGTGCATAGGAAGCAGTATTATAGTAGTTATATTCTTGTACATAGGAGACAGTAATATAGTAGTTATATTCTTGTACATAGGAGTAGTATTATAGTAGTTATATTCTTATACATAGGAGGTAGTATTTTAGTAGTTATATTCTTGTACATAGGAGTAGTATTATAGCAGTTATATTCTTGTACATAGGAGGTAGTATTATAGTAGTTATATTCTTGTACATAGGAGCAGTATTATAGTAGTTATATTCTTGTACATATGAGCAGTATTATAGTAGTTATATTCTTGTACATAGGGGCAGTATTATAGTAGTTATATTCTTGCATAACGGTGGCAGTATTATAGTAGTTATATTCTTGTACATATGACTATGAGCACTGTAGTATTAGTAGTCATATATTTGTACATAGGAATATTATTATAGTAATGATATTTTTGTACATGGGAGTCAGTATTATAACAGTTGTATTCTTGTACTCTTCATATAGTAGTCAGCAGTATTTTAGTAGTTGTGCATGCTACGTACACTTTTAACATCTTGATTCAGAGTTATGAGAATGCTAATACATGTTCTATTTATGGTAAAAAGAAGCAAGAGTAATAATAATATAATGGTAATAATTGAGTTGCCAGGGATACCAGGATGATGTGTGGCTGGACATAAGGTCATTTTAAGAAATCAGTGGTAAAGTATTTTTTTAATGTCCCCTTTTTTGCCTCTCTCGAACTACACGGCCTTTCTTTTATGACTAATTAATGGATACGTTTTACTTTGTTCTACAGAAACTGCTATTGAATTTCTATCACTCAGATGAAATGTTACACGTAACAAGCCACAACCTTTTTCCTTCTGAAATTGTCTTTTTTTTCTCCTGTAATGAAATACCTAAAGTCATTCAAAGGGCTTCTGGTTTACAAATGCCTAAAAAGAATGTGATAAAATTTGTATCTAGAGATGTGGGAAAGAATTTGGCTGAGGTGGAATTAAATCCAATCCACTGTCATATTGTCATGGCATCTATTTCCAACTTTTTTCAGAATACACTGTATTTCTATGTAAAAAATTGTATCCAATAATAACTAACAGCAGGTACTGTATTGTTGAAGGCTATGGAAACCTGGAGCATTTTGTTATGATTGTATTTTACTCATTTTGGGGTAAACATTTTTTTTAGTTAGTCTTTATTAAAAATGTTCACCATTTTTGATATACAAGGGTTAAAAAATATGGCTGTTTGCAAGCTGTGAATTTCTGTTTACTTTGAATTGAATCAGCTGACAGCTCACATAGACCTTTTATCTCTGAACTCCTGCAATATTCTAATCAGTTTGATAAGAATTGAGCTATCATGTGTGTTTATGAGATCAGGAGATCAGAGATAAGAGCTCCACATGAATTCAGAGAATACAGAAAGTTACAGCTTGCAAGCAGACTGATTTTTCAACCCTTGTAACTCAGAAATGGCTGAACATTTTTAAAGAGGACCTTTCACCACTCCTGACATGTCTGTTTTAACAGCTTCATGCATTCTCCATGTAATAACAATTCTGGAGCATCTGTTCTTATGTCTGTATGTTGTGCCGTTCCTTTATTATTTCTACTAGAAGTTATGAATGAATTGCTATTAGCTTTCAGTAAGGGTACAGAGGGGAGGTAACCAGTTGGGGGCGTGTACCTGCACAGTCTGAAAATGGCAGCACTGATTGGATAGAGTGAGTCTGTGCAGGTACACGCCCCCAACTGGTTACCTCCCCTCTGTACCCTTACTGAAGGCTAATAGCAATTCATTCATAACTTATAGTGCAAATAATAAAGGAACGGCACAACATACAGACATAAGAACAGATGCTCCAGAATTGTTATTACATGGGGAATGCATGAAGCTATTGAAACAGGAATGTGAGGAGTGGTGAAAGGTCCTCTTTAATAAAGACCCGAAATGAGTACAATGCAATTATTAAAAATGCTCCATAGGTGTACATAGCCCTTTATAGTGTGCAACGTGTGGGTGGTGCACACTACAGTCTCTTTGGATGGAGCAGAACATGGCAGTTGTAGGCACACATGAACTTTACTGTAAATATTCTATATATCTTCACTTCTTGGGAGGTCATGGTATTTATTTTTATGATGTATCTAAACATATTCACACAGGTGAACAGTAATGTTCAGTTGCTCCAATACAGGCACAGTCTTTCATAGGAGGGTACAAAAATGACTTGACAGTTGCGGTCTTTTTAGGCATATCACTTTTGACAGTTACTTAGAAGCACAGTTCTGGCAACTTTTTACAGTCCATATACACAGTCTATAGTCTCAAGGTGGACCTCCTGGATTCAGGGGAAATTTTTTAAGCCTCAAAGCCTCAAGTGCTTTAGCTCTATGTCTTCTGTCTCTTGCAGATGTCACATTACTCCTTCCACTTCTCCACTGTTCCCAGTGGCTGACGCATTAACTAGGCCATTGGCTTCTCGTTGGCAGTAAGCCTACTCTCTCTTCTTCTGCAGGATCTACTCTCACCTGAATGAAGAATGATTTATTTCTCATATTTCTGCGATCCCTGCTGCGTATGGAATTCGAGTCTATGTACTGTATGTGTCTGCGAAAATCAGTTTTATGGTTCTAATAGCTGGGGGCCACTTCGGGTACTAGGACTCTGGTGTAACAGCTACCCCCTATAGCTAAACCATAGGACAGCATTAGTTATGTTAACATTTTTTTCACATAAGTTAAACTTTTGAAGAACCCTATTAAAGGGGCTGTCCTTTCTTATGTAAACATGCATGGGCATTTCAATATTTCTGCTTGCTCCCAGGACTGCAAGGTTGGTCTGTACGGTTGTACAGCAAGGCATTTTAGTGGTTCCTTCCCTTTTAATTCCTTGTAATGTAGTTGGTTAGTGGTGCCCAATTCCTGGCCAAGTTCCTAAAGTATGAAGTACTACACTGTGAAGACCTTTAGGTGGGGCTAGGAGGAGACAGGAGACTAGAAATCATATAGTTATGTAACGAAGGGCTCAAATCCATCGAAGACATCATCAAGGTATGTTGTGTCTTGCTACCATCTTTGTATCATATCAACTTCGGCCAGGTGTCACATTGGGCACTGGTCGATGGGGAACTAGCTCATTTGTTCACGGCATTGATGACTGCTACTTTCTTTACTCTAGTAAACTTTTCCGCACCTAAATTGGGTTAAGCTTATTTTTTCCTGAATCTCAGATAATACAATAATCCTTCCCCTAGTATTAGTGTTGCTTGGAGTTTTTTTTTACTGGATCTAAAGAGGTGTGCAGTGTCTCACTCATGATCGTGGGCACCACAAACTAGTTTGATTGTGTTTTATTGTCATATATTATGCCTGTATGCTGTACTTCATCTCATGTCATATTCTCCCATGTCACTATGTGACTCTATATGTAAGCTCCTTTATACAGGCTAGGTTCGTGCTCTCTACACTAGTTTCTCCACTAGATGGGGCAGTGTTACAATGTATATTTAGCTTAGCTCAGGCCTAGTTAGGTCAGTCTTTCCTGAAGTTTAGTCAGAGAGCAACCATGATGTAGCTGCCTGATGGAGGGAGGCCTCCTGCCTCTCTGCTCTCTCCTTGTTGGCTCCACAGTCCAGGGTTAAAGCCTACAAGATTCAACCTAGAGGTGAGAAGTCCACTTCTACAGCTCGCTCCTCCGGGGTGACCAGTGACAAGCTGAAAACAGCAAGTATTCAAGAGGACTAGTATATTTTATTTAAGTCAAAGGATAGTAAACGGCCGTACTCAAAGGCTTCCCAGGCACCTTTGCAATTAGGTGTAGGACACAGCTTCTGGCATCCACACCTCCAGTTTAGGCCAACTGTCAGAAAAGCACTGGAAATAGAGGTTCAAGGATTCTGAAAACCACCTTTAATTCAGGTTAGAATAAGGCGAGAGTTAATACCAGCCTAAGACTTTTTATACGTCAAAAGCCTAGTCTGAAGCAGTAGCTTTCATACTGTATATATATAAAAGACAAAGAGCCTGTTTTACCTGAGGACCTAGAAGATCCTACCCCCGTATGCATGAGAGAGCGTATTTCATATCTGGATGTACTAGAGACTGTATTTCATATCTGGATGTACTAGAGACTGTTTTGTACTTGGATGTAACCGTTATCAGAAGCAACGCTCAGTAAAAGTTATAAGCTGGATTGCACCATCCTTGTGTCAGTCTCCAATTCCTCAGTTAACACTACAGTAAATGGTTGTACCACCATAAAAGGTACTGGCGTCACGACTACAAGGGACCTTGCCATAGGCACATTAATACAGACCATCAAGGGCACCTCAAACCACCATCTGGCCTGTGTCCCTTACACCAGAGTGTGCCCCAGAGAATTCTTGTGATGTTCTCCTCATCACTTGTGCGAGCCTGCCCAGGGACGACATAACCGCGAGTAACCAGAACTGTACTTACCTCGGCCCACCTAATGCTCACACCGTGACCTCACACACAATTCCCCAGTCGGTCTGGCTCACTGCAGGTGTATCTTATAAAACAGTCAAAAAAACACACTACTCCCTTCTCCAAACCCTTCTAAACCAGCACAGAAGCTCCGGCGGTTGCTCTGTCTTTTCTTACAAGCAGCCTTGCGGTTGTCCTTGTCAGATTTGAACCTAGGACCCCAGCATAGGTGCTGGTTGTCAGCTTGGCTTGTAGCTATAAGGGGTGTAGCAGTTGCACTGTGGCCTCTCTACCTGATGGGGCCACATACTGTAGGAAGACACCTACTGTATATTAGAAATGTCACATGGTAGGTGGTGGCCCTGTTATAGATTTTGCACTGGATCCCTGACTGCTAGTTTGTTACATTGTATCACTCTGTGTTATGTGTCCCGTTAAGGCTTTGTCTGAAACACGGCAGGAGCTTACAATTTTCACAGCTATTTATTTTCCACACGCAAGACTAAACAGTAAATGGAAAATGTCAGCTGTGTTGCTGGCTGCAGGACCTAGGGCTATGACTGTGTGTCTACAGAGTACGAAGGAGCCGCCCGCTGTGCGAGCCCGACCGGGGCAGGATGGATTTCCAGTCTTTGAATGTAACACCAAAGGAATATTGTATAAATCATGAACTTTACCTGATTTAGAATATGGAGGATCCCTTTTCATTTTCTCATAACATTTGAACTGTGAATTCATAATTTTTTCTCTTACTCTGGCATCCTCGTGCGCTAGCGGCATTAGTGTTGGGTCGGCATAGTTTACAGTAGATCCATAACATGGAGCCATTCTCTGCATAGAAAGGAAGACGATTAGTGGAATAGGATGAGACAAACAGGTAATGATAGGAAATCTAGTTGGAAATGTTATACCTATGAAATATAGATAGATAGATAGATAGATAGATAGATAGGAGATAGATAGATATGAGATAGATATAAGGATAGATAGATAGATAGATAGATAGATAGATAGATAGATAGATAGATAGATAGGAGATAGATAGATATGAGATAGATATAAGGATAGATAGATAGATAGATAGATAGACTCACAGATATACAGGTGAAACTCGAAAAATTAGAATATTGTGCAAAAGTCCGTTTATTTCAGTAATGCAAATGAAAAGGAGTTGCATTAATGCAGCTTAAAATTAGAATTTTGTGAAAAGGTTCAATATTCTCGGCTCAAAGTGTCAGACTCTAGTCAGCTAATTATTCCATACCCCCTGAGCAAAGGGGACCCGAGATTGTGACTTTGGGGTTTCATAAGCTGTAAGCCATAATCATCCTAATTATAACAAATAAAGGCTTGAAATATCTCACTTTGCCTGTAATGAGTCTCATGTGTTAGCTTCACCTTTTAATTTGCATTACTGAAATAAATTAACTTTGCACCATATTCTAATTTTTTGAGTTTCACCTGTATATGAGATAGATAGATATGAGATAGTTATAGGTAGATATGAGATATCTGTCTGTTTTTCCTGTCTATCTTTCTACTGAAATCTGTCTATCCATCTATTGCATATCTATCTATTATCTATCTATCTATCTATCTATCTATCTATCTATCTCCTATCTATCTATCTATCTATCTATCTATCTATCGCAAATTTCTATTGCGAATATTGACACTTTGAGAATTCGCGAATATATGACCAATATTCACCCAAATTTTTTTTCGAAATATTGTGAATTTGAATATTGCCTCTGCCACTCATCACTTCTAATTATCTCTAGGAGGTGTATGTACTGGTCAGTCCTTGTATAATGCTGATTGAGATAAGTCCTGTAACAGGACTGAAACATTGGTATCTGACTGGGGTGAAGAAACTAGTTATTTTTTTTATTAAATCTGGAGTGTTGCAACATCATCTGTGTTTATGTGGATTAGGGCTGGATCTTGGCTCTACTTGCTGGAACCCTCTACTTCTTCTTCTTTTTTTGCATTAGATGGAAAGACAAGACAGACAGACAAACAGATAGACAGACGGACATTTATTACATAAATATATAGATATGTATAATGCTTGTTGAGAAACGAACTGAAACATTGCTATCCAACTGGGGTTAATAAACCACAGTTTATTTTACTGAAATCTTCTGGAGTGTTCAACATCTTCTGAGCTTATGTGGATTAGGACTCACTGGATCTTGGCCCTAGTTCCTGGCAACCATTTTTCTTCTTTTTTTTTTGTAGGACTGCTATGTTTTGTATTGGATAGATAGATATAAGATAGATAGATAGATATGTATGTTATACCACATATACAGTGCCCAAGTGGGGAGCAGTCAAATGACTGGGGTGGTGGGGGGATAGCAGCTGCAGATCCTTTGTTGATGGTCATGCCCTTCATCTTCAAAGACATAAACCACCTTTGTGGTAAATAGCAGAAAACCCACTTGATTTGGAGCAAAAAGTTTTTGCAGCTTGTGATTGGAACAGTTAAAGGGGTTCTGCACTATGTTTAAACTGATGATCTATCCTCTGGATAGATCATCAGCTTCTGATCAGCTGTTTGAGAAGGCAGCGGCGCTCCAGCAGCGCCGCGGCCTTCTCGCTGTTTATCGCCGGCCCAGTGACATCACGACTAGTATCACTGGCCTGGGCGCGGCTAAGCTCTGTTTACTTGAATGGAACATAGCCACGCCCAGGCCATTGGTACAAGTCGTGACGTCACTGGGCCGGCGGTAAACAGTGAGAAGGCCGCAGCGCTTCTGGAGCGCCTCTCCCTTCTCAAACAGCTGATCACCTGGGACCCCCGCCGATCAGAAGCTGATAATCTATCCGGAGGATAGATCATCAGTTTAAACAAAGTGCAGAACCCCTTTAAGGATTCTGGTACCTAATTAACCATACAACATGCGCAGTGTCACACTGTGCGCCCTAGTAGCATTAGGTTTTGTTCACATTTGACTTGGAGGATCTGCTCACAATTTCCTGATGAACCATAACAGAACCCTGACTCCATCGGGTCCATTATACGACTAATCTGGTTTGAATGAAAGCCACAACACATTTGTGAACAGAACCTGCATGCACATTCAGGGCAGTGAAGGTTATTAGCTATATGCCATCTGTTGTAAAGCAGTGAATGGGTTAATATTTGTATCGTTGGTGATCTGTGACAGTGAAAGGGACTACTATGAGTATCCCTCATGGTTTAGAGCAGCAAAAGGGTACATTTCAGGGTTGTTGTTGGTCTAAAGCAGTGGAGGAGTTACTGTCAGGATCACTAGTGGTTTAGGGCAGTGAAGAAAATGACAGTATCCCTGGTGGTCTAGGGCAGTGAAGGAGTTAAAGGAAAGGTTCACCTTTTCAACCAATTCTATTTTATCATTCCAGTCAATATAACATGAAACACGAAGTATGAGTAGCACAGCATCGTCATTGCTTATACAGGGAGTGCAGAATTATTAGGCAAGTTGTATTTTTGAGGATTAATTTTATTATTGAACAACAACCATGTTCTCAATGAACCCAAAAAACTCATTAATATCAAAGCTGAATATTTTTGGAAGTAGTTTTTAGTTTGTTTTTAGTTTTAGCTATTTTAGGGGGATATCTGTGTGTGCAGGTGACTATTACTGTGCATAATTATTAGGCAACTTAACAAAAAACAAATATATACCCATTTCAATTATTTATTTTTACCAGTGAAACCAATATAACATCTCAACATTCACAAATATACATTTCTGACATTCAAAAACAAAACAAAAACAAATCAGTGACCAATATAGCCACCTTTCTTTGCAAGGACACTCAAAAGCCTGCCATCCATGGATTCTGTCAGTGTTTTGATCTGTTCACCATCAACATTGCGTGCAGCAGCAACCACAGCCTCCCAGACACTGTTCAGAGAGGTGTACTGTTTTCCCTCCTTGTAAATCTCACATTTGATGATGGACCACAGGTTCTCAATGGGGTTCAGATCAGGTGAACAAGGAGGCCATGTCATTAGATTTTCTTCTTTTATACCCTTTCTTGCCAGCCACGCTGTGGAGTACTTGGACGCGTGTGATGGAGCATTGTCCTGCATGAAAATCATGTTTTTCTTGAAGGATGCAGACTTCTTCCTGTACCACTGCTTGAAGAAGGTGTCTTCCAGAAACTGGCAGTAGGACTGGGAGTTGAGCTTGACTCCATCCTCAACCCGAAAAGGCCCCACAAGGTCATCTTTGATGATACCAGCCCAAACCAGTACTCCACCTCCACCTTGCTGGCGTCTGAGTCGGACTGGAGCTCTCTGCCCTTTACCAATCCAGCCACGGGCCCATCCATCTGGCCCATCAAGACTCACTCTCATTTCATCAGTCCATAAAACCTTAGAAAAATCAGTCTTGAGATATTTCTTGGCCCAGTCTTGACGTTTCAGCTTGTGTGTCTTGTTCAGTGGTGGTCGTCTTTCAGCCTTTCATACCTTGGCCATGTCTCTGAGTATTGCACACCTTGTGCTTTTGGGCACTCCAGTGATGTTGCAGCTCTGAAATATGGCCAAACTGGTGGCAAGTGGCATCTTGGCAGCTGCACGCTTGACTTTTCTCAGTTCATGGGCAGTTATTTTGCGCCTTGGTTTTTCCACACGCTTCTTGCGACCCTGTTGACTATTTTGAATGAAACGCTTGATTGTTCGATGATCACGCTTCAGAAGCTTTGCAATTTTAAGAGTGCTGCATCCCTCTGCAAGATATCTCACTATTTTTGACTTTTCTGAGCCTGTCAAGTCCTTCTTTTGACCCATTTTGCCAAAGGAAAGGAAGTTGCCTAATAATTATGCACACCTAATATAGGGTGTTGATGTCATTAGACCACACCCCTTCTCATTACAGAGATGCACATCACCTAATATGCTTAATTGGTAGTAGGCTTTCGAGCCTTTACAGCTTGGAGTAAGACAACATGCATAAAGAGGATGATGTGGTCAAAATACTCATTTGCCTAATAATTCTGCACGCAGTGTATTGTTCACAGTAAACAGCACGTCTTTGTGGAGACTATTTCGTTTGCAGCTTTGTCCCATTGTTGCATTACAGACCAGTGTAGACAAGAAAAGGTTAATGCATTTGTCCGAGCAAACCTCCACCACATTAATATTGATATCATATCCTAACCATAGACTATATCAATTTTTAAAGTCTGAATAACCCCTTTTACATTAGTATCCCTGGTGGTCTAGGGCTCTAAAGGGTTCATTTTTAGATCCCTAGTGGCATTGACAGTGAAAGGATTTCAAACCTGGGGTCCAGTGGTTAATTGCCCAGTAAGACCCCAGTTTTGCCCTGGCTATATTAGGAGGCTGAATGCTAATGGTTTATCTTCCTGTTCTGTCTGTGCAGGTAGAGGGGACTGTGCAGCTGCAAATAAACAGCAGCACAGTCTCCCATAGGATTGCCTGATCATTGAACAAAATAAATTCAGTAGCTCAGCATCTTGTAGAATGGTAGATACATTTTCCTTCTATTGGAACTAAGATGTATCTTGCTCCTCTAGTCCTTTTGTAAAATACCCTTCCCCATTCTGAAGTATGACTTTCCCTTTAAAGAGGCTCTTTTGCCAGGATCAACCCTATTAAACCAGGCATATAGCCTGGTAGGGGTGATGTTTCTGAGTAAAACGATACCTGTATTTTTATTCTTTTGTAGGTGCTGACGTTGTGGAGAAATGTACACTTTTATTTTTATGCAAATGAGCCATTGGAGCACCAAGAGGTGGACTTATGCGTTTTGAGCACCACTCCAGCGACGCCCCTGGTGCTCAATACAGACGCCTCTATTGCTTCAAACACCGCCCCCCTCCCCTTGGATTGACAGCACCAGGGAAGATGATTAGTGCGCACGAGCCGTTGACATCACCACACCTGGAAGTGGAGGCGACAGCAGATGAAGCCGATGGCGCCTCCACTTCTGGATGGAATGACATCAACGGTGCGTGCGCACTAATCATCTTCCCTGCTCGGCAAGCAGCAGAAGACGTGATGCACATGCGCTGTGTTAACTAACGAGTGGCAGGCAAGAACTCAGTGCTAGACTTCCGTCTAGCACTGTCAATCTAAGGGGGGGTGTTTGAAGCAATGGAGGCGTCTGGATTGAGCACCAGGGGCGTCGCTGGACGGTGCTCAAACCATATAAGCCAACCTCCTGGTGCTCCAAAATAAAAGTGTACATTTCTCCACAATGCCGGCACCTACAAACAAAATACAGGTATTGTTTTATTCAGCTGGATCAGACTATATGCTTGGTTTAGTAGGGATGATCCTGGTGACAGAGCTTCTTTGAGTTTTCTAGTAGTGTAATTCCCTATGATATAGTTAATATCTCAATATGACAATATTCTAGTCAATATAAGATAAAAACCCTATAGTTCCTGTCTCCAAATCTCTGTGTTAGGGAAAATCGCACCGGTTTATAAATTGGACATGATAGATAGGACCTGTTGCACATTTTGTATTAAGGCCTCTATTTTTTGGTAGTCAGCCCTCCTTTGAGAGTTGTCAGCTTTACAAGATATAGCAGTGTATAACTGCTCCATGAGTGCGGCCGACTCCATGAGCACTTGATAAAATCCCTCACGTATCAACCAAGGAGAACCTGACGAGGGGATTTATGAATTTTGAGCAGAGTTACCTTTTCAAATAAAGAGCTCGTCTAGTTTTTGAAGCTCTATTGATTCTATCGCATGTTCTCCTAATTCGACCCCATAAATTTCCCAAACTCATTCATTTTCCAACATTCGTGCGACGCTCGGCTCAGCCTCAGGAGAAACAGCATGGAGGTCTCAAGGAAAATCCCGTCAGTCAATTGCAGTCGCTTCAAGGGGATTTTTTCTTCATGGTTTCTTGCCATCTGCTCTCTTTGGACACAGACTGTTACATATCCAAAGCACAGACGTAGCAAACATTAACTTGACATGTGTCATATTAGATGCACAGGAGCAGCAAGCTTTAACCTGACCTTTTCAATGGCTTTTGTTGCTTTAAAGGGGTCTTCCGGATTGTGATGTTAATGGCCTATCATCAGGATAGGTCATCAATATCTGATAAGTGGGGGTGTCATTCCCGATACCCCCGCCGTTCAGCTGTTTGAAGAAGCCGTGGCGCTCTGGTGAACACGTGGCCTCTGACCCAAGGCTAGTGATGTCACATGTTCATCGGTCACATGGTCTATTCACAGCTCAGCCCCATTCAAGTGAATGGGGCCAAGCTGCAAAACCAAGCGCAGCCACAATCCAATGGGGGGCGCTGTGCTAGTTAGGCTGCGAAGGAGGCTGTGTCTCTCACAGGAGCACTGTGTTCCCCTCAAACAGCAGTGGGCAGTGGGACCCCCGCCTCCCTGACATTGATGACCTATCCTGAGGATAGGTCATCAATATCTAACTCCTAGAAACCCCCCAAGCATCAATTGTGTTCCGTGTTAATGTGTTAAAGGACAAGTTAAAGGGGTTATCCCAAGATTAATGTAAAAATTTAAAATCAGATATTAATGTAAAAATTTAAAATCATATATCATATAGGACATGATAATCTCTTTCTAACAAAGCTAGAACCAGCCCTGTACCTCTCATAGATCCAGAGATCTCCACATTCATTGCTCTGCTAGATTTATATTGAGCTGGCAGCTCAGGGGAGTGTTCTTTCGGCTGCAGCTCAGGGGTCGTGTCCATGCTCTCCCTATCACAGCTCAGGAGGCGTGTCCATGCTCTCCCTATCACAGCTCAGGGGGCGTGTCCATGCTCTCCCTATCACAGCTCAGGAGGCGTGTCCATGCTCTCCCTATTACAGCTCAGGAGGCAGTTGAAGGATAGAACTGAGCATGTGCGGACATCTCAGTGAGCAGGACAAAGAAATAAGAAAAATACAAACAGCAGGTGGCGCTATACAGATACATTTTATTGAATAACTCAGTGGCTAAGCTAAATTTTTAATTACATGCAATCACAAAAATATTCAGATCCCGGTGCTGGTGTTAAAACTGTAGAATATTTTTCATGGGACAACCCCTTTAATGTTTGCTACATCAGTATGCTGTACTGTAGAAATGTGACATGGGGAGGACTTGTTGGCTTGCAGGCGGACACTCATTTAACCCCTTCACACAAATATACTTGAATTATATAAAAATCATACTGCAGACTGCAAACTATTCTGAAAGTAAATACCTGGCACACTCTCTAAATGCCCCCAGCACTTTATGCTCTTGGACGCCGTCATGCAAGTTTGCATCAAATGTTTGGATACAGCCTGTTACACTCCAGTTGCAAGAAACATTTTTACTTTTTCACTCCCCTTTGTTGTGTTCATTGTCAATTTACAGTTTGTGCATGTAACCTAAGTCAAGTTAATGTTTACTGTCTCTGTATGTCATAGATGATATGGGGCATGTGGAGGACTTGTCGGTTTCCAGGCTGACATAACCTGAATTAATAAAAAATAAAAATAAAAAATAGATCCCCCAGGCCCATACCCATATACCGTATATATTTTGAAAGTAGGCACCCGTTAGTCTGTGCAAATGTCACCCAGCACTTTATACTTACGGACACCTTCATGCAACTTTGCATCAATATACCATTTTTGGTAAGAATTGCATAATAATTCATGTTTGTGGCTAAAATTTGACTCAGTTGATTCTGAGGGGAAGGGCATCTCCTAAGGATAAAAGTTCAGGGTGTGTAGTATTCCTACATGTCACTTATGCCTATATCTACCTGCACATACCTTCACAACATTTTCAGAACTGAAGAGACCAAAGATGTCTATAATCCAGATGCCAGTAAATTTTGGTTTAAAGTAAAATAGCTGCTTAGGAGCAGGGGGTGATGAGACGTGCAAATGCACATTTGTTCATCACTTTAGTATGAAGAATTGCCAATCAAAGGTAACAATTAGACAGCACATATTCTCTCTCAAGTGGGGACAACACAAGTTCCTGCTCCCCCATGGGCTATACAGAGGAAGACACGACAGTAAGGCCGTATCCATGTTGCGGTCTGCAAACCGCAGATCGGCAAAATGTGGATTCCAGACGTGTGCATCCTGCACTTTCTGCGAGTCCCATTGTCAAAATGCCAATTCTTGTCCAAAAAACAGACAAGAATAGGACATATTCTATCACCTTTGGCACGGATGCACAGATGCGGACAGCACATGGATGACAGCTGCAGGTCCACGTGTGATCTGCAAAAAATGTGGATCGGACATGGACAGTCGTGTCAATGAGTAGGGTTGCCACCTTTCCCAGCAACAAATAACAGACAAGTTTACACTGATACACAGGATGACATTTGGCACCAGTTTTTTTCCCTGTTAAGGGCACTCCTGACTATTTAGCATTTATTAAGTCACTATTTTTAAGTTGGCTCTGTCAGGTTTCCAGCCTACAACCGTCTGCATTGAAGTTAAAGACTCTAACTGCTGAGCTATAGAGCTCAATGCTAGCAAAGATTTTCTCTGGCTAAAAACCTCAGTATTATTTTCCCCATGTATTATGTATTCAGATGGTCTTTCCAAATGCAACATCTCTCAAGTGCAACTCTTAAGTGCACATACTGAATTATACCAGAATGTAATATTATGGATATGGAATTCACTTTGTCACCACTGCCTACTGACCATCACTCAATTCTCTCCTCTCCAGGTATGTCTGATTTAAACCTAACTGCTGCACCAAACATTTCCAGAGTCTGATATTGTCCACCCCTCTCATCTTTCCTTTTAAATCCTGGTATGTCTGATTTGATCTTTAATTTCTCTTTCCCTGCTGGATTTATTGAGTATTTGTTTACATTGACTATTTGACCCCTGTATCTGGTCCTTGATTAGGCCAAATGTAGCCCCCTCGCCTCCTGGTCACACCTGATTGAACACTGAGTGGTATAAATCTAAGTTCCTAGGTCTTTTCAGACCTTGGTCTTTCCAAATGAAACATCTCTCAAGTGCAACCCTTAAGTGCACATACTGAATTATACCAGCATGGGACCAGAAGGGGACCACAGGTAATTACAGACATAGTTAATGTAAACAATGTTTCAAATTTTCATCTTACACTTCCCACTTTTCCACAACCTCCTGAAATATCCCCACATCCATTCACCCAGCAAGGAACTACTAATCTCTTCCTCCATCTTACCTTCTCATCTGACAGCTTGCACAACCCTGTTTGACAACATAAAACACTTCCTTCCCAAACACACACAGATACCTCCTGCCCTCTCCAATTCTTGCCTATTAACACTTTCTCTGCTTCTCCTTATTGCTTTCTGATATCTCTTCAAATCCAGGCCCCCCTCAGCAAATCCCCACTATCACCTCCATGTCCCCATACAAATCTCCTTCTACAAATTTCTACAACCCCTTAAACCTAATAACCATTCCTCTGACCCCTGCTCCTTTGGTTCTTTGGTTCCTCTTGCAGGAGCATTATGGAATGCACACTCTGTCTGTAACAAACTGTCCTACATTCATGAACTTTTTATCTTTCAAAAACTTTCCTTTCTGGGTCTCACAGAAACATGGCTGACACCCTCTGACACCTCCTCCCCTGCTGCACTCTCATATAGTGGATTTCAATTCACTCACACCCCCTGCCCCGGCTGCAAACATGGTGGAGGAGTTGGTCTTCTCCTATCAGACACCTGCTCCTACAGCCCAACTCCACTGCCACCCTCCATTACGCTCACCTCATTTGAAGTACACTCTGTTCGCATCTACTCTCCCTCCAACCTTCAAGTAGCTGTCATTTACCGCCCCCAGGGGCAAGCCACGATCTTTCTTGACCACTTTAACATCTGGCTACTACACTTTCTTTCTGCCGACATCCCCACTATCATCATGGGTGATTTCAACATCCCTATTGACACCTACCACTTGGCCGCCTCTAAACTCCTATCACTCTCTACCTCCTTCGGCCTCTCGCAGTGGTCTTCCGCTCCCACCCACAAAGATGGTCACACTCTGGATCTTATCTTTACCCTCCTCTTCTCCCTATCTAACCTTTCTAATTCGCCTCTCCCCCTATCCGACCACAACCTACTCACCTTCTCTTCATTGGTCTCTTCTGCAGCTCCCCCAGTCCACACACTAGCACACCCCCGCAGGAACCTTAAACATCTCAACTTTTGCTTGCTTTCTGACTCTCTTCTCCCACTCTCTACCATCTGTTCCCTCCAAGATGCTGCCACCACCCTATATAACACCACAATAAGTACAGCTCTGGACACTGTTGCCCCCCTCACACACAACAAAACCCGAAAAATTAACAGACAACCCTGGCACACCAACCTGACCAAAAAACTCAGACAAGCTTCCAGGGCTGCTGAGCGGTGATGGAAGAAATCCCATTCTAAGGATCATTTCACCGCATACAAGCAATCCCTCCTCATATTCAAATCCTCACTCGCTGATGCAAAACAGGCCTACTTCTCATCTCTCATATCTTCGCTGGCTCACAGCCCTAAACAACTTTTTAACACTTTTAACTCCCTTCTCTGTCCCCCAGCGCCCCCACCCTCTCATCTCATCTCAGCTGAAGACTTTGCCAAATATTTCAAACAAAAGATAGTCAACATCAGAGAAAGCTTCAGTACACAGTCCCCACGGACCCTCTACACAACTGCTTGGTCCTCTTCTCCCAAAACCCGCTTCTCCACCATTACAGAAGAAAAACTCTCCACTCTACTCTCCAGATCTCATCTGACCACCTGCGCACTTGACCCAATCCCATCCCACCTCATCAGTAACCTCACCACAGTGTTTATCCCAGTCCTAACTCATCTCTTCAACCTATCACTAACCTCTGGTGTCTTCCCCTCTGCTTTTAAACATGCTACCATTACACCCATCCTTAAAAAGCCTTCACTTGACCCATCTGCTTTGTCCAGTTATCGCCCCATATCACGTCTTCCGTATTCTTCAAACAACATGTCCATTCAGAACTGTCCTCTCACCTCTCCTCCTGCTCCCTCTTTGAGCGCCTACAATCTGGCTTCCGACCCCACCACTCAACTGAGACTGCCCTTATCAAAGTCACCAATGACCTACTAACAGCCAAAACCAAGAAACAATACTCTGTCCTTCTTCTCTTTGACCTGTCCTCTGCCTTCAACACTATTGACCACTCCCTTCTGTTGCAAACTCTCTGATCTCTTGGCATCACTGACCTGGCCCTATTCTGGATAACATCATACCTCACAGAATGGACATTTTGTGTCTCCCACTCCCGCACCACCTCCTCATCTCATTCCCTCTCTGTTGGTGTCCCGCAAGGCTCTGTCCTAGGACCCCTGCTCTTCTCTATCTACACTTTTCGCCTGGGACAGCTCATAGAGTCTTATGGCTTTCAGCATAACTCCTATGCTGACGACACACAAATCTACCTCTCTGGTCCAGACATCACCACCTTACTATCAAGAATCCCATAATGTCTACCTTATATATCATCCTTCTTCGCCTTTCGCTTTCTAAAACATGCATAAAACAGAATTCATCATCTTTCCCCCATCCTGCTCAACCCCCCCAACAGACCTATCTATCACGATCAATGGCTGCACACTATCCCCGGTCAACCAAGTCCGCTGCCTTGGAGTGACCTTGGATTCTGCCCTTTTCTTCCGACAGCACATCCAAGCCCTTTCCACCACCTGCCGCCTCCAACTCAAAAAAATCTCCTGCATCCGCGTTTTCCTTAACTTTGAATCTGCAAAAATGCTTGTACATGCCCTCATCATCTCCCGTCTAGACTACTGCAACACTCTCCTCTGTGGCCTTCCATCTACATGTAGCACTCTCGCACCCCTCCAATCTATCCTCAACTGTACTGCCCGACTAATTCACCTCTCACCCTATTACTCCTCTGCCTCTCCCCTCTACCAATCCTTTCACTGGCTCCCCATTGCCCAGCGAATCCACTTCAAAGTACTAACAAATACATACAAGGCCATCCATAACCTGTATCCTCCCTACTTCTCTGAGCTTCTTTCCCGATACATCCCCACACGCACTCTCCGATCCTCACAAGACCTCCTTCTCTCCTCTCCTCTTATCGCCTCTTCCCACAATCGCCTCCAAGATTTCTCCCGTGCAGCCCCCATACTCTGGAACTCGCTACCCCAACATATCAGACTCTCACCTACAGTGGAATCCTTCCAAAAAAAAACTGAAAACCCACCTCTTCAGACAAGCCTACAACCAGTGACCCTGCTGCCTCTATACCGCCATGAACAACTTCACTCTCACCTACTGTGTCCTTCTCCCATACCATGTAGATTGTAAGTCCTCACGGGCAGGGCCCTCTCTCCTTCTGTGCTAGTTTGTAACTCGTCTTGTTCATGCTTAGTGCAATTGTCTGTATTATGTATGTGCACCGCTTATCATATGTACAGCGCTATGGAATGAATGGCGCGTTAATAATAATAAATAATAATAATAATAATGTACAATGTCCTGGAATCTACGGATCTATCTATCTATATACAATATACACACACCAGGACATTTGATATTTTTCTAGGAATTGAAATAAATGTAATAGCACAAAATAAATTACAATTATCACCAAAACGTCCATTTATTTTATGCCATGATCTGGTATACACTCACCTAAAGAATTATTAGGAACACCTGTTCTATTTCTCATTAATACAATTATCTAGTCAACCAATCACTTGGCAGTTGCTTCAATGCATTTAGGGGGGTGGTCCTGGTCAAGACAATCTCCTGAACTCCAAACTGAATGTCAGAATGGGAAAGAAAGGTGATTTAAGCAATTTGGAGCGTGGCATGGTTGTTGGTGCCAGACGGGCCGGTCTGAGTATTTCACAACCTGCTCAGTTACTGAGATTTTCACGCACAACCATTTCTAGGGTTTACAAAGAATGGTGTGAAAAGGGAAAAACATCCAGTATGCGGCAGTCCTGTGGGCGAAAATGCCTTGTGGATGCTAGAGGTCAGAGGAGAATGGGCCGACTGATTCAAGCTGATAGAAGAGCAACGTTGACTGAAATAACCACTCGTTACAACCGAGGTATGCAGCAAAGCATTTGTGAAGCCACAACACGCACAACCTTCAGGCGGATGGGCTACAACAGCAGAAGACCCCGGGTACCACTCTTCTCCACTACAAATAGGAAAAAGAGGCTACAATTTGCACGAGCTCACCAAAATTGGACTGTTGAAGACTGGAAAAATGTTGCCTGGTCTGATGAGTCTCGATTTCTGTTGAGACATTCAAATGGTAGAGTCCGAATTTAGCGTAAATAGAATGAGAACATGTATCCATCATTTTTTGTTACCACTGTGCAGGCTGGTGGTGGTGGTGTAATGGTGTGGGGGATGTTTTCTGGGCACACTTTAGGCCCCTTAGTGCCAATTGGGCATCGTTAAAATGCCACGGGCTACCTGAGCATTTTTTCTGACCATGTCTATCCCTTCATGACCACCATGTACCCATCCTCTGATGGCTACTTCCAGCAGGATAATGCACCATGTCACAAAGCTCGAATCATTTCAAATTGGTTTCTTGAACATGACAATGAGTTCACTGTACTAAAATGGCCCCCACAGTCACCAGATCTCAACCCAATAGAGCATCTTTGGGATGTGGTGGAACGGGAGCTTCGTGCTCTGGATGTGCATCCCTCAAATCTCCATCAACTGCAAGATGCTATCCTATCAATATGGGCCAACATTTCTAAAGAATGCTATCAGCACCTTGGGGAATCAGTGCCACGTAGAATTAAAGCAGTTCTGAAGGCAAAAGGGGGTCCAACACCGTATTAGTATGGTGTTCCTAATAATTCTTTAGGTGAGTGTATATAGAAAGAAAAGTCCCATACAATGTCCTGGTATATACAGAGATACTGTATATCTGTAGATTACAGTACATTGTACATCTGAATACATAATACATTAATACATGGGAGAAATAATAATAAGGTTTTTATAGATTTTGTATGGACACAGAGCAGGGACTCCTGCTATATATATATATATATATATATATATATATATATATGGTATATATAAAAGAGAGAGACTCAGTGCAGGGACTCCCAAGCAGTGCACAGAAAATACAGCCAATACAATACGCCAGTAAAAAAGAATACTGATGCCTGCGGAAGAAACGGCCAGGTGGAAACCCTATGAACGAGGCCCAACAGGCCGTGATCTGTCTAAGGTGAAGACAAATAAGTCACAGGGGCCTGATGAGATACACCCAAAATTATTAAAAGAGCTTAGTGGTGAGCTGGCAAAACCGTTAACAGATTTATTTAACCAATCATTAGTAACAGGAGTCGTCCCGGAAGATTGGAAATTGGCAAATGTCGTGCCCATTCACAAGAAAGGTAGTAGGGAGGAATCGAGCAACTATAGACCAGTGAGTCTGACATCAATAGTAGGCAAATTAATGGAAACCCTATTAAAGGATAGGATTGTGGAACATCTAAAATCCCATGGATTGCAAGATGAAAAACAACATGGGTTTACTTCAGGGATATCATGTCAAACAAATCTTATAGATTTTTTTGACTGGGTGAATAAAATAATAGACGGTGGAGGTGCAGTAGACATCGCATATCTAGATTTTAGTAAGGCTTTTGACACTGTCCCACATAGAAGACTTATCAATAAACTGCAGTCATTGAGCATGGACTCCCATATTGTTGAGTGGATTAGGCAGTGGCTGAGTGACAGACAACAGAGGGTTGTAGTCAATAGAGAACATTCAAAACAAGGTCATGTTACCAGTGGGGTTCCACAGGGATCTGTACTGGGACCAATTTTGTTTAATATCTTCATAAGTGATATTGCAAAAGGCCTCGATGGTAAGGTTTGTCTTTTTGCTGATGACACAAAGATATGTAACAGGGTTGATGTTCCTGGAGGGAAACGCCAAATGGAAAAGGATTTAGGAAAACTAGAAGAATGGTCAGAACTCTGGCAACTGAAATTTAATGTGGATAAGTGCAAGATAATGCACCTGGGGCGTAAAAACCCAAGGGCAGAATATAGAATATTTGACACAGTCCTGACCTCAGTATCTGAGGAAAGGGATTTAGGAGTAATTATTTCAGAAGACTTAAAGGTGGGAAGACAATGTAATAGAGCAGCACGAAATGCCAGCAGAATGCTTGGATGTATAGGGAGAGGTATAAGCAGTAGAAAGAGTGAAGTGCTCATGCCGCTGTACAGAACACTGGTGAGACCTCACTTGGAGTATTGTGCGCAGTACTGGAGGCCATATCTCCAGAAGGATATAGATACTCTAGAGAGAGTTCAGAGAAGAGCTACTAAACTAGTACATGGATTGCAGGATAAAACTTACCAGGAAAGGTTAAATGACCTTAATATGTATAGCTTGGAAGAAAGAAGAGACAGAGGGGATATGATAGAAACTTTTAAATACATAAAGGGAATCAACTCGGTAAAGGAGGAGAGCATATTTAAAAGAAGAAAAACTACTACAAGAGGACACAGTTTTAAATTAGAGGGGCAAAGGTTTAAAAGTAATATAAGGAAGTATTACTTTACTGAGAGAGTAGTGGATGCATGGAATAGCCTTCCTGCAGAAGTGGTAGCTGCAAATACAGTGAAGGGGTTTAAGCATGCATGGGATAGTCATAAGGCCATCCTTCATATAAGATAGGGCCGGGGGCTATTCATAGTATTCAGTATATTGGGCAGACTAGATGGGCCAAATGGTTCTTATCTGCCGACACATTCTATGTTTCTATGTTTCTATCTATCTTCTTGCTCTCACTTGCAGCACCTCCCTCTCCTCCCCTACTCAGACACAGAACCAGGAAATAAAACTGTTCAAATATTACCATCCTCTACATGTGCAGTATATGATAAAGATTCATTTTATCCAAATTTAGACAAATACAATTCTGATTATGATTTTATCCCCCTTAGACCAGACCTGTAGGTGGCTGCCCTATGTAATTGTCATTATAATCCCGGCAGATATTCAAACATGACAAGCTGCTGTCAGCCTTGATTATGTGTCTCACTGGAAAGATAATGTTAACTGAGCAAATTGTCTGGATCCTAATTTCTCAGAAATCAGTGAGCAGGTGCACTATTTCTCACTTATGCTAACTGAATAGCTAAATGACCATGATAATGATTATAGATGAGGTTATGGCTGACACAGGGGAAGGACAGATGACCCGCGAGAAGGAAACACTGAATGCGCCTTAGATGCAATTGCACCTTATAACTTTTAGCAAATAAAGAATTTATAATAAATGGAGAAAAAACACTCCTGTCCCTGATCATTTCCATCGTTCACTGGTGCTGCCTTGCAGCCAGCAAATCATCCAACACCAAGGGCACCCCAACCAACTCCAAGCAGGAGCACCAATATCAGGGTTTGCCCCGAGGAAGGTTTTGCCTTCCAGTCTCTGCACGGCCCTAGAGAGATGGGTAAAAGGTGATGAGGGATGAGCTGCGGTGCAATCAGGTGAAGTTCCAGGCAAAGTAGTATTTTTAAAAGGCATCATCTCTATTGAAGGAAGATTCTTTTTTTCAGGTGACGCGTTTCGGGCCGAACTGACCCCTTCATCAGGCCAAGAAACATAATTCGGCTCCAAAAAGCGTCAACTGAAAAAAGAAACTTTCTTCAATAAAGATAATACCTTTTAAAAATACCACTTTGCCTGGAACTTTACCTGTTTGTGCAGTTTCTCATCCCGTATCACCTTTTATCTAGTTCTGAACAACGGATTTGAGGGAAGAAGCCTGGCTGCATCGGTTCCAATTACTATATGCGACTCTGGATGTTGTGCTCTTAGCGCAACCCCATAAGGTGAGCACCTTTAATATAGCTCCTAGTCACCCTATCCTAGCAGTCCTACCTATGTGCGCTGCTCTCTGTTTTGTTCCTAGCACTGCACAACGGCCCAAGAGAGAGCAAGAGTGGAGATCGCAACCATGATCTATGAGCACTATTACCACCCTCAAAGCTACAACTACCACTCCCATCCGTCACGCACTCGCCAGCGGTCTGCTGTACACTTGTGCGATCAGTAAGGGAGCACTAAGAGGCTTCACTACTGTGTGGAGGGCACTATAGGGGCATCACTACTGTGAGGGCGCTATATCTAACCCCTTCCCGACCAGTGCCGTGTCTTAAATGATGGCATCTGCTCACAAGCAGCAGAGCCGCCATAGCTGCCGGGTGTTTCCCGTTTTAAACAGAAGACATCGTGGGTTAATGTCTGTAATCGGCAATAACAGCGATTGCAGACATTTAATCCCTCAGATCCTGTGGTCAAATGGGATTAGGACATCTGAGAGCTAAAAAACCCTGGTGGCAATCGGGGGAGCTGTTCATTTCTGTGGAAGCCTCCATCCCTCTGAATGATCCGAGGCTGCTGCAGCTATTTTCCAATAGAGATCTGCATAGGAACATACAGTAGTGAGATTCTCAAAAACTTCAATGCTAATGCATTGGAGTCTATGAGAGAAGAGATCTCATAATCGCATATTCAAGATCCCTAGGGGTGTGAAAAAAAATATTTTAAAAAATATTAAAAAAATAAACATTTCCTAAAAGTAAAATAGCAATAAAATATACAAAAAAAAATAAAGATCATAGGCATCACCACATCCCAACATGCCTGTACTATTAAAATATAGAAATATTTATTCCATACAGCAAATGGCGTAACAGGAAAAAATCTAAATGGCCCCAAAAAATTGAATAAAAAAGGCATAAAAAATTCAGACTCAAACCAAAGTCAATGAAAAGTACAGATCAGCCTGCAGACAATGAGCCCTCACACAGCTCCATGGACATACAAATAAAAAAAGTTATGAGGGTCAAAATATGGTGATGAAAAGAAGAAATCATTATTATTTTTTTTAAGTATTAAAACTATAGAAATGCGTTATCACCCTAATCACACTGACCTGGAGAATGAAGGTCACAGATCAGTTCTACTGAACTATGGCGGAATTGTGTTATTATTTTATTTTTTTCTAATTTGGAATTTGTTTCCAGCTTTTCACGGCATGGTATGCATTAGTAAATGGTGACATTAGAAATTTTGACTTTGACTCAAAAAAACAAGCTTGCATACGGCTATGCAAATGGAAAAATAAAAAAGTTATGGCTCTGGGAAGGCAGGGAGTGAAAAATGGAAAGACAAAACTGGAAAATCGCCTGGGGTAGAAAGGGTTAATTTTTGGGGAGACAGTAAGGGGCATCATTACTGTGGGGGGCAAACAATTCAGCATCCTTAGTGTGTGGGAGCACCAAGCATTGGGCGAGTATGGGAGGGACTGGGTGGGGTTAGAGGTGGAGCATAAAATAATAAAGCTCAGATCCGATACCTCCTCTATTCTTATTTAGGGCTTATGCACACAAACGTATTTTTTTTTTACGTTTCCGTTCTTTATAGCTCGATACACGGAACCATTCACTTCAATGGGGCTTGGAAAAAAAACAGGAAATGACTCTGTGTGCATTCCGTGTCCGTTTGTCTGCATATCGTTTCCGGACAAGGACAGGAATTATTACAATGGATCCGGAAAAAAAACGTAGGCAATACGGATGTCAAACGGACGTCATACGTTGTTTTTGCGGATCTGTGTTTTGTGGTACGCAAAATACATACGGTCGTGTGCATGAGCCCTTATACTGATGAGATCGGCACCAGACACCCGCTGCTCTTCGCCCCCTGACTTCCCGGGATCTTGCCATCCCATAGAGAGGATAATGATTTGAGCTCAATTACATCGTCAGTGACTAGACGCGATCCCGCTGTTCGCTGGATACGAGGATGATTGTTAGATGCAGGAAGCAATTCTGATTAATTAGATTTTGGGAAGAACACATCACTAATAAAGCAGTTTTCACTCGTTACTAATGATAATAACATCTTCATAATATAGATAACAATTCCATGCCCTGCAACAAACTCCAGTACAGGCGGTGCTTGTTACCTTGTTCACCGTGAGCTTGCTGGTTCATGAAGAGAATAACAGTCCTTGAAAGCTTCCAGAATTAGGGCTCATGCACTCAGCAGAGCCAATGGAAAAAGGGTGTACAGCAGTGGTGTAACTAGAAATGACCGGGCCCCACAGCAAATTTTTTAAAGGGCCCCCCTCCCCCAGTAACTTCTTTGCAAGTTCTGACTCATGTGCAACCCCCACTTCTGTGGCTAGTCAAGATCTTGCTCTCAGACGAGGTCCGGCAGCCGCTCCGTCAGTGTCACTGTATGTTCAGTTGCAAGAAAAAGTATGTGAACCCTTTAGAATGATATGGATTTCTGCACAAATTGGTCATAAAATGTGATCTGATCTTCATCTAAGTCACAACAATAGACAATCACAGTCTGCTTAAACTAATAACACACAAAGAATTAAAGGTTACCATGTATCTCGTAATGCCCTTCGGTCTGTGCAATGCTCCTGCAATATTCCAGGATTTGGTAAACAATATCTTCCGGGACCTGCTCTATGTCTGCGTGATAGTGTACCTGGACGATATTGTAGCGGTCAGAGGAGGGAGAGACCGCAAAGCAGGATTCAAGTACAGTACAGCGGACAAGGAGACTGAAGCAAAAACCGGCTTTATTAAGGAGCAAAATGAAACTGCCGGAAAACCTGAGTAACAATACAGTACCACCGCACAAGAGGCACAATGGGTCAAAGACAGGAATGGTATTAACAGGTGAACATAAATCAACAACAATGGCAATGGAGTTTTGCATATACACAGAATGAGCTAAACAGTAAGCAGTCAGCTTGTAGGCTACTCTCACTACCAATTTCCTATCTAGCCCTGCTACCCAGGGGACGCTTCTACAGCGCACTGATTAAGTCACTGACTCTATAACCTATCACAGGAAAGCACCGGTGCCACTCACAGTTCTGCAGATTCTCCTGGGTACAAAAAGATGCAGTCTGGATCCAGGTCCGGTCGCTTGCTTAGCTGTCTTTCTCTCTCTGGTCACAACAGATGCAGTTCTTCACCTAGTTCCAGCTCTGGCAGGAAGGATCCGGCTTGTACTGGTCTCTACACACGGTCCCACTCCTCTGGGACACACAGTGAAGTCCTCTGTGTGCAGCTCCACAGCTGTCAGGAAAATCTCAGCTAATATATTTCAAATAATATTGGAGATATGGCACTCAATATCTGGAAAAAAAATTTTGCTCAAAACAAGTCACTTTATTGGTGCAATAAAATATTTAAAATGTCATACAAAGTACGTCATTTGTGCAGAATTTAAATAACATAATAATAAAAAGTCACAATCGACAATATAAAAAATCACTTATAGTGTATATATAAACACACATCAGACAGCAAATGGGTACTTGTCTGTAATCTGATTGAATAGGTCCAGAAGGTTAAATTCTCAACACTAGAGCACTGAATGTGTTATTGCTCAATAGTTTTCAATGAGAAATGTCACCATTGATTCTGGCAGAAGAAGCGCATACACGCGCGAAACGGCTGTTGCTTACTTGCTGCTGTATCTGCAACCCTTGCACCCCCCTCCTGCCATGGAATAAAGTTACCTGCCTATCAACGTTCCTTTAGGAAACGGTGATTGAAAAAACCGCATTGAGAAGTGGAGGTAAGGGATTTAAATAGCTTGAAACAAAAGGTGGGACGCCACCTAGAGCTAACATCTTCTGAACTTTAATCCGATAAGTTCCATGAACTGTGATATATATATATTCGGAATAACTCCTATTATTAAATCAGAAAATCCTGCGACTGCACTATAATAATGATAATCGGTGATATATACCGAATCAATGGTGACATTTCTCATTGAAAACTATTGAGCAATAACACATTCAGTGCTCTAGTGTTGAGAATTTAACCTTCTGGACCTATTCAATCAGATTACAGACAAGTACCCATTTGCTGTCTGATGTGTGTTTATATATACACTATAAGTGATTTTTTATATTGTCGATTGTGACTTTTTATTATTATGTTATTTAAATTCTGCACAAATTACGTACTTTGTATGACATTTTAAATATTTTATTGCACCAATAAAGTGACTTGTTTTGAGCAAAAATTTTTTTCCAGATATTGAGTGCCATATCTCCAATATTATTTGAAATTCTTTACTTTCTGGTGTTTGGAGTTTACACCTAGATATTGAGCACCTCTCCACCCTACGGAGCAGTAGAGCCACTCCATTTTTGTTAAATTTATCTCAGCTAATATAGCCTCCTGCTGCTCCAGTCTTTTACTGTTATCTCTCAGCGGTCCATCTCTCCCTGTTATCTCAGCAAGGCCCCAGAAACTTCTGGAACAGCCCGGGAAAAACTTCTTAACTCTTTCTTAGCCTCTGGCCAGCACAACTCAGGTTCCCGTTTAGTCACAGTGGCCTCTCGTGGCTGGAGGGAAACATGACAGTCTGCATAGATATAAGTGCTGGAAATGCTGCTGGTTGATTCAGGACTGCCTCTTACAATATACTGATCTATTCTTCACATTTGACCAATCACCGGAAGCATGTACGGTTGGTTTTACAGTGGTTGAGAGAAAATCTACTTTATGCCAAACTCGAGAAATGCATCTTTAAAGAATTTACCATACCGTTCCTTGGATACATAATCTCGGATGACAGATTGCAGATGGATCCTGAAAAATTGAATGAACAGAGAGAGGAGTACGAGAGTGTTGTCCATAAACGACAAAGAATTGAGAGGATCCAGTAGACTCACTAGAGTGGTTGTTATAGGAGATAGGCCCGTTGGTCTGGGGATGATAACCGGAAGAGAAGTCCAGCTCAATTCCACGATTGGAAACAATATGCCAAGGTATACCATGCAAGCGGAATATGTGTCTCACGAACAGTTTAGCAAGTTCAGCAGCTAATGGCAGTCCAGCCAAAGGAACGAAGTGCGCCATCTTGGAAAAGCGGTCCACGACAACCCAAATAACTGTACATCCGGCAGAAGAGGGCAGATCTGTAACAAAGTCCATGGCAATGTGTTGCCATGGGGCATCAGGAACAGGATGGGGTAACAACAATCCGGGTGGTTTGGTCCTGGAGACTTTATTCTGAGCAAAGACGGTGCAGGCAGACACATAATCACGCACATCCTTAGACAGTGTGGGGCACCAGTAGTGGCGAGACAAAAGTACTGTGGTCTTGTGGATCCCTGGGTGACCAGCCAGTTTGGAGTTGTGCCCCCAAGCTAGAATAAGTTTTCTCTTGGCAGATGGCACAAATGTCTTCCTGGGAGGGATGTCTTTTACCAGAACAGGAGAAACTGTGATCAAACAAGCAGGATCTACCATGTACTGGGGCTCCTGATGAGGTGGCGGATGGTCTCCTGAGGGATCTCCTCCCAGACCTGGACTAAAGCATCTGCCAACTCCTGGACAGTCTGTGGTGCAACGTGACGTTGGTGGATAGAGCGAGACATGATGTCCCAGATGTGCTCAATTGGATTCAGGTCTGGGGAACGGGCGGGCCAGTCCATAGCATCAATGCCTTCGTCTTGCATGAACTGCTGACACACTCCAGCCACATGAGGTCTAGCATTGTCTTGCATTAGGAGGAACCTAGGGCCAACCGCACCAGCATATGGTCTCACAAGGGGTCTGAGGATCTCATCTCGGTACCTAATGGCAGTCAGGCTACCTCTGGCGAGCACATGGAGGGCTGTGCGGCCCTCCAAAGAAATGCCACCCCACACCATTACTGACCCAATGCCAAACCGGTCATGCTGGAAAATGTTGCAGGCAGCAGAACGTTCTCCACGGCGTCTCCAGACTCTGTCACGTCTGTCACATGTGCTCAGTGTGAACCTGCTTTCATCTGTGAAGAGCACAGGGCGCCAGTGGCGAATTTGCCAATCTTGGTGTTCTCTGGCAAATGCCAAACGTCCTGCACGGTGTTGGGCTGTAAGCACAACCCCCACCTGTGGACGTCGGGCCCTCATATCACCCTCATGGAGTCTGTTTCTGACCGTTTGAGCAGACACATGCACATTTGTGGCCTGCTGGAGGTCATTTTGCAGGGCTCTGGCAGTGCTCCTCCTGTTCCTCCTTGCACAAAGGCGGAGGTAGCGGTCCTGCTGCTGGGTTGTTTCCCTCCTACGGCCTCCTCCACGTCTCCTGATGTACTGGCCTGTCTCCTGGTAGCACCTCCATGCTTTGGACACTACGCTGACAGACACAGCAAACCTTCTTGCCACAGCTCGCATTGATGTGCCATCCTGGATAAGCTGCACTACCTGAGCCACTTGTGTGGGTTGTAGACTCCGTCTCATGCTACCACTAGAGTGAAAGCACCGCCAGCATTCAAAAGTGACCAAAACATCAGCCAGGAAGCATAGGAACTGAGAAGTGGTCTGTGCTCACCACCTGCAGAACCACTCCTTTATTGGGGGTGTCTTGCTAATTGCCTATAATTTCCACCTGTTGTCTATCCCATTTGCACAACAGCATGTGAAATTGATTGTCACTCAGTGTTGCTTCCTAAGTGGACAGTTTGATTTCACAGAAGTGTGATTGACTTGGAGTTACATTGTGTTGTTTAAGTGTTCCCTTTATTTTTTTGAGCAGTGTATTTCGAAAGTGGGACTGAACAGAGCATGCTTGAGATTTCAGAAATTGGGCTGGTGACACTGGAACCCCTCTGTGACCCTGTTTAGAGCCTCGGACAGTGTGACTATACAGAGGGGTGGTGGTAGTTTAGTGATGAAACATTTGAGGTCAAAGACATCCTGAACATCAAGAAGCGTGGCAAGAAGACCTACTATCTTGTGGACTGGAAGGGCTTTGGTTCTGAGGAGATGTCTTGGGAACCAGAGGAGAACATTCATGCTCCGAGTTTCTGTCTCATTGTGGACTCAAGAAGAGCGGATGTGCCGCTGTTCCCCTGCTTACCGCCACTGTCCTGGGCGCCATGTTTGGTGATCTGCGGCCAGTACTTCCCATTCACCGCTGCAGTCCTGGGCTCTGTCTGTGTGGATGCTATTGTTCTGGGATCCGCTCCACAGTTTGCTCTAAGCCCTGGCCACAGCATGCTTGCTGTTTGTTTCCTACAGCACTTCCTTAAGGGCTGGCGCGCGTCACTTCCTGGGCTTTATGGGTTAGGTCATGTGACCTCGATGACCTATCCTAGCCCTCCTGCACATATATAAGTGGCTCATCCCCCTTCCCAGATGCCTCAGTGTCAAGGTCCTTGTGTTCTGCTAAGGTTCCTGGTTTCTGCTAGTGTTCCTGATTCGTATCTGTATTCCTGGACTCTGCTACCTGTTAGATCCCTATCTGCTTGCCTTGACTCTCCTGTTGCCGATCCGTATTTCCTGACCTGTATCTGTGCCGCCTGTCTGACTATGCCTCTGCCTCATCCTTCGGTCCTGCACCTCTGGTACCTTTCTCAGGTACCTCCTGCTCTGCCTGGACCAGCTGCCTTGTGTGCCTATCCTCCTCAAGAGGTAGCGACCTGGTGTTCCCATCGGGAAAGTCTATCCCCACCATAGGGGTACTGTGAAGATCCAGGAGTTTACTTAGACAACGCCCTTAGATGAGTTAGGACACATGGCACAGTGGGTTCACACCCGCTGGTTCGTGACACCAATGAGGCCAGGTGAGGTGATCGCCTCAGGCAGCACCAGGTAGGGGCAAGAGGGGGGCCGCAGAAGGGACATGGGCAATAAGCGCTTTCATTGTGGCAAAGGGTTAGGTTAAGAAATTGGCATTGAGAGGGCGCCGTTTCAGTTTTTCTTCAGGTAGCAGAAAGGCTAGGTGCACCCCTGGGGCTTTCCTATGGATCACGTGCACCTATCAACCAGTCACCTTCGGGATTCCCTTCTAGCGCGTCACTCATTTATACCTTGGTCTCCTATCACGGACACATTCCTTTCCAGATGACGTCATCACACCGGGCAGTGTGGTGACATCATACGTCACCACGCACTGGATTTCGGACGAGATCTTCAAACAAGATGGCGGCTGTCTCATAGTGAGCAAATGGATGAGGTAAGTATGATATATTTAGTTTTTTACACTATTTCAGTTTACATCGGTTTGCTACCGTGAAGCACGAGGAAATTTGGCTTTGTGGCAAACCAAATTTATCCAGAAATTTGCTGATCACTATTTATATTCTGAATTATACTGAGTGAAAAAAGCTAATTGGTCTTTTCCTTCTCCTCACTATTAGTTTTTACGTTATCATGCTCCACTTCCTCTATGTTCCAGATATTCTCTGTCATGCCCTTTCTCTAAATATCTCCCTGACAATATGTTACCTTGTCCTTTAAATGTCTTCTTTTCTGTATAATTACGCAGGATTCTCTTATACTGGCCTTTCGGTAGGTTTTTCATCCACGACGCATAATGATAGCTAGTAGTATCAATGTAAGAATTCCTGTCCATAGTATTGAAGAAGGTCTTCGTTTTAATGATCTCTTCCTCAATGAAAATTTCTAGTTACAGGAAGTTTACATTTTATTTATTACTGATCTCTGTGAAAACAATATTCCAGTTGTTCTTGTTAAAGGGGTTGTCCCACAAAAAATATTCTACAGTTTTCAAACCAGCACCTGGATCTGAACACTTTTGTAACTGCATGTAATTAAAAATGTTACATAGCTACTGAGTTATTCAATAAAGTGTATCTGTATAGCGCCACCTGTTGTTTTTTTCCTATTTCTTTGTCCACCTCACTGAGAAGGTCGCACATGCTCAGTTTCATCCTTCAACTGCCTCCTGTGCTGTGATAGGGAGAGCATGGACACGCCCCCTGAGCTGCAGCAGAAAAGACCCTCCCCTTGAGCTTTCAGCTTGATATAAATCTAGCAGAGCAATGAATGGGGAGATCTCTGGATCCATGTGAGGTACAGGGCTGGTTCTAGCTTTGTTAGGCCACTTTCACACGACCGTATGGCTTTTTCAGTGTTTTGCAGTCCATTTTTCACGGATCCGTTGTTCCGTTTTTTGTTTCCGTTGTGTTTCCGTTTCTCCGTTCCGTTTTTTTCCGTATGGCATATACAGTATACAGTAATTACATAGAAAAAATTTGGCTGGGCATAACAGTTTCAATAGATGGTTCCGCAAAAATGGAATGGATACGGAAGACAGACGGATGCATTTCCGTATGTGTTCCGTTTTTTTTGCAGACCCATTGACTTGAATAGAGCCACAGAACAATATTTGTGGGCAATAATAGGACATGTTCTATCTTTCAACGGAACGGAAAAACGGAAATAAAGAAAAGGAATGCATACAGAGTACATTCAGGTTTTTTTGCGGAACAATAGAAATGAATGGTTCCGTATACAGACCGTATACGGAACGCAAAGAGGCCTTAGAGATTGTCATGTACTATATGATGATGATATTCATGTTTTACATTAATCATGGGAGAACCCCTTTAATGTATCTGATAAATTCTTCTACTTCTAATGTTACCCCTTGTAATAACCTAGAGGGGTGGATCGTGGATGGTCGGCATGTCTCACTGAGGATGTGTTCCTCAGTGATATACAGTAATACCTGGGAAGTAGTACACTAGTAACATTAGGTTGCTGGGAGCTTTTGATTAACGTGGATTTTGGGTCCGGGTTTTAGGAGTGACCAGAGAGTTTGGGTGGGACAGGTCACTCCCGTACTCCATCCAGGTTTTTTTTCCTAAAGGTGTGGTTAAAGAGGCTGGGGAGATCTCAGCTAGGGAGATCAAGTGTGGATGAGCTATCTGAAAGCTGAACAAGCTGGGCTGGGAGTTGGTCTCAGAAAGATCCCAAAGAGTGGTGAGATGCTACTGTTTTGTTACCACGCTTGGACTAAACCCAGAGTGTGGGACTTTATGTTATCAAAAATGTGTGGGCTGAAGAAAGCTTAGAGCTAAAGCTTGGACATGTTTATTATTGTTTGCTGGAATAAACTCTGCCTGTGGTGAAGACTAAATTGACGCCTGTGTGTGTGAACAGTGACTGAGTTAAAACCCCCACACCCTCTCCAGATAAACAGGCAATCATCTATAAAACGTTTCCACATTTTTAAGCCGCCCCCTTCTTTTTCTAGTACTATCCAACTGCCAATAAATTCACTTTCGCACAAAGCAAATAAATCAAAAAGAAGTGCAACACAACCAAATGGACTGAATATAGATCTTGACTTGAAACCATGTATTAGGTCAGGTCCGCGACAACCACGACACCACGTTCTACTACAGGACGGTTTTATAAATGGAAAGGGATGTGTCTGTGATAGGAGACCAAATAAGGGCTCTTTCACACTTGCGTTGTTTTGTTCCGGTATAGAGTTCCGTCGTCGGGGCTCTATGCCGGAAGAATCCTGATCAGGATTATCCCCATGCATTCTGAGAGGAGAGAAATCCGTTCAGGATGCATCAGGATGTCTTCAGTTCCGGACCGGAACGTTTTTTGGCCGGAGAAAATACCGCAGCATGGTGTGCTTTTTGCTCTGGCCAAAAATCCTAAACACTTGCCGCAAGGCCGGATCCGGAATTAATGCCCATTGAAAGGCATTGATCCGGATCCGGCCTTAAGCTAAACGTCGTTTCGGCGCATTACCGGATCCGACGTTTAGCTTTTTCTGAATGGTTACCATGGCTGCCAAGACGCTAAAGTCCTGTTTGCCATGGTAAAGTGTAGTGGGGAGCGGGGTAGCGGTATACTTACCGTCCGTGCGGCTCCCGGGGCGCTTCAGAGTGACGTCAGGGCGCCCCACACGCATGGATGACGTGATCGCATGGATCACGTCATCTATGCACATGGGGCGCTCTGACGTCATTCTGGAGCGCCCCGGGAGCCGCACGGACGGTAAGTATACTGCTCCCCCGCTCCCCACTACTACTACGGCAACCAGGACTTTAATAGCGTCCTGGCTGCCATAGTAACACTGAAAGCATTTTGAAGACGGATCCGTCTTCAAATGCTTTCAGTTCACTTGCGGTGTTACGGATCCGGCGGGTACCTCCGGCAAATGGAGTACACGACGGATCCGGACAACGCAAGTGTGAAAGAGGCCTTAGGTGTAAATAAGTGATGTACTAGAAGGGAATCCCCCAGGTGACTGGTTGATAGGTGCATGTGTGACCCATAGTAAAGCCCCATGCAGTACCAATGGAGTATTATGAATGTTATTGTAGAAATTGATTTAAATGCAATACTGAGGTTTATCTTTTGCTGTGAATAAATGTTTTTATATATAAGTGAATCGCAAGAGCCGCCCTAATAGGAATCTGAACAGGACGCTATATAAGACGATGGTACTGAAAGAGTTAAAGCCCTTGAAAAAGCGAGGAGGAAAACCTAGGACTTCTGGCCTTTACATGATATGCTTGTTTTTGATCTTTGCTTGTGAGTATAATAAAACCACTGAAGTTTATCTCGGTCTGTTGCGGTGCTTCACTTTTGGGTCCCCCCTGTTTTTGTTTCTTTGTTGGAGAACACAGGAGAAGATCGGCGGTGTGGTGAGCCTCGGAGATCTGATTTCAGTGGTTAGCTGTGTAAAGCCCATGGAGTCGAGGAGGAATATCTGACTAAAGACTTTTACTTTGGATTTTGTTTGTTCTGATTTGCTGGCAGCGCAAATCGTTGCTCATTAAAAGGTTCTCTGATGACCTATCCTCAGGAAGGATAGGTCCTCAAAATAACATCGGTGGAGGTCCAACTCCCGGAACCCCTTTACAGGCAGCCTCTGCATTGCAAAATAATAGTACATAGACAGAAGCAGAAGGCTCTAGCTGAGCAACAGTACCCAGGCATGGTTTACTACACCATGTACAGAGCCTTCTGCTTCTATACGTGCACTCTTAATTTATGGCATCACAGCTACCCAAAATAGCTGATCGGTGAGGGTGCTGGGTGTCAGACACCCTCCAACCTGATACCGATGACCTAGAATAGACCATTAATACTGGTAACCCTAGAGAAACCTTTTAAAGTCTGTTCATTTTCAGCTGCAACTAGGGGGAGCTCACTGCATACAGACCTAAACAGCTGAACAGGGGGGGGGGGATATTGATTTTGACCACTTTTGTGCTATTAAAAAAGATGCGAATTATATCGCACACCATATATGAGCAATAATTTACCACTTTTCACTCTCCTGGCCTCTTTTGAAAATTGGGCGGTGTTTAAGCATTGGGGGTGGGGTCAGTTATGTAGAAATGTATGAGCGTTAACATTTTAAAAAGATTTTCTGGATTTTCTTTCTTTAAAGAAAGAGTTACAAAAGGTTAAAAATAATAAATATGCCCTCACCGATTCCCCACCAATGCTGGCATTGGTCCGGTTACTGCTGTTGTCCATTTCCTGGTCCCAGATCAACATGCCAGAAATACTAGAAAGTGGGGAGCAGTGTGGACCTGAGCAGCGGTGAAGGGGCAGCCATCTATGAGGCCCCCCAAGCAGCTGACCTAGCCACCTAGGGCCAATGTAGAAGAATACATATCTTTCTTGCACACCATAAAGAAAGAGAGCACCCTGTTCTGTTGGCTCATAGATACACTTTCCTTCAACAGCACACCATGAGGTCATTAAGGGAACTACAAGGTTTTAAATAAACTACAAAATTCATAGCCTATCCTCAGGAAAGGCCATTGTTTGATCAGAGGGAGTCTAACCTCTGAGACCCCCATTGATCAGCACATTGCGACCCCCCATTTAAATGGATGAGACAAGTTGTACAGTGTTGGACTGGGCTTCCTTGGGCCCACCAGAGGAAATTATTCTTGTGGCTCGTCACCCACATCAATAAAGTCTAATAGGTTTTGATTCAAAGAAACAGACTCTAGTGGCAAGTAACTGGCTCCAAATGTTTTTTTTTTTTCTCATGAACCTTTGGGGCCAGGGTTGCCAATTGTCCAGAAATTTCTGGACAGTCCATAAAAATAGGTGACTTTTTTTGTGTGTCCGTGAAAAAAATAGATGTTTCCATGATTTTTTTTTAAGCTCTTGGTACTTGACTAGATTATTTTGGTGGTAATTATCATCATTTTACAGCTTACAGTAAATGCTAGTAATGAGTTCTGATCAGTATATTGAGCTGCAGACATGTATTATATAATCTTTATCATTCAGTATGGTTTGCTAATTTGTCTGGAAAATGTTGGATTTCCATGATTTTGGGATAGGTTGTCCAGAAAAAAGAAATATTTTGGTTGGCAAACCTGTTTGGGGCCCTCTATAGTATGAGATCCTAGGCATACCAGAGGATCCTCTGGTGCTCTGGTGAGCCAGTCCAACACTGAAACTGTAGTACCAGCATGGCAGCTCCTACAGACCTTCCACTGTACTGATTGGCAAGGACCCCAGAGGTTGTACCACCAGTGATCCAACATTGATGCATTCATTGGGGAAGTAATAACAAGTCCAAACAATGAACTAAAAACTCAGAAGTGACTATTATAGTTGGTGGTCGGTTGGATGGTGGTGGCTTTCCCAACACAAGAAGTCCTCACTTACACTTGTCAGTCTGAGGGGAGTCCCCTAAGTAGTGACTAATTAGTCTCACTGGGTCGCCTCACGGACCGCATCAACTAACCATTACTACTAGTCCCTCATGTTGCTCTCCAAGACTGGCCTGGACCTGTTGACTGTTCTGCTCTATGGCGATACATCACAGCTCTCGTTATAGACATATTTCACTTATGTGACCGCTGCTCTATTCACTCTTAATGGGACTGATAGAAATAGCTGAGCATTGTACTCTGCAGTTCTATAAAAAGGAATGGCGTGGTGGTCACACATGTGCACAAAGGGGACTTAGAGACCCTCATCCTTGTGATTGGTGTTCATTGATAGATACATACATTACATACATAATAGACAGCTAGATATAGATACATAGATATAATTGATATGAGATTATAGATATGCGCGATAATATACAGACAGACACATTAGATAGATAATAGATAAATAAATAGATAGATATGTGATAGATAGGAAATAGATAGATACTAAAACAGAAAAAAAGCAGCACTGAAATAGGAAATGTAGGTGCAATCCCCTAAGACCGTAGGCTGTAGGTCTATGGATATCCAAAAAGTAAAAAAAAAACGCAGCACTCCAAAGTAGGTAAAAGGGTGATGGACCTGCTTTAATCACCCCAACCGCAAGTTTCAGCCTAGCACAATGAAGGTATGGAAACTGAGAAAGTAGCGCATGTCGCTAAGATCTGCAGATTTTCACATTTTCATGCACCTAGCTCCAATCTGTGCTATATGGAAGGGCATAAAAAGCCAGATTGAAAGTTTTTTAACCACATGAAACCTCAAAAATTGGATCAAGCCATGTGAATTGATTGTGCGATGCCTCCTGTTCATCGACGTGCCAGTTATAGCCACTTGTCACAAACTGAGAAGGACAAGATCCTTGAAATGAGAGACCTTGGTTTATCAATCTGGCAGATCACTACACTCCTAGTCAGCACTCTTCAACATTGCCTGTCCCTGTGGTTGGAAGAACAATGAGGAACTGGAATAACTGCAAGAGGTGCACAGAGCCAAACACGGGAAGTGAAATTGGACGTCACATCCCAAGCCTAGGGTGGCAAACAGTGTCTACACCAACCATCAGAAGGCATTTGCACGACATTGCAGATGTTCAGCTACAAGTGTTCCACTGACCACATGCCACCACTGCTCTTAAAGCCTATAATGGTGTACAGCAAGAAAGCAATGGAGACTGGAATGGTGGTCCGTCCTCTTTAGCGATCCTGCTTTTGTCTCAGATGCAATGATAGTCGGAGATTGATCTGGAGACCACATGGACAAGAGCATGAAGAGGCCTTCACAAGAAAACAACAGTCACACCCGTCCTACTATTGGGATTATGGTGTCGGGTGGCATATTGTACGGGTAGCTATACCCTTCCAGTCTCCATTTCAGATGGACTAACAGCTTGGCGTTACATTGATTTGGTCATGGAACCAGTGGTACGGCCATTTCTCCAAAGTGATCCAGGAGCCATTTTTCAACAGGACAATGCCAGACCACACATTGCTTGTGCTACTGTGAGCAGCCTGTGAGGCCTAAACATTCTACTATGGCCTGCAGAGTCTCTGGACTTGTCTTTCATCAAGCACATCTTGGACGACATTGGTTGGTAATTGCAAAGAGAGCTGCCGGCAGTGGATCTTGATGATTTGACAGAACATTCCTCAGACAATTACTAATAACCTGATTAATAGCATGCCAAAGTTTATACGTGCGTGTATTTCTGCATGTGGAGCTCATACTTGATACTGAATAAATCAAGATGTTTTTATTTATTTTTTTCATATATCATTAACATAGATCCTAAAAATCCAGTGATTTCCATAATTCCAGAACTTTTCCTTCTTGGTGTTGTAATTTCAATGTTGAGGAGTGTAGATAGATAGATAGATAAGATAGACATGAGATAAATAGGTAGATAATGAGATAGATAGATATGAGATAGATAGATAGATAGATAGATAGATAGATAGATAGATAATAAGATAGATAGACAGATAGATAAGATAGAATAATTCTATAATTCTAACGTTTCATCCTTTATTAAGATAGATATGACATAGAGGATATATATTACACACATACATATTATATACTCTAATATTCACACATTTACAGTGTCTTGCAAAAGTATTCACCCCCTTGACTTTTTTCGTATTTTGTTACATTACAGTCTTAAGTTCAATGTTTTCTTAATCTGAATTTTATGTGATGGATCAGAACACAATAGTCTAAGTTGGTGAAGTGAAATGAGAAAAATATATAAATAAAACTATTGTTTAGAAATAGAAAACAGAAAATTGTCCTGTGCGTATGTATTCACCCCTAGAGATGTCGCGAACATAAAATTTTCAGTTCGCGAATGGCGAACGCGAACTTTCGCGAACGGGCGAACCGCCATAGACTTCAATAGACAGGCGAATTTTAAAACCCACAGGGACTCTTTCTGGCCACAATAGTGATGGAAAAGTTTTTTCAAGAGGACTAACACCTGGACTGTGGCATGCCGGAGGGGGATCCATGGCAAAACTCCCATGGAAAATTACGTAGTTGACGCAGAGTGTGGTAAGTTGAATTCTCAATGCGATTAATATAACCTGCATTAATCGAATTGCGAATTCAACTTAGAGCTAAGTTCCTAATGGTTGTATTGCTAGAATTGACGAATATAATGAAGATAGCACTATATTCTCAATCTTCGTTATATTCTAGCAATACAACCATTAGGAACCCAGCTCTAAGTTGAATTCGCAATGCGATTAATATAACCTGTATTAGTCGCATTGCGATTACAACTTAGTCAAATTTGTGACACTGCAGCTTCCGAATGAATCTAAGATGGATGCTGTCCTTGCTTTTTGATAGGAGGTGGGAGGGTCTGGGAGGGAGGGTCTGCTGCTGATTGGCTGGAATGTATCTACTGACTGTGAGGTACAGGGTCAATGTTTGCTCAATGATGATGTATAGGGGGCGGACCGAACATTGCAAATGTTCGCCCGCCGCGGTGAACGTAAACAAGCTATGTTCGCCGGGAACTGTTCGCCGGTGAATAGTTTGGGACATCACTATTCACCCCCTTTGTTAGGAAGACCATAAAAAGCTAATGTGCAACCAATTACCTTCAGAAGTCGCATAATTAGTGAAATTATGTCCACCTGTGTGCAATCTAAGTGTCACATGATCTGTTATTACATATACACTCCTTTTTTGAAAGGCCCCAAGGGCTGCAACACCTAAGCAAGAGGCATCACTAACCAAACACAGCCATGAAGACCAAGGAACTCTCCAAACAAGTAAGGGACAATGTTGTTGAGAAGTACAAGTCAGGGTTAGGCTATAAAGAAATATCCAAATCTTTGATGATGCCCAGGAGCCCCATCAAATCTGTCATAACCAAATGGGAAGAACATGGCACAACAGCAAACCTGGCAAGAGACAGCCTCCCACCAAAACTCACAGACCGGGCAAGGAGGGCATTAATCAGAGAGGCAGCACAGAGACCTAAGGTAGCCCTGGAGGAGCAGCAGAGTTCCACAGCAGAGACTGGAGTATCTGTACATAGGACGACAATAAGCCGTACGCTCCATAGAGTTGGGCTTTATGGCAGAGTGGCCAGAAGAAAGCCATTACTTTCAGCTAAGTAAGTAGGCAGTAAGTAGGCACGTTGTGAGTTTGCGAAAAAGCATGTGGGAGACTCCTAAAATGTATGGAGGAAGGTGCTCTGGTCTGATGAGACTAAAATTTAACTTTTCGGCCATCAAAGAAAACGCTATGTCTGGCGCAAACCCAACACATCACATCACCCAAAGAACACCATCCCCACAGTGAGACATGGTGGTGGCAGCATCATGCTGGGGGGATGGGACTGGGAAACTGGTCAGAGTGGAGGGAAAGATGGATGGTGCTAAATACAGGGATATTCTCGAGCAGAACCTGCCCCACTCTGTGCGTGATTTGAGGCCAGGACGGAGGTTCACCTTCCAGCAGGACAATGACCCCAAACACACGGCTATAGCAACACTTGGGTGGTTTAAGGGGAAACATGTAAATGTGTTGGAATGGCCGAGTCACAGCCCAGATCTCAATCCAATAGAAAATCTGTGGTCAGACGTAAAGATTGCTGTTCACAAGCGCAAACCATCCAACCTGAAGGAGCTGGAGCAGTTTTGCAAGGAGGAACGGGCAAAAATCCCAGTGGTAAGATGTGGCAACTGCTCATAGAGACTTATCCAAAGCAACCTGGAGCTGTGATTGCAGCAAAAGGTGGCTCTACAAATAATTCACTTTAGGGGGGTGAATAGTTCTGCACATTGACTTTTTCTGTTATTTTATCCTATTTGTTATTTGCATCACAATAATAAAAAAATAAAAAAAAACACATCTTCAAAGTTGTCGGCATGTTCTGTAAATTACCTGATGCAAATCCTTAAACAATCCATGTTAATTCCAGGTTGTAAGGCACCAAAATACAAAAAAGAATCAAGGGGGGAGGTGAATACTTTTGCAAGGCACTGTATACTGAACTCCACCTGCCTCATTCTGCAGCATTACACAGTTATTATCATCAATAATCAGATCACATAGATGTAACGGTGCCCGTTCACGGGAGAGTTGCAGGACGAGATATGCAGCAGTTTAGCAGCCGTACATATGATGTCACTCCTAAAAAGCCAAGTAAATGACGTCATACATACGACCACTAAGCCACCACCAGTGTCTTGTCGGCTACTGTATCATTACCATTGAGGATAAAATAAGTTAGTGAAGAATAAGCAAACAATATCATATTATGTCCAGTAATATCAGTATATAGAAGATATAGACAGATCAGTACATTCCTTAGTGTTGGCGTAAAGGTGATGAATAATTACCAAACAGGCATAAATATGATTCCTCAAAGGGGTTGTCCACCTGGATGTCCACTTCTATAACCACAGGACTCCCAAGGTATCTGGCAGCGAGTATTAAAGTGGATCCCTCAACTTAATATGCTGGCTTATGTATGAGCATCATAGTATGGGGACAGGTTCATTTTACTTGTTAAATCAGTATAAAAAATATAGTGGCGCAGCTAATAGGAATGATGAAAGAATACAGTGGCGTCATAATCGGAGTCTACTTCTCTCATCTGATGCTGGAGAGGCACCAATGCAGGTCCGAGGCACAGGAAAGGCCACAGACTGTGCCATGTGCAGCAGCATGCATGTTACAGGCATTGGGCAAATTCCAGCCTAGTATGGGGATAGGCTCATTTTGCTATAAGCCAAATCAGTATAAGAATATTGTGCCTTGGCTAATAGGAATGATGAAATAATACCATACTCTGAGTCAACTCCTCTGATATGATGTTGCCGGGCACAGGAGAGGCTACAGACTGTGCCATGTGCAGCAGCATGCATGTTACAGGCATTGGGCAAATTCCAGCCTTGCATGGAATGGCAGAGATGACTAGTTGGCAATACCCTAAAGCGGACCTGTCACATTTGATTACCAGTACTAAACCGCCACCACCCCTCCCCTGTATAGCCGCACTCTTTAAGACGGTGATCATGGCCATAGTGGTACTGTATGACTGACAGGCATTATGGTTTTGGAAGTCACTGTTTAGCTTCTGAAATACACTGCTCAAAAAAATAAAGGGAACACAAAAATAACACATCCTAGATCTGAGTTAATTAAATATTCTTCTGAAATACTTTGTTCTTTACATAGTTGAATGTGCTGACAACAAAATCACACAAAAATTTAAAAATGGAAATCAAATTTTTCAACCCATGGAGGTCTGGATTTGGAGTCACACTCAAAATTAAAGTGGAAAAACACACTACAGGCTGATCCAACTTTGATGTAATGTCCTTAAAACAAGTCAAAATGAGGCTCAGTAGTGTGTGTGGCCTCCACGTGCCTGTATGACCTCCCTACAACGCCTGTGCATGCTCCTGATGAGGTGGCGGACGGTCTCCTGAGGGATCTCCTCCCAGACCTGGACTAAAGCATCTGCCAACTCCTGGACAGTCTGTGGTGCAACGTGACGTTGGTAGATAGAGCGAGACATGATGTCCCAGATGTGCTCAATTGGATTCAGGTCTGGGGAACGGGCGGGCCAGTCCATAGCATCAATGCCTTCGTCTTGCATGAACTGCTGACACACTCCAGCCACATGAGGTCTAGCATTGTCTTGCATTAGGAGGAACCTAGGGCCAATCGCACCAGCATATGGTCTCACAAGGGGTCTGAGGATCTCATCTCGATACCTAATGGCAGTCAGGCTACCTCTGGCGAGCACATGGAGAGCTGTGCGGCCCTCCAAAGAAATGCCACCCCACACCATTACTGTCCCAATGCCAAACCGGTCATGCTGGAGGATGTTGCAGACAGCAGAACGTTCTCCACGGCGTCTCCAGACTCTGTCATGTCTGTCACATGTGCTCAGTGTGAACCTGCTTTCATCTGTGAAGAGCACAGGGCGCCAGTGGCGAATTTGCCAATCTTGGTGTTCTGTGGCAAATGCCAAACGTCCTGCACGGTGTTGGGCTGTAAGCACAACCCCCACCTGTGGACGTCGGGCCCTCATATCACCCTCATGGAGTCTGTTTCTGACCGTTTGAGCAGACACATGCACATTTGTGGCCTGCTGGAGGTCATTTTGCAGGGCTCTGGCAGTGCCCCTCCTGTTCCTCCTTGCACAAAGGCGGAGGTAGTGGTCCTGCTGCTGGGTTGTTGCCCTCCTACGGCCTCCTCCACGTCTCCTGATGTTCCTTCTTGCCACAGCTCGCATTGATGTGCCATCCTGGATAAGCTGCACTACCTGAGCCACTTGTGTGGGTTGTAGACTCCGTCTCATGCTACCACTAGAGTGAAAGCACCGCCAGCATTCAAAAGTGACCAAAACATCAGCCAGGAAGAATAGGAACTGAGAAGTGGTCTGTGGTTACCACCTGCAGAACCACTCCTTTATTGGGGGTGTCTTGCTAATTGCCTATAATTTCTACCTGTTGTCTATCCCATTTGCACAACAGCATGTGAAATTGATTGTCACTCAGTGTTGCTTCCTAAGTGGACAGTTTGATTTCACAGAAGTGTGATTGACTTGGAGTTTACATTGTGTTGTTTAAGTGTTCCCTTTATTTTTTTGAGCAGTGTATTTCGAAAGTGGGACTGAACAGAGCATGCTTGAGATTTCAGAAATTGGGCTGGTGACACTGGAACCCCTCTGTGACCCTGTTTAGAGCCTCGGACAGTGTGACTATACAGAGGGGTGGTGGTAGTTTAGTATTGGTAATCCACGTGACAGGTTCCTATTAAAATATTGCATGCTAGTCATTTCGGACATTCCTTGCATGGCTGGAATTTTCACAATGCTTGTGACATGCATGCTGCTGCACATAGCACAGCCTGTAGTCTCTCCTATGCCTTTCACCTGCCTCTCCAGCATCCAGTTCATAGTTTGGAACAACTTTACAGTAGACAGTTATACTCTGGCCACACTTTCCTATGTGATGCCTGGGCAAGGAATCCTAGGACATGTAGTTACCAGGTCTACTTCCTATAGACAGTAACTTCTACAAGCAAGATGGCGGAAGGACCTGGATAAATAGAGGCTCCAAAAGGGTCACAAAAAGAAGGAAACTGTTATAATGTGGGTCCGGTTAGGGTTTGTGGGATTTCATGCATCTGATTTGTTATTGTTGAGTAGCTTTTTCATTTATTGTACAAAATTTTCATAAATAATTGTGAAGAATGGGCATTTTTGGTTTGAGAAAGAGACACAAAACAAATATGTATTCCAACATCCAATGCCCACAACGCGTCTTCATTACCATATAAATGAAGCTTTATCAGGTCTGTACTGGCGCTGTGCGTGTGTGACCAGCTGGCAGCATGCAAAAAATTCTGAGCCCTATCAGTCAGAAAAAAATCAATGTGAAAGACATTTTGCAGCTTGACTGCACATCGTTTGACTTTTAACTTCCAGGGATCTGAGTTTTATGCTGAAGCGTGCTTGATAAAACTGGACAAATCTGTTGCTCCCAGTAGGAATGTGAAAATGTCTATCTGATCTCATGTCTGGATCAATTTATTATGTTGTACAAAATAACTAGACATTTTACCAAAAAAAAAATACTCAAAAAAAGATAAAATTAAAAAAATAGACAGGGATTCTGTGTTGTCTAAGGCAGAAATCCTTGGTGGTCTAGGAAAGTGGAAGGGTAACTCCTTCTTCTCTAGGGGTCTAGGGGAGTTGAGGGGTTAATTCTTGCTTCTCTAATGGTCTAAAGCAGTTAGTAATATAGGGGTTAAAGGGAATCTGTCACTAGCAATGTTTAAATTTTTTTTTTTCATGGATCCATGTTTAATAAAAGACCTTTTTTCCATCTGTGTTCTTCTTTTCCATGTCAGTCTTGTCCTTTCTTCTAAAAATCGATTCTTAGGATATGCAAATGACGCTGTAAGGAGCCCAGAGGGGCGTTTTTCTTTCTCCACGGTGCCCAGGAACGCCCCTCTGAAGTGCCGTGCCCGCCTAAATATGAAAACTACTAACGCCTCTATGTTTAGCTGAATCGCCTCCCAGAGGCGCGGCTAAGTCCTCAACACCCCCCCCCTCCTCAGCGCCGCGCTCTGCAAACACCCCGATCCTCCTTTCGTCGGCGTCCCAAATCCCGCGCAGGCCCTGTGCCGGCGATTGCCTGCGCTATGATGAGATGAGTGACGGCACTGGGCCTGCGCGGGATTTGGGACGCCGACGAGAGGAGGATCGGGGTGTTTGCCGCAGAGCGCGGCGCTGAGGAGGGGGGGGGGGGTGTTGAGGACTTAGCCGCGCCTCTGGGAGGCGATTTAGATGAACTTGGAGGCGGTATTAGTTTTCAAATTTCGGCGGGCACGTCACTTCAGAGGGGCGTTCTTGGGCACCGTGGAGAAAGAAGAACGCCCCTCTGGGCTCCTTACAGCGTCATTTACATATCATAAGAATTGATTTTTTGAAGAAATGACAAGACGGACAATCAAAAGAACAAGACCGATGGAAAAAAGGTACTCTGTTAAACATGGATTCATGAAAAAAAAAAAATTGGTAAATTGCTAGTGACAGATTCCCTTTAATTCCTGCTTTGGTAGTAGTCTAGGATAGTGGTGGTTTCGGGCACTACAGGGGTTACTGTTTGCTTTCTTTGTTGTTTAAGGTAATGGAAGGGTTTATATTTGCTTCCTTGGTTGTCTAGGGTAAATGCTATTATCCCTGGTGGTACAGGGTAGAGGAAAGGTTATTATAATTATATGAGTACAGAGGTGGCAGTTGTACCCATGTCCTGATCCTTAGGAGCCCAAATGAACCTCAGCCACATAAGGCGACACCAGTAGTATACATGGCACGTGGAAGTTAAGGGCATTAGGACACAGGAGCATCAAATTATTGCTGGCTAATGTTTTTTCTCTCCTGAGGAAGCTGGACTTCACCGGCGATACGCGCGGGGAGTTCTCCTTTTTCTAAACATAGGCTCGCCTAACTAGTCCGGGCTCTCTTGCTACTTTATTTCATTTTTTGGTCAGGTATCACTTTTCATTTTTTGATGCTGTATTGATTGACTATTTCTGTTTTGGCTTTATGTTGCATTGTCCTTTATTTTACCCCGGACTACACATGCTCTGCATGGACTTTGTAGGCCATCTATTTGTGTCTGCTTTTATATTTACCAGAACATGGTTTATTGTATACAATTTTAAATGTCTGTATATTTGTTTCGTCCAACAAAATTGTTTGATTGCTATTATAATGCTTGGATGTGCATATTATTGCGGTTCTCTGGGCCATTCGGCTTTTTTGGTTTTGAGTATTATATTTTGAACCAATAGTGCACTCCAGTTTATTAATTTGTAGTGTGCCCCCTGATTTCATTGGTATTAGATATGAGGGGCCCGGACATTGGGGGGGAAGGGAGGGCATGTGTTAGACTTTGGATAACCTCTTTAAAGGTATTTTCCTGTGCAAAAAAAAAAAAAAACCTGGGTCGCAATACTCACCTTCACTTACTATATGCCCTGCTGCTGACGTTGCTCCAGTCCTCTCTACTCCAGTTGCTCTCTACTTTCTGCTCCCATCTGCACATATCAAATATGCCCTCTTAGCCAATCACTGGCCACACTGGTGACCCATTTCAGTTAGTGACTGGCTGAGCAGGCATTTCTTGCATGTTGAGACAAAAGCCGAAGTAGAGAACAGTGGGGACTGGAGCAGAGGTGGAGCAGCAGGAGAGGACTGGAAGAGGTGGATTTTGCCACTTTTATATTTTTCAGTGACTTTGACCTTGCTGCCACCAATTTTGGCATGCTCTACCACCTCTTTAAAGGGGTTCTCCAGGAATGAGTTAAAATGCCCATTACCAAGGACCGGTTTCCTAAACTTGCATAGCTGTCTAGGTGGGTGAGGCTTCATTACACTGCTCTACAATAGATAATAATGATGCAATCCTACCTACAATATGCCATCATGGCTGAGTGTCAGGGTGGTGAGTGGGGAAAACCCCCCACCATACAATGTCAAGTATAACGGGGAAGCAGCCAGGCCAGGACGCCGGAATCAGGGAGCACTTCCTAAAGCGTCCCTAATCCTTACCCTAACTCCTCACCGTATGAGCGGACCTGGATGGTAGGACGGCTCATACCAGGATACCTTTGGCCCTGAGTCGCCCTGATAATCCCTCACATTGGAGCAGGGGAGAGACGACCTGTTCTTCCCAGACACGGATGAACAGGAGTCTCAAATGGTCTAGCAGCAGGGAAAGAAAAAGACCATATGCAGCAACAGAGTCGGCAGGTAAGGCTACTTTCACACTTGCGGCAGTGTGATCCGGCGGGCAGTTCCGTCGTCGGAACTGCCCGCCGGATCCGCCGATCTGCTGCTGACTGAAAGCATTTGTGAGACGGATCCGGGTGCGGATCCGTCTCACAAATGCATTGCAAGGACGGATCCGTCTCTCCGCTTGTCATGCGGACCGACGGATCCGTCTTGTACATTTTTTCACATTTTTACCGATCTGCGCATGCGCATGCCGGAACTACGGATCCGGCATTCCGGTATTCTGAATGCCGGATCCGGCGCTAATTCATTCCTATGGGAGAAAAAGCCGGATCAGGCAAGTCTTCAGTTTTTTTCGCCGGAGAGAAAACCGTAGCATGCTGCGGTTTTCTCTTTTGCCTGATCAGTCAAAACGACTGAACTGAAGACATCCTGATGCAAACTGAACGGATTACTCTCCATTCAGAATGCATGGGGATATGCCTGATCAGTTCTTTTCCGGTATAGAGCCCCTGTGACGGAACTCTATGCCGGAAAAGAAAAACGCAAGTGTGAAAGTAGCCTAAGAACACCAGAAACACACTTACCTGCCGCAGCCACCACGACTGGAACCCGTGCATAAGTACAGGTGCCCACACATCAAATAGGACACCGTACAGACAATACAAACACAGGTATCCAGCACTACTGATACTGCCTGGACCCAGTGCCGCAAGGAGCACAGCAGCCCCAGGCAGCACTGCATACAGACTTATGGTTCACCCCTCTGGGAAACCAGCCCCCTTCCGGAGGTACAACATACACAGGGAAAACGTCTTGCACACATGCAGGGACAAACACCAACAACAGCCCAGACATGTAACAACAAACAAGACGTACAACAAACCCTGAACATAAACCCCCACCAAACATACAACAAGTGAGGTTGGGTACATAGAGGATAAGGGAGACAAAGGAATGACATCGCAGATGACATCGATGTCCTACAATGTGGCCCTCAAGGACTGGGCAGATAGAACACCCTGGACTGGAGCAGAGCTCCAGCAACAACGACAGCTGAAGTAACACTAACTCCAGCCAGGAAGCCACAGGAGATAAAACCCAAGTGACCACACCCAGTCAGAGAGTTAAGCCTTCCAGCACCAGACAGAGGGAGGCTACAACTTAAAGGGGAAGTGCACACACCAGCAAACACGCAACACGTTGCCACCGGCAACAGCATGCGTGGCAACCATGTCACGACGCACACAGCCAAAGCCGAGACACTGCCACCACATGCCTTAGCAGCAACACGTTGCCACTGGCAACCACAAGCATGGCACAAGTGTCACGGCGCACACAGCAAAGGCCGTGACACTGAGAAGCCTGACAGGAACACTCACCACTATGCAAGAGTATATGCAACTGCCAGAACATAGCGTATAGTGAGGTCTCACCCCATGACCCCCCTAAATAGCTATGCAAGTGGAGGCAACCAGTCCTGCTCACCTTCTAGGAAAGGTTGCTGGTGGCCATTTTAAATGATTCTAGAAGAACCCCTTTAAAGGGGTTGTCCAGCCATATATATTTTTGACCTACAGGTATCTTCAGGAAAGGTCATCAATATCTGATTGATGGGGGTACAACAGTCAGCACCCCCACTGATCAGCTGTTTGATGAGGTGTACTCCATGTGAGTGCCGCCTCCTGGTCTTTACACTGCGTGTCATCTCCAGTGGAGCAGCGGCAACGTGTAATTACAAGTAAATGCTCTATTCAAGTAAATGGAGCCGGTACTTATATTACACTGCACTTCCGAGACGTAATGAACAAGAAGTGGAGCTCCTCTTCAAACAGATGATTGGAGTGGTTGCCGGGTGTCAGACCTCTGCTGATCATATTGATGACCTATCCTGAGAATAGGTCATAAATATATATAACTGGACAACCCCTTTAACGTCCCCTTTCCTGCTAGTCTAGGGTAGAAAAGTAGTAGGTAATATTTGGCATCTGATACTTTACAGACCTTCTAGGCTCCATGAGTAAATGCTCACCATGTTCTCTTCCTGCAATCTGTATGATCGGGCATAGTGTTCATAAAGCGCTGTATCTGATCATTCAGAGAATTATTAATATGATGCACTTCCCATTTCCAAAGATTTTTTTTCTTGCTGAAGACATAAAATCTGGTGAACTTTCAATTTAACTTGAAACTTGATAATAGAGAACCTGAAAAACGACCGAGGCTGTTGATGTGTTCTTACCACATTAATAAAATTAGCACATTAATTAATCTTTACTAATATAAAGGATCTCTCTGGGGCATTTTACTTTCATTGTTCTAATCCACAAGTCATTGCCGTCTTAGAAAAGGCTAATTATCCATCTACCCATAAATATAGCAACGTCCATTTCTTTAATAATTAAATTTCCTCCTTGAGGTAAAATGTTTATCCATTGTGGTGATGTGTACAGTATAAGTGCTGGGATACTTCAGCTGGGTGAGATAACTGAAATCCAGAAAGCTGCAGTGGTTTCAGCAAAGTGTAGTTTGCTGAGACAGTTTTGTCTAGATGTTGTTCTGGGCTGGATTTTATGTGGATTGGGGGATAGGTTTGGTAGTGGGATCTGCCAGTCCACACCCTTCCACTACATGTATTGTCTTTTGCCGGAGGTGATCGCAGGTGAGGGACAAAACAACCCTCTGTGTATGACTTGGAGGGAGAAAGGCTGAGGAAGCCTGAGAGGCTCTGTGTGGTCTCAGTCAGGAGGGCTGAGGAGCCACGAGGCTTTCTAAAGCCTGAAGTTTGGGGGACTCAGTGATGCCTACGGAAAGATGGTTGCACAGTCAGTCGGGAGGACTTCTGGACCATCTCCCTCCAAGAGTGCTGATGTAGTCCCAGCCTGGAGGCTGCTGGACCGTATATGGCTGAGGAAGCCGGATCTAATCCCGTGTGTGAACGGCGCTCTATAGGTGAGGTAGAGACAACACCTGTATTACGGTAGGTAGAGCCCGGACAGGCAGGTGTTTATTTTCGAAGTTTATGTATGTGATGGTGCTGAAGTGGCGAAATAAAGCACCTTTTGGACTTGAACCCCGTTGTCAGAGGAGAAGTCTGTAATTGCGACCCCCTGAGAGAGAGCGATCCCTTACACCACATTAATTGGCATATTCCCTGTTCACACTGTGACCGCAGCTTAAGTTCTGCATGTTTATTTGCAGTATGCAGGTGAACCTCTGGCCAAGAGGCATATATGTGCCAGTGAACACTGACTACACTATTAATTCCAGTAATAAAAAAGTTATACCGCCATATATTTTCAGAATGGAAGTCTATGGGTAAGTAGGCATGTATGTAAAGAAGTGCTCCAAAGCTATACACCAAAGCTATAGCATAAAAGTGATGTAAACCGAACCTTAAAGTGAATGTCTGCCCTTTATTATTATGTTGTTTATAAATTAAAAATTATTTGGCAATTTTTTTTTTTATATATCTTTATAAGCACTTGCTTTTTCTAAAATTAAACTGGGAGTTAAGTGATAAACCTCTTGCTACTTGCAGTGCATACTGCATTATAATTGAGTTCAATGTATAAACAGTATATCATTACTTTTATATGTGTAATGCCTCATTCAAACATCATTTTGGTGAGTGATTTCCATCAGTGATTTTGAGCCAAAACACAGCTTTAAACACAAAACAGGTGCAGATCTCTCCCTTATACCTTAGGTCTAGATAGGCCTCAATCCTAGTTTTGGCTCACAATCACTGACCAAAACACTGACGTGTGAATGAGGCTTGAAGGGGTCGTCTCACTTCAGTAAGTTGCATTTATCATGTAGAGAAAGTTAATACAAGCCACTTACTAATGTATTGTTATTATCCATATTGCTTACTTTGCTGGCTGGATTCATTTTTCCATCACATTATACACTGCTCGTTTCCATGGTTACAGACCACCCTGCAATCCATCAGTGATGGTTGTGCTTGCACAATATAGGAAAAAGAACTAGCCTATGTTTGCTCCCATGGTCTCGGCCACCAGAGAACCATGGAAACTAGCAGTGTATAATGTAATGGAAAAATGAATCCAGCCGGCAAAGGGAGCAATATGGATAATAACAATACATTAGTAAGTGGCTTGTATTAACTTTCTCTACATGATAAATGCAACTTACTGAAGTGAGACAACCCCTTTTAAGGGCGTGATTCAGAGCCCTGTAACAAAAAAGCACAACTCTAAATGCTATACGGATGCATTAAAAAATATATTTTGAACTTAAAGGCTATGTATACCTTAGGAGATAATATTTGTATTATTATTATTATTGCATTGTACTCATTTTAAGCTAAAAATCATTTTTGCAATTGGTCTTTATAATTTCTTTTTAGCCCTTTTCTCTTTATAGCCTTGAGATTCTCTAGTAGCAGGCTCTGTATTTCTATGAGGACCATTTCTTAGGCTGTGATTGATTTTGATGTGATTTAAAGCTCATAATCCAAGCTTTTAAAAAAGACCAAGATGGTGGTGCTAGCCATGATATATTGCTATGTACAGCTCTTAGAAACAGGTCCCAGTGAGAGCTGCATATAGTTGCAGCTTTCACCCACTTTGATCCTGGTATTGTTTAAAAGTGTATATTGTCAGTTTTTAAACGAGACCAGGCTCACAGCTGTAGCTGTTCCCAACCCAAGACATCCCTTCAGTTGTCTGTGATGTCAGCCAGACTGAAGTAGGAGAGGGGGCAGTGGGGGATGTGTTGACAGGCTGCATAGAGGAGAGAAAATCTCTCCTTGTATAACTGTACAAGTCCCCAGGGGAAAGGGTAACATGGACTTGTTTTCATGTTATCTATCCTCCTACCCATCAATAAAAGAGCATTCTTACTCTCTAATTGTCACATAGGGGGTCTTTTTTTTCCATAAAAGGGGCGATAAGTTGACCACTTGTTCATCTAATCACGGCTCCTAATTAGGCCGTTCATTGTTACGATGACTCAGACGTGTACCAGTGTCCGGATCACGGGGTCAAAAAGTCGCACCAAACATTTGTACCCTCCCTCACACAAATAATAAAGCTCCCATTTTACACTGTCCATATGCTTTCTTTAGTGTAAAATATGCAGAGTGCTTCTCTAGCAATACCTGTTACACGCTGCAGTAATAGGGACTAGAGAGCAATCTAATAGATTTCTTATGATAGTTTCACTAGCGTTACAGAGATCCTGCAGGGCACAACCTTGTGGAGCTCTCTCATTGCCGGATGCTGCCTCAATGCCCGCCGACCCTATTAACTACAATGGGGAGCAACGGAGATTCAGTCTCAGCCCGGCAAATATTACGAGAATTAGGCAGACTAAAACCGCTGCTCGCAGTGGTATTTGTCCAGCCGATTTGCGCCATATTTGCCGGGTTGTGGCCGGATGTCTGCCATCCTTATCACAGTTAATGGGGTCGGCACAGTTGATGTGACTGTGGGGGTGGAGGTGTATTTTAAATGTCTTTTCATGCTCATAGTCTAATCCGGTACCTTTTACTTCCGTTATCAGTCCAATGAGTGAAAATAGAAATATGTGATATTTGATTCAAAAACACAAAAAGTATTCATTTTGTAAGGCAGAAATCAGGTCCCGCTGCTCAACAATCAGAAATAGTTGAAATGTTTTCCCTAAGTGACTTCTCAAAGTGCTCCATAATTTACAGTGCTGAACTCCAGCGACTATTGAGATTCGTTCTACTAAATAATTGTAAATAAGGTGAGTGGATACTGAAAATTGTTTTAACAGAAGGCCTATTCTTAAAAAGGTATTACGGTTTTAAAGGAAATCTTTCACCAGAACAGGCATATTGAGCTATTCACACTGTCACACTGGTCATGCTGTCAAGGTTTAGAAACTGGTTTTCTTGTATTACCTATCTGCACGTCAGCCCCTGGCCTTGTGAAGGAGCATTTCTGTGCCTGCGGAAGACAGCATGGCCAGGCGCTAATGTGCAGGACAGAAGGGTTAGACTAAGAAAGCAAGGCGGGCGGGATTGCCAGCATCCCTTATGTGACCTGACTCAGGTAGTGACACGCCCCATTGACCACTAGCACCTTTGTTGATGTACAGTACTTTTTCCAAGTTTATTTTTAATAATCAGAAAGTGGGTAATCTAAAATTTAATATTTATTAGTAATGCAGATAAAAAATAGGTTCCAAAATAAAGTGTGCTGTAGACACTTGGTAATCTGGAGTGCCAATTTCTATCATTGTGACCTCCTATGTCAGTACACTTTGTTCATTATATTCATAATCGGTATGGCAGGATTTCTGGACAGTGGTATTAATACAGACACTTGGTTAGAGGAGGCTAAAGAGGTTTTCTCAGACAAATCATATCTACAGAAAAAGTGTATACCCTCTTTCAAAGTTGCCTTTAAGGAGCTTAACCGACTCTATAAAGAACATCTATCAAGTTGGTGGGAGGTACAGAGCCTTGATAACTACATCAAACACGGTATTGTACCCCGCGGGCTCCGTATTTCAGTCACACCTGTATACAGACAGAGAAGCCCGGGGTTCAATACTCGTTGGGAGCAACTGGCTACTAAAAGTTCACTCCAACTAATGACGTTATTATTGGAGGAGGAAAGAATTAACCTCACTAACTTGGCTGAGAAATTAAAGGCACAAGTGGAGGTCACTAAGACTTTCTCTAGTGAACCGGACTTTCCTAATAAAGAAAAGCAGCTTCAGACTACCGTTGAGAAGTATCAATACTATCTGCGTGAACGCAAACATAGGCAATTCAATAAAGATTTAGCTGAATTTAAAGAAAATAAAGCCTATTTGGTTCTGAGGGAGGTGTCACCTACTAAAGAAATTGTCTCTGAAGTCTCCACTACTGAAACAGAACTGTCTGATAGTGACAGAGAATCAGGTGGTAACCCCGGCAGAAACAAACAAAAGTTTAACAAAAAGGGGAAGGGTAGAGGTAGAGGCAGAGGGACCAGTGGAGTAAACCACGGTGGTTTTTTAGATCAGGGTGTCAATTATCACCTGAGGAATCGTCCAAACAACCGAGATCAGTCGGCCCAGAGGTAATCAATCTGTCCAACCATACCCTCTCTAAAAGCGAAATGGCGGTGTTGTCTAAGGGACTCTCCTTTGTTCCAACTCGCCAGCATGATGCGTTCACGTGGGTGAAAGATCTACACTTATTTATACGGAAGCTCCGTTGGCACAAACAATTTAAATTGACAGATAGGAAGAAGAGTCAACTTTTGGGGATTCCTACAGATCTATTGCCAGATGTAGAATTACTGCATAGTATATCAACTGATGTACAAATTTTTGAGGGACTAGGTCCATTCACTCCCTTGCGTAACAAGAGCAATAAAATGCCACCAGCAGGAGACATATCTTGTTTGGATGTCTTCTTACAACTAGTTACTGCAGACATCATGCAACTTCAGAATCCACAGAGATTTAAGAACTGCTCCGTAGAGGAACAGAGGGCCATCAAATCATTGAGAGAGGACGATACTACAGGGAGTGCAGAATTATTAGGCAAGTTGTATTTTTGAGGATTAATTTTATTATTGAACAACAACCATGTTCTCAATGAACCCAAAAAACTCATTAATATCAAAGCTGAATATTTTTGGAAGTAGTTTTTAGTTTGTTTTTAGTTTTAGCTATTTTAGGGGGATATCTGTGTGTGCAGGTGACTATTACTGTGCATAATTATTAGGCAACTTAACAAAAAAACAATATATACCCATTTCAATTATTTATTTTTACCAGTGAAACCAATATAACATCTCAACATTCACAAATATACATTTCTGACATTCAAAAACAAAACAAAAACAAATCAGTGACCAATATAGCCACCTTTCTTTGCAAGGACACTCAAAAGCCTGCCATCCATGGATTCTGTCAGTGTTTTAATCTGTTCACCATCAACATTGCGTGCAGCAGCAACCACAGCCTCCCAGACACTGTTCAGAGAGGTGTACTGTTTTCCCTCCTTGTAAATCTCACATTTGATGATGGACCACAGGTTCTCAATGGGGTTCAGATCAGGTGAACAAGGAGGCCATGTCATTAGATTTTCTTCTTTTATACCCTTTCTTGCCAGCCACGCTGTGGAGTACTTGGACGCGTGTGATGGAGCATTGTCCTGCATGAAAATCATGTTTTTCTTGAAGGATGCAGACTTCTTCCTGTACCACTGCTTGAAGAAGGTGTCTTCCAGAAACTGGCAGTAGGACTGGGAGTTGAGCTTGACTCCATCCTCAACTCGAAAAGGCCCCACAAGCTCATCTTTGATGATACCAGCCCAAACCAGTACTCCACCTCCACCTTGCTGGCGTCTGAGTCGGACTGGAGCTCTCTACCCTTTACCAATCCAGCCACGGGCCCATCCATCTGGCCCATCAAGACTCACTCTCATTTCATCAGTCCATAAAACCTTAGAAAAATCAGTCTTAAGATATTTCTTGGCCCAGTCTTGACGTTTCAGCTTGTGTGTCTTGTTCAGTGGTGGTCGTCTTTCAGCCTTTCTTACCTTGGCCATGTCTCTGAGTATTGCACACCTTGTGCTTTTGGGCACTCCAGTGATGTTGCAGCTCTGAAATATGGCCAAACTGGTGGCAAGTGGCATCTTGGCAGCTGCACGCTTGACTTTTCTCAGTTCATGGGCAGTTATTTTGCGCCTTGGTTTTTCCACACGCTTCTTGCGACCCTGTTGACTATTTTGAATGAAACGCTTGATTGTTCGATGATCACGCTTCAGAAGCTTTGCAATTTTAAGAGTGCTGCATCCCTCTGCAAGATATCTCACTATTTTTGACTTTTCTGAGCCTGTCAAGTCCTTCTTTTGACCCATTTTGCCAAAGGAAAGGAAGTTGCCTAATAATTATGCACACCTAATATAGGGTGTTGATGTCATTAGACCACACCCCTTCTCATTACAGAGATGCACATCACCTAATATGCTTAATTGGTAGTAGGCTTTTGAGCCTATACAGCTTGGAGTAAGACAACATGCATAAAGAGGATGATGTGGTCAAAATACTCATTTGCCTAATAATTCTGCACGCAGTGTATAGTTATAAAGCCATCAGACAAAGGTGGAAACACCGTTATTATGAACAGACCCAGTTATCAGTCCATGTGCGAACAAATTCTCAAAGATAGGAGTAGTTATCAAACTCTGACTTCGAATCCCACGGCTCCATATTTGGTGGAGTTAAGAGATATCTTGTCTGCAGCTAAAACTAACCGGCTCATCTCTCATGAAGAATTTGAGTTCATGTATCCTCGGCACCCGGTGGCGGCCACGTTCTATAGCCTCCCTAAAGTCCATAAAGGACTTAAACCACTCAAAGGGAGACCGATCGTGGCCGGCATCGGGAGCCTGGGACAAAACATAGGGATCTATATTGATCGGATACTGATGCCCTTTGTGATCGCCCTCCCGTCCTTCACCCGTGACACTACGGATTTGTTGAAGCGGGTCGATGGAGTATGTATAGATGATCATTCCTGCCTCGCTAGTGTTGATGTCGAGGCTTTATACTCCTCGATACCACACGAGGCGGGCTTGAGAGCTGTTGGTTATTACCTGAGTATGCGGGGACAGCAGTTTGCAGCTCATAATGAGCTGGTCCTACAGCTGCTCTGGTTTCTACTAACGCACAATTTTTTCATGTTTGACGGTCACCTCTACCACCAGCTCAGGGGCACCGCGATGGGTTGTTCTTGTGCTCCGTCGTACGCCAACCTGCTCCTGGGCTGGTGGGAGGCCACTACCGTCTTTGGTGAGGGTGAGTCGATGACCGGGCCCATTACCCTGTGGGCCCGGTACATCGACGACATCCTCATAATTTGGAATGCTAGCCATGCAGCCTTTAAGCTTTTTGTAGAGTCCCTTAACAATAATTCCATCGGCCTGCGTTTTACATATGAGATTGACAACCATACACTACCTTTTCTTGATGTGTGTATATCTAAAAAGAGTGGGGGGGAGCTTTCTACAAGTATTTACCGCAAATCCACAGCGACTAATTCAGTCCTCCATTGGCAGAGCAGCCATCCCATGCCCCTAAAGCGAGGTATTCCCTATGGGCAGTACCTGCGCCTGCGGAGGAACTGTTCGGAAGAACATGAATTCAAGACGCAGGCGGCTGACCTCAGACAGAGATTCTTGGCCAGGGGTTATCCTGACTGTGTCTTGAAGAAGGCGTTCCAGAGAGCAGCCCACATTAATAGAGACACACTGTTAGTCCCCAAAAAGAAGCAGGAGACGGACAAGAAAATCAGGTTTATAACCACATTTGATGGCTCCGCCAAGAAGTCAAGAGAAATCCTCGAGCGCCATTGGCCCATTCTCTTGATGGACCCTGACGTGAGTGATGTCTTGTTTGATTACCCCCAGGTCACTTTTAGACGAGGCAAGAGCCTCAAGGACATGTTGGTACACAGCCACCTTGCGCCACCGGTTGCCCCGGACACCTGGCTTAGTCGTCGACCGGTAGGCAGCTTTAGGTGTAGTGGCTGTGTGGCCTGTAACAGTATTGCTACTGGAAAGACCTTCTTCAGTAGCAATCTCAGGCGCACATTTGATATCAAGGATTTTATCTCTTGTAGAACGGCAGGTGTGATATATAAAATCACATGCATCTGTGAAAAAGAGTACATTGGAAAGACCAAACGTGAATTACGTAGGCGAATAGGAGAACATCTCCTTGATATTGACAAAAGACGAGATACAGCTGTGGCCAGACATGTGTGCGACTTTCACAAAGGTGATATACGTGCCATTAGAGTTAGTGGTATTGAAGCAGTCGCCCCCCCCAAACGGGGAGGAGATTGGGATAAGATCCTCTTACAGCGTGAAGCCCGCTGGATCTTCCTTTTGCGAACAGTCGCACCAACTGGCCTAAACGAGCAGCTGAATTACAGCTGTTTTTTGTGAAAGATTCAGCTGTGCCCCCACCTTAATATTGGTGCAGTCACTGTTTAGGGCTGTATCAAGCTTGTTTATACCCACTCATGTTACTCTTTCTATTCTATTTACAATATTTGGTGCCAAGATATATCTATTGGCCTTCACATCATAGTGTCTGTCTTTGCCATAATCCAGTGATTTTATGTCTAGTCTGTACCCGACTGGACTGCCTAAATACTGCCTCTTACTGATGGCCCGATTGTGGGCTTTGATGCGGTGCTGACAGGACGAGTTCCGAGCATTCTGCCTCTCCGCATCACCAATAGACAACTGCCATTAGCCTCTGTCTATAGTATTGCTGTCAAACAGCTGACAGCCGCGGCATCGTGAGAACATACGATGCCGCGCATGCGCAGGAGAGAGCCGGTATCTATGGCATTTCCTTGCATTTCAAACCTCGCTTCTGACTCTGCGGTGAGCGCATGCGCGGCGCCGACGTGCGAGCGCACGGATGCGCCCATTGGCCCTGCTACATCGTGGGCGGCGGAGGCGGCAGCGAGGTGAATATTTAAACATGGTGTAAACGCCAGACAGGTTGGCGTCCCATGTGCAGCTTCTCCTATATCATGTCACTGCATGCACCATAGTCTCCTTATCTACAGAGACCGCCCAAGGAGGTATCCACCATCTGGTTACCCCCATCACTGGCTGACATATTTAGTTAGGCTGGTCTCTAGGGATTAGTGTCCATCTTATACCTATCCCTAGTACGTCTTCCCTCATCTCTCCCCTGATGAATTGCCTTTTAATTTGTTTTTTTAGGCAGTGAAACATGCGTGTAGGGAGTTATTTTTTCTTTTAGGGACACATAGTTTATTCATTCTAGGGACAGGTTCCGGACGGGGTCGTCCTTGTCAGGACGAGTGCCCTGTGGTGAGGCTGCTACCTACATTTAGTATTAGGGATATATCTCCTAGCTAGCCATAGGGCCTTAACAGGGACCCTGCACACATGTGCATCACTGCCTGATGTTCATATTTTTTCTTCAAACTTTTGTTTTGGAGAAACCTTTATCGAAGGTCTGACGACGGTGGTGATCGATCCGCATCCTGTTCCGCGGTACCGGTAGGACAAAACGGTTACTGGTGCCGCCGTGCACTATATTTGTGTATTTTTTGTCAATTTTCATTTGGGATAGACGCTTAGGTTGTCCTAGTGTTTATACATTATTTCTATCCCAAGGTTTGTCTACAGCACACTTTATTTTGGAACCTATTTTTTATCTGCATTACTAATAAATATTAAATTTTAGATTACCCACTTTCTGATTATTGCCCTTTTCACTTGGTAATCTGGAGTGCCAATTTCTATCATTGTGACCTCCTATGTCAGTACACTTTGTTCAAGTTTATTTTTAACACAAAAACACTTATTAGGTAATTCAAGAAAACCAGTTTCTAAACCTTGGCAGAGTGGCCAGTGTGAAGATGTGAATAGCTCAATATGCCTGTTCTGGTGACAAATTCCCAGAACAATTTTTTAATATACGTCTATTTTAAATTTTTCATGCAGACATTTATTAGATCCATACAGTAGCCTCCCCCTAAAGAAAAAAAATAGTATGGCCCATTTTAGTCCTGTAGAATGCATCCATGGAAGAGCTGGATAAGACTAAACATGGCATCAGTCATGTGATCCTTACAAGTACCACCCTTTACTAGGTGAATATACAGTATATATACAGTTTTACTACCCGCAGCAATATCTCATCATGTCTGTGTCTGTGTAAAAACAAATCTGTGTGTGTTTTGTTTGTCTGTTCTATACACAAATTATTTATTAAAAACATAACACCACCAGGAGACAAGCAGCCATTTTACAACATCACCTAGAGACAGGTGGCCATTTTTACAAATCACCTGCAGACAGGCAGCCATGTAAATACACACAGTGATGTGCAGTACTTACTGTAATAACCACAATAAAATAATTATTCCACCACTAGTCCTATTTCCTTATCACATGAATGTATCCTGTGTGCTGACTCTGCACATGTATGTCATGTAAGGCCTATTGCACACTGACGTTTTTTTTTCCCGTTTACTGGCCGTTTTTTGCGTTCCGTATATGGTCCGTATACGGAACCATTCATTTCAATGGTTCCGCAAAAAAACCGGAATGTACTCCGTATGCATTACGTTTCCGTATTTCCGTTTTTCCGTTCCATTTTAACATAGAACATGTCCTATTATTGCCCGCAAATCACAGTCCGTGGCTCCATTCAAGTCAATGGGTCCGCAAAAAAACTGAACACATACGGAAATGCATCCGTATATCTTCCGTTTCCGTTCCGTTTTTTGCTGAACCATCTATTGAAAATGTTATGCCCAGCCCAATTTTATCTATGTAATTACTGTATACTGTATATGCCATACAGAAAAACGGAACGGAAAAACGGAACAGAAACGGAAACAAAAAACGGAACAACGGATCCGTGAAAAACGGATCGCAAAACACTGAAAAAGCAATACGGTCGTGTGCAATAGGCCTAACACTGATGCTTACTGAATGTCAGGGATTATATGATGTTAAGGGTGTCACATGACTGATGCCATGTTTCAGTTAGGCCATGAATACATTACAGAGGACTCATACATGGGCTATACCATCCTACTGCATATAGGGGTCAACCCCATTGAGGAAAGGTATTTATGCTGAATTTTAAATACATGTATATTATAAAATTGTATGATTTCCTATTATACAAACAAGTAAATAAAATAAAAAATACAAACTAGAATATCCCTTCAGCTGAACATCACTCCCATCATCCGTCAGCATCTATCTCATATTCTCTGGGAGTGTTATCTTGTGCTCACTATTCCCCACTAATGCATACTAATGTATCCAGTCACTGGCAGCAAACAGAGATTTTGAAAATGGTAAAAATGGAAATATGTAGCCTCTAAAAAAGCAGAACAACTGCAGACAAATTGGCACACCACTTTTTTTTCAATGCTTCTGCCATATGTTTTAGCAATAGACAATAGATACAGCAGTCATCCAACACCGACAGGACTTCATAGGACACCTACTGTAAACCATACACCGTCAATCTGTCAGATTTTGGAGAGATCCGAGAGACATTATATGAAAAAATGAAAATGGGCCTTAGTCAGACCATCGAACCCTGGACAGTAAGATAGTCCTTAAGTCTTAACCATGTTATGTACGACTGTGTACAACTATGATGTTCACTTGGATTGTTAGTCTTTGTGGCCGTAATCTGTCTACAAAAGATATGGTCACATTAAAGAAGACCTACTGAATCCTCTACGTATTTTGGCATAGTTTTTTTCCCCCTTAGGCCCCTCTATTCCTGAGCAATTGGTGCTCCAGATATGCTCTTGGGGCCATGCTATTTAACGGGGGCCTCGATTCTCAACAGTAGTTTTGAGAATCAATCCCCTTTGATGAAGCATGGTCTCAATAGCATATGGGGATCTGGCAGATCCTGACTTTTTTGGTGGGAAGGATACACGGAGATTCTCATATCTATCAGGGATTTGAATGGAATCATGACTTGGGCAGGTTAGGCTGAAGCTGGTCACATACATTAGAACTATGACCACCTAATGTGCATGGGGCCTCCAGACTTTGGGGAAATATGGATCAGGCGAGTTGGATTTCAACTGTTCAATCCTTTTTTTCTCGGGGAGACAAGTCACTGCCAGAGGTGTCTGGCTCCAACTCTCTCCCTTCTCCCCATTCACTACCTCTGCATGTGTGGTTCAGAAGCGATAGCTGTTGGCCAACAGTTTTCTTATGTGTGTGACCATCTTTGGGCCTCATGCACACAATCGTTGTTTTGGACCGTGTCCGATCTGCATTTTTTGCGGATCGCACATCGACCCACTCCTTAGTATGCGTCTGCAAAAAACGCAGACAGCACACAGATGTCCTCTGTGCGTTGTCCGCATGCTTGCATACATTTTGCAAATTATAGAACATGTCCTATTCTTGTCTGTTTTGCATAGAACATTTTTAGAAAAATAGCGCAAAAAGGTGGAATGCACACGGCCAGTGTGTGTATTTTGCAGAATGGATACGGTCGTGTGTATAAGGCCTTCCGCTAGTCTGGCTCATAGTGGGGAATCCCCGGCTTGGAAATACCTTCTAAGACATCTATATACCCTAATAAGACATATGGACGTGGGTTGTCAGCGAGATGAAAAAGGGTCTGGTTTCCCAGAAACAACGGCACCATTGTCTATGTGTTGCATTCAGTGGCGTGCTATGGGGAAGGCGTGGCGGCTGCCGGCTCTCAGGGGGGGTGCCAGAAGCAATGAGCGCTTCCATCAATACAGATGGAAGCGCTCATTGCTGGAGCGCAGGGAGCTGCAGTCCTGTCACTCACCGCTCAGCTCCTCGCACTCCTCCCCTATCAGGCCGGCAGCTCACAGAATAGTGAAGCAGGAAGACTTCTCCCTGCTCCACCATTCAGCCTGCAGACACAGATTGCGCTGCCAGCCTGTGTGGGTGGAGCCAGCAGCCCGGAAATCTGCATAATCTCCGCCCACACCGTGCTCCTGCAGAGGGAGAGCTGGATCTGAGCTTCAGGAACGGGCCAAAGTGAGCAGTTACTGTTTTTTTTTTTTTTTAACCACTTGCCTACCGCCGCATGACTTTTTACGTTGCGCCAGTAGGCTCTTATCTGTAACCCAATGTATAAAAGCATCGGGTTACATCGCGATCTGCCGTCTGCCCGTGCCGCCGCAGATCACTGTGACCGCGCTGTCTCTAGACAGCTGCGGTCACAGGGAGGTGTGCTGTGGCCAGCGGGAGCAGTCAGGCACTAATAGATGCTTGTAGCATCCAGCTACAAGTATCTATTACATTGTAACATCTAAAAGCTGGCAGGGAGCGCTTTTTGTTAGGTAAAAGCGCCACCTGCTGGCTTTAAAATGAAATGAATGATAAGAAAGGGAAAACGAAAAAAATGATAAGAAAAAAAAATGATAAGAAAGGGAAAACGTTTTTTTTCGTAATTTTCACAATTTTTCCTTAAATATTTTTAAAAAAATATTATATCCATCATCTAATGGCACAAAAGAAAGGTGTAAGGGTACTTTCACACTAGCGTTTTTCTTTTCTGGCGCTGAGTTCCGTCCTAGGGGCTCAAATCCGGAAAATAACTGATCAGTTTTATCCCCATGCATTCTGAATGGAGAGTCCGTCCTTCAGGATGCATCAGGATGTCTTCAGTTCAGTCTTTTTGACTGATCAGGCTTTTCAGAAAAATGTAGAATGCTGTATTTTTACCTCCGGACAAAAATCCTGAACACTTTGACTGAACGCCGGATCCGGTCTTTTTCCCATTGACTTGCATTAACGCCGGATCCGGCACTGTGTGTTGAGTCAAACCGGATTCGGCTTTTGCATGTTAAACCCGAAAAATGTGAAAAAAAAGTTAAAGTCCATAAATGGCGGATCCGTTTTTTCCAATGCATTATTTCATTGTGATCAAAATCCTGATTAGGATTTAAATGTAATCCGTTTTCACACGTTTTTCCGGATCCCGCGGGCAGTTCCGGTGTCGGAATTGAACGCCGGATTAAAACAACGCTAGTGTGAAAGTAGCCTAAGGTGTCCCGAGAAAAATAATATCACCTACATGTAGGTTGGCTCAGAAATGAATCAGTTATTTGCAGTGAGATAGACGCATTGCTACAACTGAAAAACTGGCCCGGTAAGGAAGGGGGATAAACACTCCATTAATGAAGTGGTTAACACAGAGGGGGCACAATGGGCATTTCTACTCTGGAGGGGGCACAATGGACATTTCTACTCTGGAGGGGGCACAATGGGCATTGCAAATGTGAAGGGGGCACAATGGACATTTCTACTCTGGAGGGGGCACAATGGGCATTTCTACTCTGGAGGGGGCACAGTAGACTCTGGAAGGGGCACAATTGGCATTTTTACTTTGGAGTGGACACAATGGGCATTTCTACTCTGGAGGGGACACAATGGCCATTTCTACTATGGAGGGCGCACAATGGGCATTTCTACTCTGGAGGGGGCACAATAGGCATTTTTAATGTGAAGGGGGCACAATGGGCATTTCTACTCTGGAGGTACAGAGGGCATTGCTAATGCTAATATGAAGGGGGCTCAATGGGCATTTCTACTCTGGAGGGGACACAATGGCCATTTCTATTATGGAGGGGGCACAATAGGCATTTCTAATGTGAAGGGGGCACAATGGGCATTTCTACTCTGGAGGTACAGAGGGCATTGCTAATGCTAATATGAAGGGGGCTCAATGGGCATTTCTACTATGGAAGGGGCACAATGGGCATTTCTTCTATGGAGGGGGCACAGTGTACAGAGGACATTACTACTATGAAGAGGGTACAGAGGGCATTATAACTGTGAAGGGGGCACAATGGGAATTGCTAGCACAGAGGGCATTACTACTATGAAGGGGCACAGAGGGCATTATTACTATGAAGGAGGCACAATGGGCATTATTACTGTGAAGGGGGTTGTGGCAAAACCATACTACTATGAATGGGGCACAAATTCACAATGAGGATTATTACTATGAATGGGGCACAATGGGGATTATTACTGTGAATGGGGCACAATGAGGATTATTACTATGAAGGGGGTACAATGGGGATTATTACTGTGAAGGGGACACCATGGGGATTATTACTATGAATGGGGCAGAAAGAGGGCATTACTACTGTGAAATGGGCACAGAGAGGGCATAACTACTGTGAGGGGGGCACAATGAAGCCATAACTACTGTGAAGGTGACACAATGAAGGGATAAGTACTTTAAGGGGGCACAATGTGGACATAACTACTGTGAGGGGGCACACATCGGTATAAAACTACTGTGAAGGTTGTACATAGAGGGTAATACTACTGTGAGGGGGTACAATTTTTGTAAGGTATGGGGGGGGGGGGGTTGCCAGAGTAAGGACTCGCCCCGGGTGCCAAACAACCTAGGGATGCCACTTGTTGAATTTGATAATAAATCTTAGCCCCATTCACGTGGATGTGGGTGAGCTGCAGTACCATTTTAATCTGACAATTGGAGGAGGCAGTCAGTTGTCCAACAGCCAGGTCCAATCTGAGGCTTGTGGTGGGAGGGGTTAATTTGACAAGCCACATTTAGTTTTTTTTTTTGCCTAATTTCTATGTTTACAGGCTATGTACACCTTCGGGGGGATTTTTTATGATTGCATTTTACTCATTTTGGGCTAAAAATAATTTTATTTAATTTGTCTTTATTGAAAATTTTCTGATGTTTCTGAGATGCAAGGGTTAAGAAAACTAGTCTGTTTGCAAGCTGTGACTTTCTGTTTTATTTTAATCCCTGTATCTGGCAGCACATGTATAGCCCTTATCTCCGATCTGACAACTCATAAACACCTTTTTAAGCCATAGTTGTTATCAGTTTGATAAGAACTAAGCTATAATGTGTGTTTATGAAGTCAGGAGATCAGAGATAAGATTCTACATAGGATTTAAAAAAACAAGGAGTCACAGCTTCCAAACAGGCTGATTTTTTTAACCCTTGTAACTAAGAAATACCTGAACATTTTTAATAAAGACCATAAGGGTTTTGGCCCAAAATAAGTAAAATGCAATCATAACAAATACCCCAAAGGTGTCCATAGCTTTTAATGTACCTTTGTTGTAGAATTATGATCAGGATATGTTTTTCAGGTTTAGTTGTGTATCCATGTGCAATGTAACCATGACTTGATGTGAACTTGACCTTATAATATATTTGGGGTTAAAATCTGTCAAGTGAACAGCAGCAGTTTGGCCGGCAGTTTTCTAATTTCTATGGCCTGCTCTGGGCTACTGGTCTTACCAAATAAACATTTATAGTGATCATATGTTTAGACACTCTTGTAATACTTACAACGAAGAGAACGATTAATAAGAAGCAGCAGTGATTCATTGTTTCCTCCATTGTTTCCTTAAATGAAAATTTCATTGTTTTCTGTAAAATAAAATTAAATAAAACAATAACATTTAATGAAGATGTTTTTTTAATCAATTTTGATTGTTTTTATATTTTTCTGCACAACATATCTGCCAAAGATTTCCCCCAAAATTACAGTAAATGTCTCAACCCAGCTAAATCCTATACATTACCTCCGACAACACAGATTGGATCATATACTGTACAAACCCTACGGTAAGTATCTGTAGCACACAAAATAGTGCTCAAATCAGTGCCCAAATATTACAAAGTGGATGTGGATCCATGGGTGTATCTAAGTAGAACCCCTGGTCTTCACCCTAACCCCGGTACAGGGATCTGGACTTTGCTGCAGGGGTACCACCAGGCCACTACTTCCTGGTGTGGTCTCTGTTTAAGTGACTGCTGACCCACGGGGGTCAAGAAACACCGATGCAGAACACCAATGGATCAGGCAAAAGCGTAGCCAGGGACAGTCGAGGTCAGAGTATGAGCAATCTAAATAACAGCCTGAGGTGGGAGCGGGCAGCTCAGGGTCAATACAAGGGTCAGGCAGAGGTTGAGGTTCTGGTGTTGGCTAAGGCTACTTTCCCACTAGCGTTTTGGCTTTCCGTTTCTGAGATCCGTTCAGGGCTCTCACAAATGGTCCAAAATTAATCAGTTTTGCCCTAATGCATTCTGAATGGAAAAGGATCCGCTCAGAATGCATCAGTTCGCCTCCGTTCAGTCACCATTCTGCTCTGGAGGCGGACACCAAAACGCTGCCTACAGCGTTTTGCTGTCCGCCTGACGAAGCGGAGCCAAACGGATCTGTCCTGGCACACAATGTAAGTTAATGGGGAGGGATCAGTTTTCTCTGACACAGTAGAAAACGGATCCGTCCCCCGTTGACTTTCAATGGTGTTCAAGACGGATCTGTCATGGCTAAAGCAGACATAACACAACCGGATCCGTTCATGACGGATGCATGCGGTTATATTTTTGTAACAGAAGCGTTTTTGCAGATCCATGACGGATCCGCAAAAAAGCGCTAATGTGAAAGTAGCCTTACAGTGCCTTGAAAAAGTATTCATACCCCTTGAACTCTTACAAATTTTTTCATGTGAAACAAACAAACTTAAATGTATTTTATTGGGATTTTATGTGATAGACCAACGCAAAGTAACAAGTATGTGTGAGGTGAAAAGAAAATGATACACGGATTTCAAATGTTTATAAAAATAAAAATATGAAAAGTTTGGTGTGCACTTGTATTCAGCCCCCCTGAGTCAATACTTTGTAAGACGACCTTTCGCTGCCATTACAGCGACATGTCTTTTGGGAAATTTCTTGTCATCACAATTCATATGTGTACTACAGAATATAGAGAAATAAAATCCATCTCTCACAGTCTCTACCAGCTTTGCACATCTAGAGGCTGAACTTTTTGCCCATTATTCTTTGTAAAATAGCTCAAGCTCAGTCAGATTGGATGGAGAGTGTCTGTGCTTGCCACAGATTCTCAATGGGATTTAGGTCTGGACTGTGACTGGGCCATCGCCACAGATTCTCAATGGGATTTAGGTCTGGACTGTGACTGGGCCATTCTAACACATGAAGATGCTTTAATCTAAACCCTTCCATTGTAGCTCTGGCTGGAAGTTTAGGTCATTGTCCTGCTGGAAGGTGAACCTCCCCCCGGTCTCAAGTCGTTTTCAGCCTCTACCAGGATTGCCCTGTATTTAGCTCCATCCATCTTCCCATCAACTCTAACCAGCTTCCCTGACCCTGCTGAAGAAAAGCCTCCCCTCAGCATCATGCTGCTGCCACCATGTTTCACGGTGGTGTGGCGTGTTGAGGGTGATGTGCAGTATTAGTTTTCCGCTGCACACATCGTTTTGCAATTAGGCAAAAAAGTTCAAGTTTGTTTTTTTCTGTCCAGAGTACCTTATTCCATATATGTGATGTGTCTCCTTTCTTCTTTCCACTCTTCCATAAAAGCCAGATTTGTGGAGCACACGACTAGTTGTCCTGTGGACAGATTCTCCCACCAGAGATGTGAACCTCTGCAGCTCCTCCAGGGTGACCATGGGCCTCTTGGCTGCTTCTCTAATTAGTTCTCTCCTTGCCTGAGCTGTCAATTTAGGTGGGCAGCCATGTCTTACATTTGCAGTTATGCCTTCCATTTTTGGATGACGGATTGAACAGTGTTCTGTGAGATGTTCTGAGCCTGGGATATATTTTTTTATAACCTAACCCTGCTTTATACTTCCTACACAACTTTATCTCTGACCTGTCTGGTGTGTTCCTTGGTTTTCATATTGCTGTTTGATCACCAATGTTCACAAACCTCTGAGGCCTTCACAGAACAGGTGGGCTCTATTTACTAAGTGACTTATGAAGGCAATTGGTCAGACTGGATTTTATATAGGGGTATCAGAGTACAAGGGGGGCTAAAAATAAATGCACACCCCATTTTTCAGATTTTTATTTATTAAAAATTTTGAAATCCGTGTATCATTTTCTTTTCACTTGACAAATATTTGTTACTTTGTGTTGGTCTATCACATAAAATCCCAATAAAATACATTTAAGTTTGTGGGTGTAACATGTAAAAATGTGGAAAAGTTCAAGGGGTATGAATAGTTTTTCAAAACACTGTATCTCCCTAGAGAACAAAAGGATTGGGCGAAAATATTCATTTCACCCTATCCTTGTCTCCTTTGACAATATCAGTCGGGGGAGACTTGGAAGCTCCCCACAAACATTAGTACTTAGGCCAAAACTTGCCGTTCTCGGTGGGTTCGGCTGAGTATAATGTTTATGGCCAGCTTAATATCCGTAATGGTCACAAGTCTCCATTGCCAGGCCATCTGAAGCATCCCTTTCATCAGGAGCAGTTCAGCACCACAGGTCACACACCCCTATGGCTGGCACTGATGGTTAGCTAGTATCTAAGGCTTGATTCAGGCAGCTATTCCAATTTAAGGCATAAAAAACAGACATATATTAGTCTGTGTGGATGTCCATCTGACATCCACATGCATCCAATTTTTTTCTGCACCCAAGCGCTTGAATGAAAGAGTTTTGAATGGAAAATGGACACAAAAAGTGCATGCTGCAAGTTTCTCTGCACGGGCCAAAGATGCAAAAAGGATATGTATAGTGAATCATTGACTTTAATGTGTAGCTGGGTACATGGATGGAAAATGTGCTAGTCGGAATTAGACCTAAGGGGCCAAACATTTATGGTATGGGATCTACTTTTAGTTGGAACCTGGTTAATCGACCTACTAAAGGGACACGTGGCAGGTAGAGATTGCCACAAGTTTGTATGTCCTTTCTTCAGATGGCCCAGCAACCATATAATAGTGAGAGCAGGTACAGTTCCTTATTGCACCTATGTTGAAGTTTGGTGGACCACAGTAAAGTTCTACTGGTGCAGTGAGCATCAAGGAGCCAGAGCAGAGGGTGGGATTGGGAGTGGACCTGATGATGATGTGTCATGGTGTACTTCCTCAAGCCGTCGCTCCCTGGGGTCAGTGCAGTTGAGGAGGAGGAACCTTTTTTCCTTTGGGCACTCCCTGTAGCCGTGGGCTTCCTGTCTGATGGTGGTTTGGGGGGTGCCCATGGTGTTAATAAGAGATGAGCGAATCGACGTTGACGAAGTGGAATTCGATCCGAATTTCTGAAAAAATTCAATTCGCACCAAATCCAAATTTCCTCACGCTTCGTGGTAACGAATCGCATTTTTTCCTAAAATGGCTGCTGCATATGTTAGGACATGGAGCAAAGAACTCTGAGAATGAGGGATCACCCACAATGCCATGCATGCAGCCAATCAGCAGCCAGCCCTGTGATGTCACAGCCCTATAAATAGCCTCAGCCATCTTGGATTCTGCCATTTTCCAGTGTACTTAGTGCAGGGAGAGACGTCAGCAGGCGCTAGGGACAGTGCTAGGAAAGACTTGAAAACATTTATTATGCTGAATAGAAGTTCAGGGAAAGATCATTAGAAGTGTAGGGAAAGGATAGGGAGGAATTATTCCACTATAAAAGAACAGGATCCAATAGGGGAGGTTACAGCCTGGGTAATGGGAACAATCCTATTACACCTTGCTGCACTGACTGGGGATCCAAATTACCATTATACAGCTCTGTAATTCCAGCAAACCGTTCTTGTTATTGGGGTGCAAGTGCTGTGTGATACAGCCATTAACAGGGGATTATTACAAGGAAATATTTGTACGTCTTATTAGCCGTTGTGCGGTGCAGTTATATGTTCTAAAGCCCTTTTTGACATGTATAAGTGGGAAAAAAAGGGCTTATTAGCCGTTGTGTGGTTGTATAAGTGGGAAAAAAAGGGTTTATTAGCCTTTGTGTGGTGAAGTGAGAAAATTACAGCCATTTTTGGCGTGTATTAGAGGGGAAAAAAATTATTATTTGCCGTTGTGTGGTGAACTGAGAAAATTACAGCCCTTTTTGGCGTGTATTAGTGGGGCGAAAAAAGTAGTATTTGCCATTCAGCAGTGCAGTTATATGTTCGAAAGCCTTTTTTGGTTTGTATGAGTGGCAAAAAAAGTATTATTTGCCCTTGTGTGGTGAAGTGACAAAATTACAGCCTTTTTTGGGGTGTTTTAATTTCCTTTTTATTTACTTATTTGATCTAACAGTATGTCAGACAGAGAAGTGCTAGGCCCTGCACAGGGGAGGGGCAGAGGCCTAAATGTTTCTGGCGCAGGCACAGGTCGCAGCAGAGTAAGGGGGCATGGCAGCAGGGGTCACTTCCAGAGGCCTGAGCTCCCGATGTCATCTAGCAGTCATGTCTTGACCAGCAACTCAGCGGTTCTTAAATGGTTGACTCGGTCATCCACTTCGTCTCAAGTGACATCAGACAAGAGTTGGTGGGTTCGACAGACACAACCCTTAGTTGGCATGGCCGGGGAGCAGGCCCTGTGCCCTCACCTGTCCTCAACCTGCCTCTGTCCTTTTCTGTTCCGTCAGCCAGAAAAGTATTATATGCTGTGGGCTCAACTCCACTATACAGTGAGGACGAGCTACTAGAGGACAGTCAGCAGCTACTGCCCAGCCAAGATCTGGAGGAGACATCTGCCGCTTTCTCCGTTAGGCGGGCAAGTAGTGATGAGGAGAGTGGTGTGGGAGCTGGTGTTGCGAGCGGTCAGGCTCCTGGCTCAGAGACCGTTGAGGAAGACATCAGTGATGTGCAGACAGTACTTGATGATGATGTAGCCGATCACAATTAGGAGCCGGGTGACGAAGGGGCTTCATCATCATCTGGAGAAGAGGGTGGCAGCTTGCGCTTGATGCAGCGGCGGAGCCAGCAAGTCGGTAGTGTGGTCGGGAGTCAGCAGGGTGGCAGCAGTGGGAGCTCGGGAGCCAAACGTGCCCAGGGTAGACCACCAGATTCGCAGGAGCCTACCTTCCCGGAAAGTAGTGGTGCAGCAGTTCACAGAGGCAGCGGCGGTAGCAGTCAGTCAGTCAGTGCGGAGTGTTGGGGGTAAAATCACCTACTCGGCAGTGCGGCAGTTTTTTGTTAAGCCACTGGAGAAGGTAAACATGACCATTTGCCGAATCTGTGGGATGAAGGTGAAACGTAGCCAGGGGTGTTGGCACCATGGCCCTGCGTCAACATATGCAAAGTCACCGTAAAGTGGCCTGGGAGAACTTTGGCTCCAATGTGGTGGTCCAGCCTGCCGCAGCAACCGCTGCATCACCCAGTAGCATGCACATGGTTTCAGGCAGTCAAGGCTCCACAACCTCAGCCAAAGGGAGATGTCTATCCTTTCCATCATCTACTGGTCCTGTTGCTCCTGCTCCTCGCCCTCCTACTCCTCATCAGTCATTCCATCAGCAATCGATCACCGAAGTGATTGCCAAGAGACAGTAACAGTATGCATGCACTCATCCAACAGAGCAGAAGCTGAACATGCTCCTGGCCAAGTTGCTGGTGCTGCAGTCCCTCCCTTTCCAAGTGGTGGACTCTGCACCTTTCAGAGAATTGATTGCTTGTGCCGAGCCGAGGTGGAGAGTCCCAAGCCGTCATTTTTTTCCCCAAAAAGGCAGTACCAGTCCTGCACAAATATGTAGAACAGAAGGTGGGCCAGTCCTTGAGCCTGTCGGTGTCTGCCAAAGTGCATGGCAGCGCCGATGTGTGGAGATGTAACTACGATCAAGGACAATATATGTTCTTTACGGCCCACTGGGTAAATGTGGTTCCTGCCCAGCCAAACCAGCAACTTGGCCAGGTGACGCTGCTTCCGCCTCCACGTTCTCACGCCGTTGGTCCTGAGACAATGTCCGCCTCTGCCTTCTCATCCTCCACCGTGTCCTTTGCCTCCAGTGCAGGGACAATTCACAGTGCTCCTCCAGCATACCACATGTGCAGGGCACGGCGGTGTCACGTCGTTCTACACCTCGTTTGCCTGGGTGAACGGAGTCACACAGGGGAGAACCTGCTCTGTGTCCTTCAACAAGAAATCGAATTCTGGCTTTCTCCGCAACAACTCAAAATCGGAGCCATGGTGACCGACAACAGGAAGAACATGGTGTCGGCGCTGCATCGAAGAGGGCTGAGCCATGTGCCCTGCATGGCATACGTGTTCAATCTGGTTGTCAAGTGGTTCCTGAAGTCTTCCACCCATCTGCAAGACATCCTAAAAATGGCCAGGAAACTTTGCACGCACTTCAGCCACTCGTACACCACCAAGCACACCCTCCTTGAGCTGCTGCGGTCCCCCAACATAGGCTGATATGCATTGTTTCCACCCGTTGGAATTCCACCCTCCATATGTTGGACCGTCTATACGAACAGAGAAACGCCATAAACGATTTCTTGATGATCGAAGCGGACGGGAGTACTCCCCTGTGCAACTTCAATGTCAGCCAGTGGCAACTCATATGTGACACCTGCCATTTGCTCAGGCCCTTTAAGGATGCCACGTTTTTTTTCAGTCGCCAGGACTACGGGATGAACAACGTCATTCCACTGCTTCATATCCCGGAACAGATGCTGGTACATCTGGCTGGTCAGGGGACTGGAGACGTGGCGCCTACATCTCACGTTTGGGGGCTGAACTAGAGGAGGAGGACATTGGAGTACAAGCAATGTGTAGGGAAATGGGTGGTTTTTCTACACAGGTGACAGGAGAGGAGGAGCAGGAGGAGCCGTAGGAGCAAGAGGGAGATGAGGAAGACAAGGCAGATCACCCAGGCAAACCGTGGCAGTATGCAGTGGAGATGGAGGCAGGGAGTCCTTCTGAGTCACTTGCGCAAATGGCCCGCTGAATGCTCATTTGCTTGGGTAGTGACAGCCAAATTGTCACTATTCGGCAGAGGGGTGACCTCTCCACCTTGTTGGACCCTCGCTACTGGTCCATAATGGGGGCCTTTTTTTACAGCCACTGAGAGGGAGGACAAACTGAACTACTATAGAGACATCCAATGTAGTCAATTGGCTGCTGCCTATATGTGCTATTCTCCATCCTCTTGCAGGTATAATTGGGGGGGCCTCTGCTTTCTCGTTCCACTGCAATGGCTGCTGTGGCTCGGGGGGGGGGGGGAGGTAGGAGCAGTACCAACTCCATCAACAGCAGCTTGAGTCTAGAGTTGATGATGAGCAGCTTTCTTAACTGGCCTAGTGAAGAAACTACTTACCACCAGCAGCAGCAGCAGCTAGACCTGGAGCAGAACCAGCTGGTGGCATACTTGGACAGCACCCTGCCACCCCAGATTGAAGATCCGCTGGACTACTGGGCAGCCAAACCGGATTTGTAGCCGCAACTGGCCCAGTTTGCTCTGGAAATGCTGTCCTGCCCGGCCAGTAGTGTGGCATCAGAGCGGGTGTTTAGTGTGGCGGGGGCCATAGTTACCCCAAGGAGAACTCGCCTGTCCACCCAAAATGTGGAGAGACTGACCTTTGTCAAGATGAATCAGGCGTGGATTTCCACCCACCAATGTCTGATGCATCAGATTAGATCATCCATGCTGCCTCATCCAAACCTTGACAAAAGAGACCGGTTTCTTCTGGCTACCTGCCTCAGTTACTATTCTGATGCTGCCACCTGCCTGATGCCACACATCTGATGCCAAGTGCTGCTTTTTACACCCACCATCGTCAGCGGGTACTGTTATTGCCACCCACCTCCCCACTCCGTCACCGGGTCACACTGTTGTTTCCTGATGCTGCTGCCACCTCACCACTCAGGTCTCCTCATGCTGCTGCTGCCACCTCCACACTCTTGTCATTGTGGCCTCCTCATACTGCTGTTGCTGCCACCTCCACACAATGTCACGTTGCCACTCTGTGGGCTCCTCATGCTGCTGCTAACTCAACACTATGTCACCTTGCCACTCTGTGGCCTCCTCATGCTGCTGCTGCCACCTCCACACTATGTCACCTTGTTACTCTGTGGTCTCCTCATGCTGCTACTAAATCAGCACTATGTCACTGGGCCACTCTGTGGCCTCCTCATGCTGATGCTAACTCAACACCATTTCACTGGGCCACTCTGTGGCCTCCTCATGCTGATGCTGCTACTGCCACCTCCACACTATGTCACCTTGCCACTCTGTGGCCTCCTCATGATGCTGCTAAATCAACATTATGTCACTAGGCCAGTCTGTGGCCTCCTCATGCTGCTGCCACCTCCACACTATGTCACCTTGTCACTCTGTGGTCTCCTCATGCTGCTATTAAATCAACACTATGTCACTGGGCCACTCTGTGGCCTCCTCATGCTGATTCTGCTACTGCCATCTCCACACTATGTCACCTTGCAACTCTGTGGCCTCCTCATGCTGCTGCAAAATCAACACTATGTCACTAGGCCACTCTGTGACTTCCTCATGCTGATGCCACCTCAACACTATATGCAAATGGTCCACTCTGTGGTCTCCTCATGCTGCTGCCACTTCCACACTATGTTACCTTGCCACTCTGTGGCTTTCTCATGCTGCTGCTGCTGCTGCCACCTTCACACTCTCACCTTGCCACTCTGTGGCCTCCTCATGCTGCTGCTGCCATCTCCACACCATGTCACCTTGCCACTCTGTGGTCTCCTCATGTTGCTGCTAAATCAACACTATGTCACTAGGCCAGTCTGTGGCCTCCTCATGCTGCTGCCACCTCCACACTATGTCACCTTGACACTCTGTGGCTTCCTCATGCTGCTGCTGCTGCCACCTTCACACTGTCACCTTGCCACTCTGTGGTCTCCTCATGCTGCTGCTGCCACCTCCACACCATGTCACCTTGCCACTTTGTGGTCTCGTCATGCTGCTGCTAAATCAACACTATGTCACTGGGCCACTCTGTGGCCTCCTCATGCTGCTGCTTCTGCCACCTCCACACTATGTCACCTTGCCAGTCTGTGGCCTCCTCATGCTGCTGCTAACTCAACACTATGTCACTGGGCCACTCTGTGGCTTCCTCATGCTGCTGCCACCTCAACACTATGTAAATGGTCCACTCTGTGGTCTCCTTATGCTGCTGCCACCTCCCCACTATGTCACTGGGCCACTCTGTGGTCTCCTCATGCTGCTACATCAACACTATGTAACTCTGTGGACATTTCAAGCTGTTCTCCTACCTTCCCCACTCCATAACTGGGCCACTATTTTGCCTTTTTGGCCTGGTTGACATCATCATTTATTTGACCCTTCTTCTGATCTGTCAGAAGGAAGGAAAAATGAGACACACAACAGACCCTGTCTGTGTAGCAGCTGTAAGGCCTGTATGGTCCCATCAGAATTGGCTTATGATTTGGTAGCCAAAAGCAGGGGTAGGTACAAAACACAGAAGACATGCAAATATTCCATTCACGTGTCATCTCTGTTTTGGATCCACTCCTGTTTTTTTTTTTTGGGCTTTAGTAAAACTGATGGATTACTGACCAAATGCTGACCAAGTGAAGGCGGATGCTCAATAGACAGGATCCATTGTTTGGGGGTTATTGTTCTGACGAATCAGAGGAAGGGCAAAATAATCAGTGATTTCAACACAAACTTACTGCTGACACCCTCTCCACCCTGTCTGGGGGCTCTACTTGTATAAGCGTTTAATAGAACAGGTTCTGTAGACATCTGTCTGGAATCAGCTGACGAATCAGATCTTTCACGCTACAGTAGGATCTTGGGCCTCTGCACGGTTCTTTATACCTGGCTAACATCGACCTGTAAGGCTGAGTTCACACTTGGGTTATTTGGTCAGTTTTGGCCCCGTGACTAATAAGTGAAGTGTGCAGTGATTCTAAGAGCGACGCCTGCCATCTGCGTGTCATACTAACTCACAGTATTGTTTCACTACCACAGCAGACTTCCTATGCGTGTTACTGCAAGACACAGTGTTCTACACCACTATACAGGCTGTCTGCAGCCGGGAAAAAGCTGTTTTTAACGCGATTCGCCACAAAAACATTTAGATCAAATCAAATCTTTTTGGAGAATTCTGCAAACTGTCCGAATCAAATTTTTTAGAAATTCGCTCATCTTTAGTGTTAATGTCCATGTGGGTGCTAGCCAGAGCATGTGATGGAAATGCGATGGAAAACATGTGGTGTTAAATCAAAAGCAAGGCCAGCTTGAACTTAACAAAGTCTCTTTTTACTGTATACAGGATAGAAGTTGAAGTATGTACATCCAGTAAATCTCTTTACACAGTGCAAAGTCCTCCCAGATGTCCCAAGCAGTTGAATATGCCATTGGTACTCAGATTACTCTGGCTAAAATATCTGCTCTAGGGTTCTCTGGCTAATAGCTCTATTCTGGCAACTTTGACTGTAGTGTCCACTATTCTGGGGTGCATAGGATGTCTTAACTTGTTTCCCCTATGCAGCAGCAGGGTCTGGAACATTTTAAGCAAGGTTACCTTGCTGTCTCTCAACTCTAGGAGCTTGTGAAGGTGCTGGAGGCTCCAGGGCTTGTAACTGGAGTCTGAGGGAGAGGAGCACATGAAGTATACTCCCCTACTCCTCCTTATCTACAGCTACTCTGGATGAAATCTTTTGGAACTAGGGGATGGGGCCGGCCCACTCACTAAGCTTCAGAGAGGGCAGGGCCAGGAGAGTTAGTTTTGGCCACACCTAGCTGCTGCTTGGACATACTGGATGTAAGGTGCATTGCATTAACATTGCAAGACATTACAGCAGTACAAAGCCATTGCAGATACCCCCATGCACTGGGGTACTGCACTCGCCAAATATGTATGAAGCTAGTGCCTCCAACGCAAAATCTGTAACTGGGCCATCTCGCTACAATGGGGCCTTTGGGTCTCTCAGCCACCATGACCCAGGTGCGGCAGCTACCTCTACATCCGCTATAGCAACCACTGTGTGGTCTTCCAGGAAATGCTAATCTGCTAGTTGGCCATAACTGATCGAACTGGTGCTTTACAAAGACTTCCTATGGATTTATAGAGCATCCATATAAATTAGAGACACTTTTTTTTTTCTTTGGAAGGGATTTGAAAGCCATTATTCCCGAGTGATATTCCGTTAGTGAATAATATATCATCACAAAACCAAAACTTTATGATATTCAAATTTGGGCAAAGCTTGAAAAATATTGACGGGAGCAGCTCTTAGCATGCAAATTGGAATTTATTCTAATGAGTTAGCAGATTTAACAGCGAGCCGCCTTAATGCCGCTGTAACTAAACCTCGGCGGTATCAATCTGCTGCCCTCCAAGAAGATGTTAAAATATGTTCAGGCACAGCACACCAGTAGCTAAAAGAACACATCTGAATTCCAAGAATACACCATTTTCCCCCACGTATTATAGAGCTTACCTATACTATACAGCAGTCACATGTGAATGAGATAAATAATGAAACGGAATAAGCAACTAACTGTTTAACAATTTTGCTGCTACAAATTTCACACTATTACATATTTATACAATAAAAATCAGATTATACCCCAGGAGACATTTAGCACTTTTACACTCACATGCACCTTCATGCAATTTAATTTCAAAATGTAAAGATTTGTAAGAAATGTAGGAAAAAATAAAGTCAAAACTGAAGCTAAAAGTCTGAGATGCACCATGCCTCAGAAAAATAAAAGTTCAAGATGTGCACCGTTCATTCATGTCTACAACTAGCTCCACACAGTCATCCAAATTAAAGAGACCCTAAGGCCTCTTTCACACGGGCGTTGTGGGAAAATGTGCGGGTGCGTTGCGGGAACACCCGCGATTTTTCCGCGCGAGTGCAAAACATTGTAATGTGTTTTGCACTCGCGTGAGAAAAATCACGCATGTTTGGTACCCAAACCCGAACTTCTTCACAGAAGTTCGGGCTTGGGTTAGGTGTTGTGTAGATGTTATTATTTTCCCTTATAACATGGTTATAAGGGAAAATAATAGCATTCTGAATACAGAATGCTTAGTAGGTGATCAATTGAGGGTTAAAAAAAAATAAAAAAAATTAACTCACCTTCTCCTCTTGTTCGCGTAGTTCACGGTCTCTTTTTTACTTCTTTAATGATGAGCTGTTGGCTAAAGGACCTTTGGTGACGTCAGATCACATGCTCCAATCACATGGTCCATCACCGTGGTAATGGACCATGTGATTGGAGCATGTGATCTGACGTCACCACAGGTCCTAGCCGATAGTTCATCTTTTAAGAAGTAAAGAAGAGACCGGGAACTACGCGAACAAGAGGAGAAGGTGAGTTAATTTTTTTCTTTTTTTTTAACCCTCAATTGATCACCTACTAAGCATTCTGTATTCAGAATGCTATTATTTTCCCTTATAACCATGTTATAAGGGAAAATAATACAGTGAATAGACTGTCACCCAGCAACCATGCGTGAAAATCGCACCGCATCCGCACTTGCTTGCGGATGCTTGCGATTTTCACGCAACCCCATTCACTTCTATGGGGCCTGCGTTGCGTGAAAAACGCAGAATATAGAGCATGCTGCGATTTTCACGCAACGCACAAGTGATGCTTGAAAATCACCGCTCATGTGAACAGCCCCATAGAAATGAATGGGTCGGTATTCAGTGCGGGTGCAATGCGTTCACCTCATGCATCGCATCCGCGCGGAATACTCGCCCGTGTGAAAGAGGCCTAAGTTACCATGATATAAATATACTCGCAGTTTCACTCGTTCATTAAAAAGAAAAAGAAAACACCCCTGAAATGTGACATCAGATGTAAGTATTTGATACACTGGTGATTTTGTATGTTCTCCCACCTACAAAAAGACAGAATCTAGAAAATTAAAATCCAGAAAATCACATTGTATGATTTGTAAATAATTAATTTGCATTTTATTGCATGAAATAAGTATTTGATCACCTACCAACCAGCAAGAATTCTGGCTCTCACAGACCTGTTAGTTTTTCTTTAAGAAGCATCCATACCTCTGCACTCATTAACTGTATTAATTGCACCTGTTTGAACTCGTTACTTGTATAAAAGACACCTGTCCAGACACTCAATCACACTCCAACCTCTCCACCATGGCCAAGACCTAAGAGCTGTCTAAGGACACCAGGGACACAATTGTAGACCTGCACAAGGCTGGGATGGGCTACAGGACAATAGGCAAGCAGCTTGGTGAGAAGGCAACAACTGTTGGCGCAATTATTAGAAAATGGAAGAAACACAAGATGACTGTGAATCTTCCTCGGTCTGGGGCTCCATGCAAGCTCTCACCTCCTGGGATAAGGATGATTCTGAGAAAGGTCAGGAATCAGCCCAGAACTAAACAGGAGGACCTGTTTAATGACCTAAAAAGAGCTGGGACCACAGTCTCAAAGATTACCATTAGTAACACACTACGGATATATGGATTAAAATTCTGCAGGGCCTTCCATGTCCCCCTGCTCATGCCAGCACATGTCCAGGGCCATTTGAAGTTCGCCAAAGACCATCAGGATGATCCAGAGGGAGAAGGTCATGTGGTCAGATGAGACCAAAATAGAACTTTTTGCTATCAACTCTACTCGCCGTCTTTGGAGGAAGAAGAAGGAATACCAAGAATACCATCCCAACCGTGAAGCATGGGGTTGGAAACATCATATTTTGGGGATGCCTTTCTGCAAAGGTAACAGGACAATTGCACCATATTGAAGGGAGGATGGATGGGGCCATGTATCGCAAGATTTTGGGCAACAACCTCCTTCCCCCAGTAAGAGCATTGAAGATGGGTCATGGCTGGATCTTCCAACATGACAATGACCCAAAGCACACAGCCCGGATAACCAAGGAGTGGCTCTGTAAGAAGCATATCAAGGTTCTGTAGGGGCCTAGCCAGTCTCCAGACCTGAACCCAATCGAAAATATTTGGAGGGAGCTGAAACTCAATGTAGCCAAGTCACAGCCCTAAAACCTGAAAGATCTGGAGAAGATCTGTATGAAGGATTAGGCCACAATCCCTGCTGCAGTGTGTGCAAACCAGGTCAAGAACTACAGGAAACCTCTGACCCCTGTAACTGCAAACAAAGGTTTCTGTACCAAATATTACGTTTTGTTTTTCTATTGTATCAAATATTTATTTCATGCAATAAGATGCAAATTAATAATTTACAAATCATACAGTGTGCTTTTCTGGATATTTTTTTAGATTCTGTCTCTCACAGTCTACAAAAAAAATACAGACCTCTCCTTTTTTTGTAGGTGGGAAAACTTGCAAAATCTCCAGTGTATCAAATACTTATTTTCCCCACTGTATTTTCTCTGATTGGGAAGAGGGGTGATGACATGAAGAAAAGTTCCTGTATCACACCCCTTGGCTCACTGAATGCTGCATAAGGGAAGACACAGTAATACCAGACACTGTTCTTCTTTCTTCCTGCTCTTAAGGATGGAGTAGAGTTAAAACTTCTGTTTTCTGAGATTTCTGAGTTGTGTTATCTAATCTAAGCAAACACCTTCAATTGCTTATCAATGGCTTTTGTCTCAAGATAACGCGATGAGTTAAGAAATTTGAGTTAAGAGCTGGTGTAACGGGGTGCCGAAGGCGCACTTGGTCTCCCATCAGCCGCAGACCTGTTGCTTAGCTTCGGGAGCGAGGATCTGTGTTTGACCTCGTTCCCAGGGCAGCTTTGCTAGCTGGGAGGCTCCCTGCTCCTAGGTCTGCCTTGAGCGCCGAGCTGATCACTCGGTGCTCGACTGGTCGGTCTGTCGGTCATGTGATGCTGGCCACGTCACATGACCCTCACTCCCCACTATAAATACAGGCAGCCTGCTGGCCACAGGTTGCCTGTTAATTTTAGGTATCTGGTGATTGTTTTGTTCCTGCATACTTACCTGATCCTGTGTTCCCTGACAATTCTCTGCCTGCTCCTCCTGTACTGCGCATCTCTCCTGGTATCCTGACCCCGGCTTCCACCTGACGATTCTTTGCGAACTCCTGTTGTACTTCGTTTCTCTCCTGGTATTTGACCTCGGCTTTTCCTGACTATTCTCTGCTCATTCCTTAGTACTGCGTAGCTCTCTAGGTATTGACCCGGTCCGTTCACGTTCCGTTATTTGTCTTGTCTGTCTTCCCAGCACGTATACTAAGTTAGGGACTGCCGTCCAGTTGTCCCCTGTCATTAGGACTTGCGAGGCAAGTAGGCAGGGCCAGGGGTGAGGGTGGAGCGCAGTGGTCACTATCCTCCCCCCTGTGTGTAGTGTACGTTACCGTCACAGCTGGAGTGCTAACCCTTTCTGCTGCTGCTCTCTTCCTATCATCCTATTATAGCTCAGGGATGCGTCCTTTCTGCTGCTGCTCTCTTCCTATCAAGGGTGTGTGTCCTTTCTGCTGCAGCTCTCTCCTGATCACAGCTCAGGGGATATGTCATTTCTCCCTGCATTTGTCATAGCTTCTAACAGTAGATACAGCTGGTGGCAGTTGAAGGATGGAACTGAGCATGTGTGACCACCAGTAGGTGGACCTGCACATTACTATACAGATTAAACACTAGGGCGCACCATTATATCAAAGAGAATATCTATAACTGGAGCATTTTTGTATCAGAAAGTAAATTACAAAAGTAACTTGTTTTCATGCTGAATTAGTATTGAATTAACATTTAAAAGAGGCGCAACCCCTTTAAAGATTTTATGCCAGATTTCATTTAATGGGAGTTGTTTAGCATTAGAGTCTGCATTTCTCCATAAATAGCCCCACTCTGTGGCTAATGTTTGGTATTGCATCTCAATTTATGCAAATGTTCCCCATGGACATGAGTGGAAGAAAGCATTATTCTAGTTCTGGACAATGCCTTTAAGAGATAAATTTGTGTTTATACTAGGTCATGATTAGTGTCATGAAGTGAAATTCGATCCGAATTTCAGCGAAACCTTGATTCGCCGCGAAGCCAAATTTCTTTGTGCTTCATGGTTGCGAATCTAGTTTCCCTGAATGGCGGTAAAAATAAAAAAATCATACTTACCTCTTCTGTGTGATCGCAAAGAGCCGGCCACCGCCATCTTGATTGAAGATCTCGCCCGAAATCCTGCGCACGGTGACATATGATGTCACTATGCCGGCCAACGTGGCGACGTCATCACGGACCGTGTGAGATTTTGCGCTAGATCTTCAAACAAGATGGCGGCGGACGGCTCTTTGCGATCAAATGGATGAAGATAATTATGATTTTATTAATAAATAAAAAAATGTATACTGTGTTATTACTGTCAGATGAACACGGCATCTGAGGGGTACAATGACGGGGGGGCAGCGCAATCGCCGCTCCCTGTCATTGCACCCATGATTAGCGCAGGACATAAAGGGGTGCCATCAGATTGAAAACTCATGGTCGCTTTCTCCAGGACACAGCGCCACTCTTGTCTTTGGGCTGTGTCCCATAGACAAGAGTGGCTCTGCGGCCTACACAACGAGCCATGGCTTTCTAGCCTCATACGAACACTTTAACTGATCATCTTACAAATAGTTGGAGAATTTTTGCATTTACTCAGCACGAAGCGAGACGCTAAATCACCGCCTTCATTGCCATTAATTTAGTAAACAGCTTGGAAATAAATGCCGCTATTAAGTGAAACATTTTTTCACGGTTTTAGTGTAATGACAAATGGGCAGATCTCTTAGCTAAGCAGTGAATTATCCACACAAAGGGCAGCAATTTAATTAAAACCGGCCAGCTATGGGACAGGGGATATTTCAAGTACTGCCCAAATTTGAGCCATTAGTCATTAGCGACTAAAACCGTGTAAAAAGCACCAGAAGATCAGCGCGGTATAAGGGCACGCTTATTAATAACATATGAACATCTTATAACCAACATCTAATTCAGTGGTCTCCAGATGGCGGCTGTTGCTTACATTTTTTTTTCCAGGAGACTAGTTTTTAAAAATGTTGGGGGGGGGGGGGGAGAATGGGTTAAAAATCACAAATAACCCTTCTTGCCTCGACAATCTTCGCTCTGGTTCCCGCCGTTCTCCCGGGCTCCACACCCCAGAGATGACTGCGCTCTGTGCTAATCACTGTGATTGGCTGAGCGAGAAATCCAAGCCATTTCCTCGTGTCGAGCCCAGAAACAGGAAGTGGAGAGTTTCAGGAACAGGAGCAGAGGTGGATTGTTCTTTTTTGACCCATTTTTATTTAAAAAAATGTATTTTCTTGGAGATCCCCTTCCACTGCAACTCCCAATATGTCCAGGGTTAATGCCTAATAATTCTTATTGTGTTCAGCTACAAAACTTACCCATGGACCCATAATGCACTTTGCCATCACATTCCTCCAGTTTTGTACAGAGGTTCTTACTGTCAGATTAAGGGGGCCCAGGTGATGGAGGGGGCCCGGGTAATGGAAGGGGCCCATTCTGGCTAGAGAGCGTTAAAAAAATTATAGTCTCCTTAGCCCACCATTTTTCTATACTACCAAGAAGGTTATCGTTTCCCCCTTCCAACGCACTAGACTACCAGGGATGTTATCATTAACCACATCAATGCCCTATACCACCAGGGGTGTTATCATTTAACCTTTCAACCACACTAGACTACCAGGGATGTTCGCCCCTCTTGTTGTTTAATGTTGTGAAGGGGTCATTGATAACCTCCCTGGTGGTGTAGGGCATTGATGTGGTTAATGACAGTTAGTGCTACATAGCCCACCAGGGATCATTAACCACATCAATGCCCTATACCACCAGGGAAGAGAAGTCACCAGACGGACACCGAGAAGAATTGTGCGCTACACAAGGAGCTTCTAATAAAAGGTGTTTATTAAACTGATCAATGAAATAAAAGCAAAAAACAGACATGCTACGCGTTTCCACTGTCTTCATCGGGCCCTTATACCACCAGGGAGGTTATGATTAACCATTTACACCACAGTAGACAACCAGAAATGTTACCATTAACCCTTTGACTCTCATTGGTTATTTAGTGTTATGAAGGGATCATTAATAACCTCCATGGTGGAATAGGGCATTGATGTGGTTAATGACAGTTAATGGTACATAATCCACCATGGGATGGATGATATTATTAACAACATCAATGCCCTAATATTCTTCTTTTTTTTTTTTGCACAAAATTATTTTTATTACATTCAGAGACAATAGATCCTAAATAAAATAAATATATATATAAAACATGTAGAGTATTCTGGAGAATTAACACCTGGTAAATAATCACCCAGAGATCCCGGAGTGTGACTAGAACATTTGGGTAGTAAGAGACTGGAGTGCCCTCAAGAGGTTATGGTTAACCACAGATTTAAATTGAAATAAGGACCAATGTGTCCTAGAACAGTCTGGGGAAGGAGAACCTGAGACCACAGTGACTTCCTTTGTAGCAAGTCGCACCTTTGGAAAGCTAGAAATTCCACATGTGGCCTGCAGAAAGTTCAAGGAGTAATTTTTGTGGAGTTCTCATTTAGCAATGAATGTTATTTTGCCATATGCCATATGAAATGTTCAATACTAAGCAGCAGGGTCATGGAAAGAGCGCACAGGTGGTTTTTCAGGTACCTCAATCCAGCAAATGTAAAGTCCATTGTGGCTCATCATGAGGAACAACCTATCACTTGAAGCCTTAGAGGTTTGCTGGGGGTCATGACAGGGACACACTTAGAGCTTAGATTTCCTATCACATAAGGTGCATAGACATTAGGTCATCAGTTAGGCAGAGCAGTGTTGCATTTCCTTTTGTTACCCACCAGGAAAACTAGTATATTAAGGGCACTGTATGTAGTGGTGATAAAAAAAACAGTTCAATAGTACAGAAGATATTGAGCTACATAGAAACAATGCACAACTGCATATGTAACAAATACAATTACGTAGCACTGACTTTAAACCGAGTGATTTTACCCTGGGACACCACTATTACCTGAGGGCAATGGAGACAAGAAGTATAATAACCAGCATAGTCTATGTGCGCACTGAGGTGCACGCACACATACACAGATACACCACGTTCCATCTATCTCTGCAGGGCTGCACAGTATGGTCCTGACAGCAAGGATTTTTAGGGGCAGTGGGATTGGAGTGAAAGCTCAGCAGAGGTGTAAAGGAGCTCAGTCGTGAGCACCATCTCCAGCCTCAGCTTATATATTGGAGCTCTCTGCTCTTTTGTCTCCTCGCTGACATCTTCTTCTTTGTTGTCCATCTGAGGATAAACCACCACACATAGCTTCTGGCCTCCACGTGTCATTGCATCAACAAAGTTATTGAAGCATTGGGGCTTATTTTGCCAATGGACCCCAAGGAAGTAGACAGGGACTCCAGTCAACATGATGGCTAGGCCTATTCCGCAAACGATGGGTTCCGACCACAGACTGAAGACAAGCAGAAAAGCCCAGAAGAGGAGGTAGATCACTGGAAATATGAGGTTAACCTTAATTGGTCGAGAGATGTCTGGCTTCTTCCATCTCAAGACAATCTGTCCAGCAACAGTAACACCGTAGAACAGGTAGTTGATGAAGCCAACATAATTGATCAGAGTATACATGTCACTAGTCACCAACATGAGTAAGGTGGAGAGGCACGTGAAGAGAAGTGCTGGGATTGGGGTGCATCGTTTGATGTGGATCATGGCTAAGATACTTGGTAGATGACCCTCTCTAGCCCCAGCAAAAAACAACCTGGAAGAAGTAAAGAGAGATCCATTGACTCCTCCAAATGTGGAGAGAGCGACAGATATTGGCATTATCCAGGCCATGACACCTAGCAATTTTTCACCAAATGTCACAGCCACGGCATTGGAAGCCAGTAGCTCCTGAGGGGACATAGCTGTCACATAGGCAATGTTTGCAAAAACATAAACAAAGGTGACAAGTGGAATAGAGATGAAGATGGCACATGGGAGATTCTTGTAGGGATTCACCAGCTCCTCTGTGACGTAGTTAAGAAAGTTCCAGCCACCGTATGCAAAGGATCCTTGAAGGAATGCCAATGCAATGAGACCAATGTCTGGCTCCTGGAAATTCTCAAAAGCGTTCTTTGGTTCCAGCCAGAAATATTCCCCTTTACAGATCTGGACAAGTCCCATGATTATAATCAGTCCCAATGCAAGCAGCTTCCCAGCTGTGAATATGTCTTGAACTCGGGTGGCCCATCGTACGCTTGCACAGTTCACCCAAGTGAGCAGCACTCCTGCAGTACAATGGAAATATGCCGAAAAGGTAACATGTATTACATAATGCTCTCTTCCAAGTATTCTCCTCACAAGAATCGCTGTATGACCTCAAGCAGTGATTTGTTTCTCCTGCTCCAGTTTAAATAACACGATAAAGTTCTCACTAGGCTGCATGCATAGCTGCTGGTGATGTGATGTCACTGGCTCCCATGGTTTAGTTTGTCCTATCCATACTCCAATACTTGGAAATCACTCATGTATGTGTACAATGTCCTGAGGATCACGGCATTCTGCCAGGCAACTTGTTTTCAAGCTCAGAAGAAATTGGAAGACAGATGGGAGGGAAGAGAATATTAACCAAAAATAACATAGACAGACCGCTGCCAACAGACGGAGTCCCGACTCCGGTGCGAAACAGGTTGGGAAGAGAGGTTGTAGTACATAGTTTGAAAAGGTCAATGCAATGACTGCCTGGTTTGTAGGATAGATGACCAAAACCGCAATCCAGAGCCGGAGGAAACCCGCTAGTCCACCAAAGATGTCCTTAACATATGAATAGTCTCCTCCAGATTTGGGAATGGTGACTCCAAGCTCGGCATAACATAGGGCACCCACTGCAGTGATTACTCCAGTGACAATCCACACGATGAGGGCCATACCCACTGACCCAGCATTTTCAAGTACTCCCTTTGGAGATACAAATATCCCAGAGCCGATAATATTTCCTACTATAATGCCACAGGCACTTACTAGCCCGATCTTCTTAAGAGCCACCCCACCTCCTCCTCCTCCAGCACTTGAACCAGAGGCAGATTCCTGGGCCTGCTCTTCAGGAATCTTCTCAGCACTAGTTCTCAGACGGGCACCTTCTGCCATCTTGTTTGGCAAATTGACAATTGTATATCAGAAAAGAGTAGTTCTTCACCCGCAAGACCTGCTCCTGGTCGCTGCCCTCAAGGTGTGCTCAGCATGTCGGCGGGAGAAGTCAGAGCTGGCTCATCCTAGCCCCGGGCTCCGGAGTGCTGCCGCCGGGTCACCTTCATGTATGAGGCTGATAGAGCAGCAGCAGCGGCGGCGGCGCCCTCCTCCTCTCACCTGCACCCTCTGCGCCCTTGCTGTCCTCAGCTCTGTGTCCCCTAATATTCTTCTTATGTAGCCAATGTATGAACCAGAAAGTCCTTTTTTCAAAGGAGAGTCGCACAGAAAAATGATATTGCGTATTCCTGTCCACCTCAGTGTAGGCGGCATATGTTGTAGATGTCCACATTGTTTGTTAAATCCAGAAGAGAAAGCTATTATTACTCCTTATTTCTATATTATGCAATAAATATATACAGTATATACCAAAAAGTGTCCTTTTTGAAGGAAAATCAATATTCAATGATTATCAATATCACCCAGTAATGGTATTACTTCATGATTGCTTTTGTGTTTCTAATCGATGATCATGATTTTAAAGCTAATAAAGTTGATGAATCAATATGCATGATTACTAATAAGAAAATCAATGTCTGTGAAAAATAAAAGTCCAGGGGTCCAATTGTATTCATAAATCTGTATATAAAATAGCTAAATCTCTTGATCCGGATATAATTCATCAATATTCATTCACACTGCCTGCATAATATATTCCTATTTAATGTCGATCGTAGTATGGATAGCAGTCGATCTGTTTTTGCTGCTATACCTTATACAGTTGCAAGAAAAAGTATGTGAACCCTTGGATTTAATAACTGGTTGAACCTCCTTTGGCAGCAATAACTTCAACCAAACGTTTCCTGTAGTTGCAGATCAGACGTGCACAACGGTCAGGAGTAATTCTTGACCATTCCTCTTTACAGAACTGTTTCAGTTCAGCAATATTCTTGGGATCTCTGGTGTGAATCGCTTTCTTGAGGTCATGCCACAGCATCTCAATCGGGTTGAGGTCAGGACTCTGACTGGGCCACTCCAGAAGGCGTATTTTCTTCTGTTTAAGCCATTCTGTTGTTGATTTACTTCTATGCTTTGGGTCGTAACGTCCTGTTGCAACACCCATCTTCTGTTGAGCTTCAGCTGGTGGACAGATGGCCTTAAGTTCTCCTGCAAAATGTCTTGATAAACTTGGGAATTCATTTTTCCTTCGATGATAGCAATCCATCCAGGCCCTGACGCAGCAAAGCAGCCCCAAACCATGATGCCCCCACCACCATACTTCACAGTTGGGATGAGGTTTTTATGTTGGTGTGCTGTGCCTCTTTTTCTCCACACACAGTGTTGTGTGTTTCTTCCAAACAACTCAACTTTGGTTTCATCTGTCCACAGAATATTTTGCCATTACTGCTGTGGAACATCCAGGTGCTCTTGTGCAAACTGTAAACGTGCAGCAATGTGTTTTTTGGACAGCAGTGGCTTCCTCTGTGGTATCCTCCCATGAAATCCATTCTTGTTTAGTGTTTTACGTATCGTAGATTCACTAACAGGGATGTTAGCATATGCCAGAGACTTTTGTAAGTCTTTAGCTGACACTCTAGGATTCTTCTTCACCTCATTGAGCAGTCTGCGCTGTGCTCTTGCAGTCATCTTTACAGGACGGCCACTCCTAGGGAGAGTAGCAGCAGTGCTGAACTTTCTCCATTTATAAACAATTTGTCTTACCGTGGACTGATGAACAGCAAAGCTTTTAGAGATACTTTTATAACCCTTTCCAGCTTTATGCAAGTCAACAATTCTTAATCATAGGTCTGCTGAGAGCTCTTTTGTGCGAGGCATCATTCACATCAGGCAATGCTTCTTGTGAAAAGCAAACCCAGAACTGGTGTGTGTTTTTTATAGGGCAGGGCAGCTGTAATCAACACCTCCAATCTCATCTTATTGATTGGACTCCAGTTGGCTGACACCTCACTCCAATTATCTCTTGGAGATGTTATTAGTCTAGGGGTTCACATATTTGTTCCACCTGCACTGTGAATGTTTACATAGTGTGTTCAAAATCCCACGTGGTTGCGCTGTGTTTGATCTCCGATATAAAGCACTGTAAACTTCGCATGTTTGCAAGGGTTCAGAGGTCATGCTGCTTTATCTAGTGGCACATAACAGTTATGACGAGGGTCTCTCTGGATTGCAGTAATACCAGCAGTACCAAACGTGTTTCGGAGCGACAAGCTTCTTCTTCAGTGGCATCAGTGGAGCCACTGAAGAAGGAGCTTGTCGCTCCGAAACGTAAGATCATGATCATGTATTAGAAACACAAAAGGAATCATGAAGTAATAACATTACTGGGTGATATTGATAATCTTTAAATATCGATTTTCCTTCAAAAAGGACACTTTTTGGTATATATATATTTATTGCATAATATACAGTAGAAATAATGAGTAATAATAGCTTTCTCTTCTGGATTTAACAAACAATGTGGACATCTGATGTGGTGGGTTCCTGTCCTTCTCAGCTAATGAGATACACCTACAACATATACCGCCTACACTGAGGTGGACAGGAATACGCAATATCATTTTTCTGTTCGACTTTCCTTTTAAAAAAAGGACCTTCTGGTGTATACATTGGCTAGATAAGAAGAATATTATAGCTTCTTCCTCTGGAATTAATAGTATGGATATTTGATGGGATGGGTTCCTGTCCTCCCCAGCCAAAGAGACACCTCTGCAATCAATACTGAGGTTGACAGGAAAACACACTATCTCGTTGTTGATTTTAATTGGGTACATTTTTATATTTTCTCTATATATATTTTTTATACATTTTTACTATTTTTCATTTTTTCATGATAGAGACATATCCTCCCTGGTTTGATTCATACGCCACTTGTTAAACGTGTTCAAATCTAACAAAATGAAAACATGTGCTGCATGTTTTCTCGCCTGTAAATCAAATTAAATTATAAAAAGATCTGCATTCAATTTATTCTATTAAATCATAGAACATCCATGGAAACAATAACTTTGCCAGAAAATAAATGTGTCAGCAAAGTAAATCCCGACGGCCAGTCATGACAGCAAATGTGGCTTGATCGAACAGTATATTTATTTTCAACAGAAAAAAGTCTAATAGATAAATAGAAAGATAGATAATATGAGTTAGATAAATACTGTAAATAGATAAATAGAAGGATAATGTTAGATAGATAGATACTGAGATGGATAGATAGATGATAGACACCACTCATCACCACAGTCCATACAATAGACATTGTTCTCCTATGATATCTGTAAGATATGTTATCGGTTCTCTATGATGAAATCACCAGTGTACTGAAAATTGCAAACTAATATGGAGTTTCACTGAAACGATTCAGGCATTTGTAATTTTACGCATCCTTGCCAAAAAATAATGGTTATAAATTTGTGCTCAACTTTATTAACAATGCCATTTATTTTTATTTAAGGAGTAGCCAAGAGATTTTTCATAGAAATAAAGGTCAAGATGAAGATGTATTTAACTCTTTTACAGCCTTCCAAAACCAGGTAGGCAATATTATGTTGTGGTATTATTATTATTATTATTATTATTATTATTATTATTATTATTATTATATTCTTGTACATAGGGGTAGTATTATAGTAGTCATATTGTACATAGGAGGCAGTATTATAGTAGTTATATTCTTGTACATAGGAGCAGTATTATAGTAGTTATATTCTTGTACATAGGAGCAGTATTATAGTAGTTATATTCTTGTACATAGGAGCAGTATTATAGTAGTTATATTCTTGTACATAGGAGGCAGTATTATAGTAGTTATATTCTTGTACATAGGAGCAGTATTATAGTAGTTATATTCTTGTACATAGGAGGCAGTATTATAGTAGTTATATTCCTGTACATAGGAGACAGTATTATAGTAGTTATATTCTTGTACATAGGAGGCAGTATTATAGAAGTTATATTCTTGTACATAGGAGGCAGTATTATAGTAGTTATATTCTTGTACATAGGAGGCAGTATTATAGTAGTTATATTCTTGTACATAGCAGCAGTATTATAGTAGTTATATTCTTGTACATAGCAGCAGTATTATTATAGTAGTAATATTCTTGCACATAGGGGCAGTATTATAGTAGTTATATTCTTGTATATAGAAGGAAGTATTATAGTAGTTATATTCTTGTACATAGGAGCAGTATTATAGTAGTTATATTCTTGTATATAGAAGGAAGTATTATAGTAGTTATATTCTTGTACATAGGAGCAGTATTATAGTAGTTTTATTCTTGTACATAGGAGTCAGTATTATAGTAGTTATATTTTTGTACATAGGAGGCAGTATTATAGTATTCATATTCTTGTACATAGGAGCAGTATTATAGTAGTTATATTCTTTTACATAGGAAGCTGTGTTATAGTAGTTATTTTCTTGTACATAGGAGGCAGTATTATAGTAGTTATATCCAGGGGAGTACCGCCAATATAGGCAGACCATGCAGCTGCTACGGAGCTCATGTAACGTGGGGCCCGGAGCGCATGGAAGGCACCGCACTGTATGTCACCAGACTCAGCTATCAATAGGTGTGATATAGAGGGGTGTAATATACTTATAATATACTTTCTAACATAGATATTATACTATAGTGTATTTGTATTGTGCAGCAGTTGTGTGTGGTTCTGCTGCGATGCTGCAGCTATATAGAGGGACAAACTCTATTCGAGAAACTAATTGCAACGGGTGTGATATACCTGTTGCCCCAAAAAAACTGCTTGAGGGCTGCGATATACCTTCTTCCACAAAATCCTGATTGAGGGGTGCTATATACCTTTTTCCACCAAATACTGATTGAGGGGTGCCATATACCTTTTTCCACAAAATACTGATTGAGGGGTGCTATTGATATATACCTTTCTCCACAAAATACTGATTGAGGGCTGCGATATACCTTCTTCCACAAATACTGCTCTTCTCTACGGACTTAGGAAGTGGGTCATTTAGAAAATGACAGGCAGAGGAAGAGGCAGACCGTTCTGCAGGGGTGGTAAGGGTCGGCAGGTGCACCAGGCCGTAGCCTAAGTGGGAAGTTGGAGAAGGCGTGTACGATAACTTCAAAGGGCGCATCAGAGTTGGTTGAGTGGCTCACTCAGCCTTCCGCTTCTGCACCCTCCTCATCCTCTGTATCTGAAACCTCCTCACTCTCTGCTGTGTGCACCCCCAAAGACACCACCACCATAGCCCCTCCACTCGAGTCAGAGAAATAATTTTCCCGTCCATTCCCAGACCTTACCGATGCGCAGCCATTCTTGGCACCGGATGAGGAAGAGAAGGTAGCAACGGCCGCCACCCAGCAGTCTGACGACAGTACCCAGATCAGCCCAAGGAGGGTGGTCCCCGCTGTTGCTGCCTACTCTGAGATCTATATTGTCAGTGGTGAAGGTGACGATGATGACGTGTCGATGGACATCATGTGGGTGCCCACAAGAGAGGAAGAGGGGAGTTCAGAAGGAGAGACAGAGCAGCAGATAGGAAGAAGAAGGAGGAGAAGCAGGCAGAACTCGCAGTGCACAGGAGGCAAAAAGTAGACTGCTAATGTATCAGGAGCGAGCCATCCACCATGCACGGTCACATCTTGTGCTCCCAGGACACCGGCACATGGCTCCGCAGTGTGGGCTTTATTTAACATGTCAGATGCTTATAATAGTGTTGCCATCTGCAGCTTGTGCTGTCAACTCATAAGTCGCGGTAAGCCCAACACTCACCTAGGGACGACCGCCTTAAGAAGGCACCTGGCCTCCCATCACCGAGCCCAGTGGGAGAAATGCCGTCAGAATCCACAAAGCCACACTCCCGGTGCTCCACGTCCTACCTCTTCTTCTCCTTCTCCTCTCTCCTCCCATTTGTCCTCCACTCCACCTTCCACCGTGCCGTCATTGCATTCATCTGGCACAAGGCAGGCTTCCGTGGCCCAAATGTTCGAGCTTAAAAAAATGATGACGCTGGATAATCCTCTTGCCCAACGGCTGACCGCTGGCTTGTCGGAACTGCTAGCCTGCCAACTACTGCAATATAAATTGGTTGACTCGGAAGGTCCCCGGAAGGAAATATTTCTCCCAGAAGGGCATCTCTGAACTATATGGCCACGTTCAGTGGCAAGTTAATATATCTCTGGCACACAGTGACGGTGCCAAGATACATCTGACCACAGACACGTGGTCTAGCAAACACGGGCAGGGAAGGTACATAACTTTTACTGCCCACTGGGTGAACCTTCTGACGGCCGTCAAGCATGTAAGCAATGACACCTGTGTGGATTTGGTGTTACCGCCATGGATTGCATGCAGGCCTGCCTCTTCCTCCTTCTACTCCATCCTCTGTCTCCTCCTGGCTGACTCTTCCTTTTCCACTGCTATGACCTCTTCCGCTGCACCCTCCAAGCTCCCTAGAACCTATTCGACGTGCCAGGTGAGACGTTGCCATGCTGTGATGCGGCTGTTGTGCCTGGAAGCCAAGAGCCACACCGGTCCTGCACTGCTTTTAGCTCTGCGGTCACAGGTTGATCAGTGTTTAACCCCGCTCAATTTGACAGTTGGTAAAGTGGTGTGCGACAACGGTGCCAATCTGCTGAGCGTGCTGAAACAGGGCAAAATGACACACGTGCATGGAACACGTCCTGAACTTAGTCATGTAGCGATTCGTTGCCAAATACCCCGGGGTCCAGAACGTCTTGCGGCAGGCCAGGAAAATCTATGGCCATTTTAGAAGATCTTACACGGCCATGGCTCGCCTTGCTGACGTTCAGCGGCGACACCACCTGCCCGTCAGACGTCTGATTTGTGACTGCCCGACACGCTGGAACTCCACCTTGTATATGCTTGATAGGCTGCTCCAGCAGAAATGTGCCGTTAAAAACTACCTGTACGAACTCTGCAGCAGGACAGGTTCTCGGGAGCTTGGTTTCTTTTCACCGGGCCAGTGGCTCCTCATGCGTGACGCATGCAGACTTCTGCGGCCATTTGATGAGATCACCAAACTGGTCAGTCGCAGCCAGGGCACCATCAGTGACATTGTACCTTACGCCTTCTTTCTGGAGCGTGCATTGTCATTGATAAAACTGTCGAGGAGCAGGAGCTGGAAGATGAGGAAGTTGCAATGCTGAATAAATTCCCAGGGAGGGCTACTCCATCTGAGACAAGTCAGCAGAAGTCTGAAGAGGAGTCAGAGGAGGATGGTGGCTGGGGGGAGGAGGAGGAGGAGGAGCAAGAAGATCATGCTTTAAACTTTTCGACGATCCCTGGTATCCATGGCTGGGGGGAGGAGACAGAGAACGATATTCTCCTGGGCGATGAGCAGGAGCCAGGGCACTCCACCGCTTCCAATTTAGTGTAAATGGGGGCTTTCATGCTTCAATGTTTGAAGAGGGACCCCTGTATAAAAAGCATAAAGGTCAAGGACCTGTACTGGGTGGCAAGGTACTTAGACCCCCAGTACAAACACAAAATGGTGGACATGTTACCAGCATCACAGAGGGCTGTCAGAATGCAGCATTTCCAGGCCTTGCTGCAAGAGATGTTGCATTCTGCTGTTGCAGGACTGGCAGAGGAATTTCCACTCACAGCAAAACAGGTGCGGGTACTAATTCTACCACGCCTGTAAAAAGAGGGCGGTTTGAAGATGTGTTGGTCACTTTGGATATGAGATCATTCTTGCAGCCAACCCATCGCAAGCCGCCCTCTGGATCCAGCCTCAGGGAATGCCTAGACCGACAGGTGTCCGACTACATCGGGTTAACGACCGATGTGGACGCTCTGAGAAGCGAGGAACCCCTTTACTACTGGGTGTGCAGGCTTCACCTGTGGCCAGAGCTGGCACAATTTGCCATTGAACTCTTGGCTTGCCCCTTGTTGAGTGTCCTGCCCGAAAGGATGTTCAGCGCAGCAGGGGGGAACTTGACCGTTAAGCGCACTCACCTAGCTCACGACAGTGTGGACTACCTCACATTTTTAAAAATGAATGAGGCATGGATCTCAGAGGAATTTAACATCTGTGATGACTAGGTGTAATTGAATTTCCTCATGCCAGCCCACACATATCCGCCACCACCCAGAACAAAGAATGGTCCTTGCCTTATGTATATGTAACATCCCAGAGATATGTTACTAAACTCTTTTTCCCCGCTACTATTTGTTGGTAACATGTGCCTTGTCATCTAATGTGATTTTATTTATATTCCTCACAAATGTGTATTTTCTAAGCCTGTTACATGTATTTGCTGTAATTTCCATGTACACCAGCAGGTGTCAGCAGGGCCTTAGTAACAGTTTAGCATATCTAGACTGGAATAGTACATTCCAGTTTAGCCCCCCCTCTATAAGCAGAAGCGGTCTGGCCCATGTCCTGCCTCATGGGGAGGAAAGGAAGTTAGAGTTAGTGTGCCAGCCACCCCGGCTAGGGGAAGGCTGTGCTGGTAGGAGCTCCCAGTTCTAGGGATCCAAAACCTGAATCAAGTCTCGTCTGAGACCAGAGATCATCCCCAGTCTGAGCCCTTCAGCCTCAGCTGGTTGACAAGCAAGCAGCCACCTCCAGAACTCCAGGAAGAGCCATTCCCTGTGAGCTAACTGTGAGTACCATCCAGAGACCAGGAGAAGCAAAATTTCTCCTCAGCTAGTCAGTCCCATACACAGCAGAAGATAGACAGAGCAGAAGATACAGATTCCTGCCACATACTACAGAGCCATAAGCAGACGACTAATCCTGCAAGAGAGCTCCAGGCACATGATAGAAGCAGAAGAGATATTGATCCCTGCCATACATTGCCAATACCTGCTGGGACCCAAGACTATTGCTGTATCTCGTATGGATTAATGCTGCCTCAAGTAAAGACAAGTTGAATTATATTCCAAGTCTGGATCTCATTTACTGCTACCAAAACCCTCAATTACTCCTACTAGCAACACTCATTTTATTGCAAGTGAGCCAGGATCCAGGAGTCCAGCCATACCCAGGTAGGAGACACTGTTGCCACTATTACTACTACTACACAGAGACATTACACCACTCTGGCAATCCTAACCTGGTACGTGAGTTGCAACCCCTTTAAGGGCACTGTGTTAGTACCCTGCGCACGCTGCAATTGGCGTCACAAACAAAAACACTAGACTTCTATATCCATATCCGGACCCACTGTATAATTTTTGCGTCCGCCTAACCGTACCACGGTCCTGCTCATTGAATTTTTGGCGTCACTGGAACAGGATCGAGCTGTGTGCCAACAGAACCGGATACAATTGTGTGCCACAACAGAACCGGATCAAATTGCATGTTTCACAGTACTGCAAGTTCTGGGAATTGTACAAAAACCCTGAAAATTGACTTTATTGCTTTGATGCTGTGCCAGAAAGCACTAAACGTGCGCTCCAGCACTCAAAGGGTTAATTCGCCATATTCGCAAAATGGCACTGCTTCTTCATGCCCAGAAGCGGGAAAACTCAGGAACGCCCCCTCAAGAGCGCGAAGATGCCGAATACGCCCCCCTAGAAGCGGGAAATCTAAAGCCTGCCCACCAAGAACTTTGCATTGTGAGCCAAGGGAGTGCAGACTCCTCCCTCTGGGCTCCACCCTCACTTCCTGAAAGCACCCCGACAGTGGAGCCAAGGAAGATGGCGCTCCCTCCTCCAAAATGGGATCAGATGGCGATCCAGGGAGAGCTGATATACGAGACAACCGTACCTGAGATCCGGGTCTCGCAGCTTGTCAAGAAAGTGGGCCCCTGCATATTTGGAGCGTCCCCAGAGCCAGCGCCTGCCGCAAGCAAGGATGGGACAGCCGCCGCTAACCCAGATGAGAAGGCCGCTGTTACTGTTACCGCTCCCGCGGAAGAAGACGCGACTCCAGCCAAGTCCTCGGAGGCTGTGGATCCCTCCGCTTCTACTGCTGTTAGCGCTGAAGGCGAGACGTCACTCAAGATGGCCGCCGACGCTGAACCTGCTCCCGCGGAGGACGCCGTCGACACAGAAACCCAGGCTTCGCATCAGCCTGCACCTCAGACGGCGATTGGACCCTGCGATGACCACCAGGAGGCACCGCAACCGGCCGCCCGGCCGTGACATCAGGTAGGAGCAGCCGCGCTCCCTGAGGCCCAGGCCCAGGCCCATGCACCGCTTCCCACGGGTCCCGAAACTACTAACAGGCCTAGACAAAGAAGGAGAAAAGAAGCTCAAAGTACCAAAAATAAATATTTTATTAAGTTATATCAGGACATAATTAAAAATACATGCATGCCATGGACAAGGTGGCAGGAGCAGGAAAAAGGAGAGAACAAGCGCCACCCTGGAAGGACACACAGGTCACAAAGTACATAATACAGATAAGTAACGGTCATAGGGAAATGCTAGATACAATGACCAGCCCATAGACCAAATATATCAAGAAGATGTGAAATAATATGGGGTAAGGGAAAGGTCAGTCAGAAAAACAACAACCACGGCAGTAATACATAGTATGCTGAACAAGAAAAATAATAAAGAATGGTGAATAGCCAGCAACTAGAATAAAGGGCCAGGTGTGAGGTCTCAACACCGGCAGCGATGAGCCATGGAAGTAGGACTATGACCTTAAGCTTACCTAAAATGGACCGTGTGTGAAAAAACCAACCAGGATGGCGCTACCCCAACGCTCGTTTCGACGTGCCTGCTCCGCCAAGGACACTTACTGGTGCGGCGGAGGCGGCCGGAGTTTCCACTCCGCCGCCCAGTACCTCTACTACAAAACCGGGATGCCTAAACCCCAAAGTGCCGTGGGAAATCACCGCCTACGCCCAGACGGCTTGGGAATACAAGTTCGCCATAGAGGAATAGGTCAAACAGGTAGTAGATAACCCCCGGCCAGGAGACCCCAAACTTACCAGACGGACAGGGACAGTCCTATGGTTTTCTGTTGAGAGGGGAGTGGGATTCCTACAAGATAGCCACTCTGGGTCAAAGATCTTTGTGGGCCGCCGCTCATTCAAGCGACATTATCTGCCATAGGCCCGTCACAACCTGTACGCATGGGATCAGGTGGAGTACACCCCTATGCGTTCTGTTCAAGGACCCTTCGCTGCCGGTGTGACCCTGCTGGCTAAGCCATTAACCCCTGCAGTCACCCCAGAGACCTGGCAGGAAGACCGAGGCTCTGCAGGGAAGGTCCTTTCTCTACAAGAAACCCCAGATGACAGACTGTGTTTCAGAGAGCAACCCCAGGCAGAACCTGCACCACTTATTCCTGACCTGGCTGCACCACCAACACTGCGGGTGGGCCAGATAAACAATTCAGTGTTAACCTTCAATCCTAAGGTGCAACCCTATGTACTGCCCTGGAAGCAGCCTCAGGCACCTTCTGTTTGTCTACCAGAGCCCCTTCAGCCGGAGGTTTTGAACCCCTCTGCACCGGCTAGGGATTCCGGCTTGCAGCATGTCACAGCTGCATTCTCCAGGCTGTCTGCACAGCCAGTACCTACAACCACCACCAGAGGTCAGTGGCGTACAACTACTGCTGCGACGATGAGCTACCAGAGGCAAGAGCGCTCCCTGATGCGCTTCAGTAGCTCAAGCAGCGAGGAGGACATGGATGCCCTCCTCTAAATGCATCTTCCTTTAAAATAAAGACATTTGGGAGCCACGTCGTGGACTATTCCTGACGGGTGAGGAGCCGTTGGCATTGTGTGTCTTAACGTTTTATTTCAGGTTGCCCTAGTTAGTCCTCACCTTGATGGTCATGCATAGTAAGGACTCCCCCCATCAGCATTTAACCCCTCATGTCCAAGTTCATTGTTTTACCCCCTTTCTCAGGTTACTTGATAGCCTCATGGAACTATGGTTCTAAATATGCTGCTTTTAGACATTTTATAATCCCATTGGATTACAATTAACTTTTATCCCTGTGGATTACAGTTGACTTTTACTTGTTTCCAGAGGATTCTACTTCAACAAGAAGGACTCAAGCTTTATTTGAGCGTTTTTATTGCATTAATAAAATTGCACTACTTTTACTAAAAATGTTTATTGCAACGTTAAAAGCTTGCACCCAAAGAAAAGACTCAAACGTGTACCTGAGCTCTTTGTGATTTCATACTTTGATACTTTTGCACTAATTACCAGTTTACATTTTATGTAACGTTTAAGATAACATGCCCATTGTGTATTCTTTTCCAGGTGCCGCAATGTGATCTTTTTGCACTATTTGTGACAATTGCACTTAACATTGCACTTAACCTAAAATGTAGCAACTTACTTCATTATGCCTTTTTTGACAGCTCTGTTCTCTTTACATGGACTGCCTTTATGCGGACGCTTAATACTAATGGCCTACAGCTGGAGTCATATGTCCCGGGTACCCAGGGTAGGACCAAGTGGTAAGTCCTGGCAAGTCTAGTAACTACACGGGTAACCCCGCTGCTTCGGGAATGGTTAGAAGTCATAGACCCCTCCTTCCCACTTGTTTCATGTTCAGGATTGCTCCCATCCTGAGGTGTTTACTTCCAGGAGTTTCATGGGATTATCATGTCCTCCTCCTATGACATTGCCAGAAGTGCATGGAGACGCTAAATACCTCCCCTTCTGAGCCTTTGCCTAAGGTATGGCGCCTCAAACCTTAGAGCCACAATTTAGCTACCCCTTAGTCACCATAGTGATCGTGCTTTAAGCCAAATTTCTCAGGCTTTGGTGCAGGAAAGGAAATACAGGATAAAGCCACCCTTTCATTTGCAGGCATTTCATTACACAATGGCGGGACTACAGAGTAAAGACACCCCCATGCTTTCTTTGGTGTTTTAGGGCCAGAACACTTCAAAGTCAGTCAGTAATGTTTGCTTAGTGCAGTATTAGGTTCACGGGTTATACCAATGTGACCCTGTGAAGTTACACCGGCTGCGTTATCTGAAATGCCCAGTAGATGGACTCAGTATGCTGTTAATAAGACATTGAGCATTGATCACATGACCGGCTGAAAGGAGTCACATGGTTAGTGACATCATCGCAGGTCCTAAAACGACGCTGGCTGCACAGCTCTAAAGAGGAAGGTCCTGGAAAAGTTTCTAGAAGCTACGATTTGCTCAGCCAGAGAGAGGACATGTGTCTGGCATTGAGAGACTGCAGCACAGAGATAGAACCTGGCGGAGAGAACTTACTTCACCCAAGATCACACCTGCTGAGAGAGGGACCGCTGGCAAAGACAAGCACTGAGTCCAGACGTCTGGTGAATCCAGTGAGAGGAGATTGCTGCGGACTGGCCTGGTAAATGGTGTTGTGAGGGTAAGTCAAACCTCTCCCTGTATCACCACAGGGCACCTGTCTCCTCACTCACAGTAAAGACTCTGAGGTCCCGTGACGGACATTACACAGCTCAGGCTGCTTCAGTGACCCTGCGGAGCAAGAGCTTATAAGGGCCTCAACTCTCCTATGTGCACCAACGACCATTAGGGCGAAGATAGGGGGTGGGACGCAGGTGTGCTAGTGGGTGGGTGAGGAAGAATCCACATTACCCTGTTATTTGTGTTACGCTATTGTATTTTCCTATGTATGTTGGTTCATTTTGTTACGCATTATATAAAGTTAATTCCAGTTAGGCTGTGTCAGTCTCATTTGCACCAAGTATGTTCCCAGTGGAGCCTCACATCCCTACCCCGGATGCTCCACTGGGTGGAGGCACTGCCGCAGACATGTACCCCAACTCCCAGATAGCGGAGGCTCAGGATCCGCCTGTCAGGAATAGTGAGTTAACTAGGGTTAGGGACCCCATAGACACTAGGGGGCGCCCCCAAAACCCTGTTACATATGGAGGCACTGCTGAGATGAATTGGGGTACAACCAGTGAGAATAGGTTAAATCCTCAGGCCACTCCCTCCTTTGCAAAAGAGTGGGCCCAGTAAAGAAATGTACCATTGCAGCAAGCTGTGATGTTATGCAAAGTTCCATCCTGCTGTGAGATGAATCACGTCATCTTGTGTATAGAACTTCGATTGGGAATAGGAATGGCGACCGTCAGGGATATCATGCAGGATTCTGAAGGCCAAACTTACATGTTAATATATTGTCATACGGACTTGGGAGACCATGAGATGCCTACCAACATTCATTTATATGGAGCCCCGGATGAAGGATGCTCTTTAGTGTACGCTCTACTTGATAAGAAAGAAAGGGTATCGCTGCAACAACCCTTTAAACCAGAACAGAGAGATTATGTCACAGAAAATTATTCTAAGCTCCTGACTCCCATCTCCGGAAAGGCCGGAGCCATTCCTAAACAAGCTGCCCATCCTCCTAGAGAACGGGGGATGATTACTCCTAAAGCAGAATTTCATCCATCTACAGCATTACTGAAACCAGACAACCCTGAAGTCCGCACCCCGCCTACAGGAGGTAGTGATGTATCGGACATACTCCAGAAACTCTCAGAAGCCATAGTGACGGCAAACCACACCCATAGTTACCGCAAACTAAAGGTGTTTTCTGGGAATCAGCCTGTTCCTTCAGGAGAAGAGCCTTTTGAGGTCTGGAAGGATAATGCTATGCAGTTGTTGGAGGAATGGTCTTGTACGGATACCATAAAGAAACAGCGGTTGGTGGAGAGTCTTCGTTTTCCCGCTACAGACATGATAAGACTGTACAAGGGAGTAAATGGGCAAGCTACTGTGCACGACTATCTACAAGTTTTGCAGGATGCTTATGGGAAATCAGAAGATTTGGATGATCTGCTGGTTAAGTTCCTAGCCACTAAGCAGAAGGAGCATGAAAAAGCCACTGACTATATCAACCGGTTACAGCTATCGCTTGGAAAGTTATTCCATAAAGGAGCAGTCCCTGCCTCTGAGTTGGATGCTCGGCTATCTAAGCAAATTCAGAGAGGTGGTTTAATCAATAATTCAATTATGATTCTGCTGAGAGCCAAGTTGGATGATAAAGTCCTGCCTTATTCCACCTTAATAAATACAGCCAGGAGATTGGAAGACCAGATGTGTTCACCCCTACAGAAGGAGAAAGAGGATACAGAACTGTCAGCTCTTAGGAAGAAGGTGGCTGAAATGGAGTTCTTATGCAAGTCACCACCAGAGAGAGCAGATCCTCCCCCTGGAAGTGGGGGGCAACACAGGAAGACTCAGAAAAAACTGTTTCCTGAGGATTCACCCCGCCGAGGGGATTGCTTTAAATGTGGAAAGTCAGGGCATTTTCAGCGGGAGTGCCCTGCGAACTCCATGGAGGTGGATGTGGAGGTGCTGGCAACCGAGCTTGAGGAGACTCAAATGACCAGGTCTTACAAGCGAAGGAAGACCCGGCCTACATATGGTTTATCTGTAGGGGCCAAGATTGGGCCTAAATCTTTGATACACGTGCAAGTAGAAGGAATTCAGGCTTCAGCATTGCTAGATACAGGTTCTCAAGTCACCATTATCTACCGAGACTTCTATGAACGTCATCTGAAACACATTCCTATGGAACCTGCAGGAGAGTTTCAGCTATGGGGCGTTGGTTCTCAAGCTCAACCTGTGGAGGGATGCATAAAAGTGACCATAACTATTCCCCAGTTAAACACTGGGATAATATGTCCTATGGAGCTGGAAGCTTTGATATGCCCTGCAGCCAGGAAAGTGTGTGCCCCAATAATATTGGGTACTAATGCAAAGATGGTACAGGATGTATTCAAGGCCTATCTGACAGAAGTGGGAGATGTCTCCTTAGACCGACTGATGGAGGTCAGCCCTGTCCTAGGGAAAGAGTGTAGACGACTAGCCCTTGAAACAAAACCAGGGTCGTGCCACTATTCGGGAACAGAACCTGCATTTGTGAAGCCTGGTGAGACCAAAACCTTACGAGCCATAGCCTCAATGCACCATGAAATGTTGGGGGGAACTGGACAATACCTTATTGAGTCTCTGCCTGAAGAGGATCAGAAGAAGGGGTGGACTCTCATACCTGAGGTAAAAGATTGGCGGAAAAGGTGGTGTCGGAGCTTTCCTGTGATGGTACAGAATTTAACCCCCACGGAAATCCGGATTGATCGTCATCAGAAGATTGGTGTGATACACCTTTTAGATCAAGTTTCGTCCATCATGTCTGTGAGTGCAGAACAGAAGGGTCATGTGAAAGCACCTTTAGATTTTGATCTAGAAGATTCTCCTCTACCACAGGAGTGGAAAGACAGCCTTCGTTCAAAACTGGTCACCCGAGAGGGAGTGTTTTCCAGAGCAGAGATGGACGTGGGGTGTTCTAAGAGTGCCAACCATGCTATAAGACTTGCTGATCCTACTCCTTTCAGAGAAAGGTCAAGAAGAATACCCCCTCGAGATGTGGAAGATGTCCGGGACATACTCCAGCAGATGGAAGGAGCAGGCATCATCACAGAGTCTCGGAGCCCCTATGCCTCACCTATTGTGGTAGTGAGGAAAAAGAATGGTTCAGTTCGGCTATGTGTGGACTACCGTACTTTGAACAAGAGGACTGTGCCAGATCAGTACACGTTACCCCGGATAGAGGATCTTCTGAACGCCCTATCTGGCAGCCAGTGGTTCAGTGTGCTTGACTTGAGGTCTGGATATTATCAGGTACCCATGAAGAAGGAGGATCAGGAAAAGACAGCTTTCATCTGCCCTTTGGGGTTCTTCCAGTTTACCAGAATGCCACAGGGAGTCACAGGAGCTCCTGCTACTTTTCAGAGGCTGATGGAGAAAACTGTGGGGGATATGAATCCCAAAGAGTGTCTAGTGTATCTAGATGACCTAATTGTTTTCGGGAAGACACCAGAGGAGCATGAACAAAGATTGCTAAAGGTGTTTGATCGACTTCAAGCTGAAGGCCTGAAACTATCAGTGGACAAATGCCGATTTGCCCAGAACTCTGTCACTTATGTGGGGCATATAGTCTCCGCTGAAGGAGTAGCCACAGATCCTGCTAAAATTGAAGCAGTGTTGAATTGGCCAAGACCAGATAACATCAGTGAGTTGCGGTCCTTTCTCGGATTCTGTGGTTACTACCGAAGGTTCTTGAAAGACTACTCAAAGATTGCTCGAGAGTTACATGACCTACTGAAGATTACCTCTGACGTAACGGGTGCTAAGGCACCATATCCTAAAGACCCCTTTGGAGAGAAATGGACTTCAGGATGTGAAGATGCCTTTCTGACATTGAAGAAGAGACTTACAGAAGCTCCTGTTTTAGCCTATGCAGACCCTGAGAAACCATATATCCTCCATGTGGATGCCAGTATGGAAGGTCTAGGGGGTGTACTGCACCAAAGTTATCCAGAAGGATTGAGGCCGGTGGCTTACATAAGTAGAAGTCTTACAGGTGCAGAGAAGAACTATCCAGTCCATAAATTAGAATTTCTGGCACTCAAGTGGGCCATCGTGGATAAGCTACATGACTATTTGTATGGAGCAACATTCGAAGTAAGGACTGACAACAATCCACTTACCTACATTCAGACTACAGCTAAGCTGGATGCCACAGGACATAGGTGGTTGGCTGCCTTGTCAAGCTACAGTTTCAGCCTGAAGTACAAGCCTGGGCCCAAGAATGTCAGCGCAGATGCCCTGTCCCGCAGACCTAGACTCCCTCCTCACATTGAAGAAGAGGAGTGGGAAGAGATCCCTGGGCCGGGGGTAGGAGCCTTTTGTCAGATGTATGTGGTGGCCGAGAGACAAGAAGAGTTTGCCGAGCTAAGGGGGATAGACTCCATTAGCCACTCTCCAGAAGCCGTGCCTGAGGTGTTCCATGCTCCAGTCATGCTTCAACAGTGGTCCAGTATAACCACAGAAGACAAGAAGAAGGCTCAAGCGCAGGACTGGTATATTGGGATTGTTATCAGAGCAATAAAGACTAAGAATCCTAAATTGCTGACTTCTCTACCTGTGAGTCAAAGAGAATTATACCGAAGAGAATGGAGCCGACTACATCTTGAAGATGGAGTACTCTATAGGGTCGTGAAGTATCATGATCACCCTGACAGAAAACAATTGGTACTACCCCACAGATACCGTGGCATGGTCCTGAGAGCTCTCCACGATCAACATGGGCATCTCGGGGTGGACAAGACCATGGCCTAGTACAAGATCGTTTCTATTGGCCTCGCATGAGGGAACATGTCGAGCAACATGTAAAGACATGCAGGAGGTGTATCCAGAGGAAGACCCTGCCTGTGAGAGCTGCCCCTATGGGTCATCTGAAAAGTACGGGACCCATGGATCTTGTGTGCATGGACTATCTCGGCATTGAGAGCGATACAGCGGGAATTGGAAATGTGCTGGTGGTAACGGACCATTTCACCAGATATGCTCAAGCCTTCCCCACTAAAGATCAAAAAGCCGTGACTGTATCCAAAGTCCTTTGGCAGAAGTATTTTATTCACTATGGACTACCCAATCGGATACACTCTGATCAAGGTAGAGACTTTGAGAGTAAGTTGATCAAGGAGCTGTTGGACATGTTGCAGGTGCAGAAGTCCAGAACCACACCTTATCATCCGGGGGGTGATGCACAGCCAGAACGGTTCAATAGGACCCTCCTAGATATGCTAGGGACTCTCAAGCAAGTCGAGAAGCGGTCTTGGAGTAAACATGTGGAAGCCATGGTCCACGTATACAACTGTACAAGGCATGAATCTACAGGGTTCTCACCCTATTTCCTAATGTTCGGAAGAGAAGCTCGATTACCGGTAGATGTCCGTTTGGGAGTGTCTCCTGATGGAACAGATTCAACTTCACACTTTCAATATGTGAGGAACCTCAAACAAAACCTTCATCGGGCCTATGAGTTGGCCACCCAAGCTGCAGCAAAAATGGAAGAACGGAACAAAAGAAGGTATGATTCTAAGGTGAGATATCGGGAGATTCAAGCAGGGGATAAAGTTCTTCTCCGGAATCTAGGTGTGCCTGGAAAACACAAACTGGCTGACAGATGGAAAGATACCCTGTTTGAGGTTGTGTCCAAACTGGAAGGACTGCCAGTGTACAACATTAGGGGCCCGGAGGGCCGAATAAAGGCTTGGCATAGAAACCATCTGCTTCCAGTTGTGTATGCTGATGAAGAGGAAGAGAGTAGTGAAGAACTGGAGGAAAACCCAGCAGAGAGTCCTGGAAATGGGGCAGAGGAGACCCCGGGAACTCCCAGTGCAGAGGATCAGTGGTGGTCATCACCCGCAGAAGAAACACAGCAATTGCCTCCTTTAACTCCGGTGGTTCCACAAAGTCCCGGAACCTCTCCTGGGTCACAAAGTTCTCCAAGGTTGAATCCAGAAAGTCCATGTTTTGTGCCTGGAACTTCCCTTAGAGACTCTACTTCGAAGGCAGGAGTCGAAGTCCCACAGTTGATGTCCCAAGATCCTCTCCCACAGCGAGAACTGAGACACAGTACCAGAGTGCGGCAACCCCCTAGGGCCTTAGTTTATGATAATATAGGAGAGCCCAGTTATGCCCCGCTGACACAAGCAGCATCTAAAATGGCCACTTTCCTACATGCACTAGCTGAAGTGGTAAATGTTAGTGACTCTTTACCCTAAATAAATAGCTAGCTAGGATATTACTGTGCCAACTGTACTGTATGTATGCTAAACATTTTTCTGTTGAATTTTTGTTAAGCCCCCTGGCTCGGACTTGCCAGTGGAAGGCAAGTATTTTTCAAGGGGGAGCATGTAACCCTGTGAAGTTACACCGGCTGCGTTATCTGAAATGCCCAGTAGATGGACTCAGTATGCTGTTAATAAGACATTGAGCATTGATCACATGACTGGCTGAAAGGAGTCACATGGTTAGTGACATCATCGCAAGTCCTAAAACGACGCGGGCTGCACAGCTCTAAGGAGGAAGGTCCTGGAAAAGTTTCTAGAAGCTACGATTTGCTCAGCCAGAGAGAGGACATGTGTCTGGCATTGAGAGACTGCAGCACAGAGATAGAACCTGGCGGAGAGAACTTACTTCACCCAAGATCACACCTGCTGAGAGAGGGACCGCTGGCAAAGACAAGCACTGAGTCCAGACGTCTGGTGAATCCAGTGAAAGGAGATTGCTGCGGACTGGCCTGGTAAATGGTGTTGTGAGGGTAAGTCAAACCTCTCCCTGTATCACCACAGGGCACCTGTCTCCTCACCACAATAAAGACTCTGAGGTCCAGTGACGGACATTACACAGCTCAGGCTGCTTCAGTGACCCTGCGGAGCAGGACTTATAAGGGCCCCAACTCTCCTATGTGCACCAACGGCCATTAGGGCGAAGATAGGGGGTGGGACGCAGGTGTGCTAGTGGGTGGGTGAGGAAGAATCCACATTACCCTGTTATTTGTGTTACGCTATTGTATTTTCCTATGTATGTTGGTTCATTTTGTTACGCACTATATAAAGTTAATTCCAGTTAGGCTGTGTCAGTCTCATTTGCACCAAGTATGTTCCCAGTGGAGCCTCACATCCCTACCCCGGATGCTCCACTGGGTGGAGGCACTGCCGCAGACATGTACCCCAACTCCCAGATAGCGGAGGCTCAGGATCCGCCTGTCAGGCATAGTGAGTTAACTAGGGTTAGGGACCCCATAGACACTAGGGGGCGCCCCCAAAACCCCGTTACACCAAGAGAAGGAAACTGTGTGTTGGACACCTTACTCTAGCGGGCAGGAACCTGGGGATAGCAGTTTCATGTTTTGTCTTTGTATGTTATTATATGTAATTTATGCAGCACTTTGTACTTATATTGGGTACCCCAGAGCTGATTCCTCTCCCTCCTAAGCATAAGCCGAGGGCGACTTAACTCGAAGTAAGGGGGAATGTAACATCCCAGAGTTATGTTACTAAACTCTTTTTCCCCGCTACTATTTGTTGGTAACATGTGCCTTGTCATCTAATGTGATTTTATTCATATTCCTCACAAATGTGCATTTTCTAAGCCTGTTACATGTATTTGCTGTAGTTTCCATGTACACCAGCAGGTGGCAGCAATGTGTCAGCAGGGCCTTAGTAACAGTTTAGCATATCTAGACTGGAATAGTACATTCCAGTTTAGCCCTCCTCTATGAGCAGAAGTGGGCTGGCCCATGTCCTGCCTCATGGGGAGGAAATGAAGTTAGAGTTAATGTGCCAGCCATCCCGGCTAGGGGAAGGAGCTCCTAGTTCTAGGCATCCAAAACCTGAATCAAGTCTCGGCTGAGACCAGAGATCATTCCCAGTCTGAGCCCTTCAGCCTCAGCTGGTTGACAAGCAAGCAGCCACCTCCAGAACTCCAGGAAGAGCCATTCCCTGTGAGCATAACTGTGAGTACCATCCAGAGACCAGGAGAAGCCAAATTCCTCCTCAGCTAGTCAGTCCCATGCACAGCAGAAGATAGACAGAGCAGAAGATACAGATTCCTGCCACATACTACAGAGCCATAAGCAGACGACTAATCCTGCAAGAGAGCTCCAGGCACATGATAGAAGCAGAAGAGATATTGATCCCTGCCACACATTGCCAATACCTGCTGGGACCCAAGACTATTGCTGTATCTCGTATGGATTAATGCTGCCTCAAGTAAAGACAAGTTGAATTATATTCCAAGTCTGGATCTCATTTACTGCTACGAAAACCCTCGATTACTCCTACTAGCAACACTCATTTTATTGCAAGTGAGCCAGGATCCAGGAGTCCAGCCGTACCCAGGTAGGAGACACCGTTGACACTATTACTACTACTACAGAGAGACATTACACCACTCTGGCAATCCTAACCTGGTACGTGAGTTGCAACACCTTTAAGGGCCCTGTGTTAGTACCCTGCGCACGCTGCAATTGGCGTCACGAACAAAAACACTAGACTTCTATATCCATATCCGGACCCACTGCATAATTTTGGCGTCCGCCTCACCGTACCACGGTCCTGCTCATTGCATATATAGAGCGGCATAAAAGGCCTTTTATGTCGGGTGAATGCCTAATTTTTGGGGCCTGTACTGGCCGACAGTTACATATTTATCCTGTGACCACCTAATGTATGTCCAGCCACAGAATCCAAAGTTCTTTGCTCTCAGGTGAATACCTATTGGCTAATTTTTGGGGCCTGTACTGGCCGACAGTTACATTTTTTTATCTCTAGCCACATAATCGCACCCCTGTCTCACTCCTCTGCCTCTCATTATGGTGGCGTATGAACCGCATTCACCATAAGGACCTTCTAATGTCACAGGGTCATGTGACTGTGCCCCCCACCCCGTACTGTGTCCCTCACTCCGTACTGTGCCCCCTTATACCCTGCATTGTGCCCTCTTACCACACCCTGTGCAGTGCCCCTAGTCATTCGCTGTACTGTGCCCTTTTATACCCTTTTATCCGGTCACGGTATGGCGGTGTTATCCGGTCACTGTACAGAGGTGTTATCCGGTTAATGTATGGCGGTGGTATCCAATAACTGGATGGCCATAACTGTATTCCTTTCCCTGCCCACGCCATCCTTTTTTAGACCTGGCATGAGTGGGAAAAATATGCAGATTGCGGTGTTAAGGACCTTTGCGCCATAATCTGTGTCAGAAATAGGCCTAATATAGACGTATTTCTATATAATAAATGTCCACTTAATTGTATTATTATTCGGGGGATAGATTCTAGTGTATTATACTGGGCCCTGTATTTCCCAGTAGAAAATGATCCTTGGGAAACACAGTCCTCATCCCTGACCACCAGGACCAGGCAGCGCTCTGTCAGTACATGGCGGCCTCCCCTCTCCGCCACGCTGCTCCGATGTGTACTGGTGCTTATTCTGACATTAGCGCTGGGTTCACATCCTATTTTTGCCATCCATTTAATTCATACCAAAAATGTATGCGTTAACAGATGCCTCAGACTGATGCAGTACAGTGGCGTGGCCTCAGACTGATGCCGTACAGTGGCGTCCGTTTACCATACAGTTCCATGGTAGAAAAAAAAATTACGTTAACGTATGCATTTTTTTTACGTACTCTGCAGGATACAAAAACATGGAGTGCTGCACATTTGTATGCATTTTTTCTAGGCTCCAGCAGGGCCACTGATTAAAATACAGATTTTTTTGTGGGAATTTTTGCCAATGATTCCCCTCTGGTGTGTCACTGTCCATGTTGTGGGACTATTTCTGCACTCATAGTTTGTATTTGGTGGTTGCAAATATGACCTGAAGGTTTTTCTGGTTCGCCTGCTATTAAAGTCAATGGGCGCGATGCAAACGCACGGTTTGCGCACATTTGATCGTTCCGGCGATAGTGAGGCAGTATTATAGTATATTCTTGTAGATAGGAGCAGTATTATAGTAGTTATATTCTTGTACATAGGAGCAGTATTATAGTATATTCATGTACATAGGAGCAGTATTATAGTAGTTATATTCTTGTACATAGGAGCAGTATTATAGTAGTTATATTCTTGTACATAGGAGCAGTATTATAGTAGTTATATTCTTGTACATAGGAGGCAGTATTATAGTAGTTATATTCCTGTACTTAGGAGCAGTATTATAGTAGTTATATTCTTGTACATAGGAGCAGTATTATAGTAGTTATATTCCTGTACATAGGAGGCAGTATTATAGTAGTTATATTCTTGTACATAGGAGCAGTATTATAGTAGTTATATTCTTGTACATAGGAGGCAGTATTATAGTAGTTATATTCTTGTACATAGGAGCAGTATTATAGTAGTTATATTCTTGTACATAGGAGCAGTATTATAGTAGTTATATTCCTGTACATAGGAGGCAGTATTATAGTAGTTATATTCTTGTACATGGGAGCAGTATTATAGTAGTTATATTCTTGTACATAGGAGGCAGTATTATAGTAGTTATATTCTTGTACATAGGAGCAGTATTATAGTAGTTATATTCTTGTACATAGGAGGCAGTATTATAGTAGTTATATTCTTGTACATAGGAGGCAGTATTTGATTGTTCCGGCCAATGTTTGTCCATCACTAGCAGCAACAGCCGTGGGGGCATCAGGAGTGACGCGGGTACCGGGGAGAGGGGTAAGTATTACCTATATGTGGTGCCTGGGCATTTTGGGGTGCATAAAAGGGAGACGGCAGGGGAGGAGCCAGGTGAGGTGGTATGATTCTCTTTCCACATATACGATACATTTGTGGAATTATGCAGGCAGGGGCAAACCCCCCATAGGGCGAGTTTTTCTCTGTAAGTAAGGGTGGCGGCTTCCAGATATAGTAGTTACATTCTTGTACATAGGAGGCAGTATTATAGTAGTTATATTCTTGTACATAGGAGCAGTATTATAGTAGTTATATTCTTGTACATAGGAGCAGTATTATAGTAGTTATATTCTTGTACATAGGAGGCAGTATTATAGTAGTTATATTCTTGTACATAGGGGCAGTATTATAGTAGTTATATTCTTGTACATAGGAGGCAGTATTATAGTAGTTATATTCTTGTACATAGGAGGCAGTATTATAGTAGTTATATTCTTGTACATAAGAGCAATATTATAGTAGTTATATTCTTGTACATAGGGGGCAGTAATATAGTAGTTATATTGTTGTACATAGGAGCAGTATTATAGTAGTTATATTCTTGTACATAGGAGGCAGTATTATAGTAGTTATATTCTTGTACATAGGAGCAGTATTATAGTAGTTATATTCTTGTACATAGGAGGCAGTATTATAGTAGTTATATTCTTGTATATAGGAGCAGTATTATAGTAGTTATATTCTTGAACATAGGGGCAGTATTATAGTAGTTATATTCTTGTACATAGGAGGCAGTATTATAGTAGTTATATTCTTGTACATAGGAGCAGTATTATAGTAGTTATATTTTTGTACATAGGAGCAGTATTATAGTAGTTATATTCTTGTACATAGGAGTCAGTATTATAGTAGTTATATTCTTATACATAGTAGGCAGTATTATAGTAGTTATATTCTTGTACATAGGAGGCAGTATTATAGTAGTTATATTCCTGTACATAGGAGGCAGTATTATGGTAGTTATATTCTTGTACATAGGAGCAGTATTATAGTAGTTATATTCTTGTACATAGGAGCAGTATTATAGTAGTTATATTCTTGTACATAGGAGCAGTATTATAGTAGTTATATTCTTGTACATAGGAGGCAGTATTATAGTAGTTATATTCTTGTACATAGGAGCAGTATTATAGTAGTTATATTCTTGTACATAGGAGGCAGTATTATAGTAGTTATATTCTTGTACATAGGAGGCAGTATTATAGTAGTTATATTCTTGTACATAGGAGACAGTATTATAGTAGTTATATTCTTGTACATAGGAGCAGTATTATAGTAGTTATATTCTTGTACATAGGAGGCAGTATTATAGTAGTTATATTCTTGTACATAGGAGGCAGTATTATAGTAGTTATATTCTTGTACATAGGAGCAGTATTATAGTAGTTATATTCTTGTAGATAGGAGCAGTATTATAGTAGTTATATTCTTGTATATAGGAGCAATATTATAGTAGTTATATTCTTGTACATAGGAGCAGTATTATAGTAGTTATATTTTTGTACATAGGAGCAGTATTATAGTAGTTATATTCTTGTACATAGGAGTCATTATTATAGTAGTTATATTCTTGTACATAGGAGTCAGTATTATAGTAGTTATATTCTTGTACATAGGAGCAGTATTATAGTAGTTATATTCTTGTATATAGGAGCAGTATTATAGTAGTTATATTCTTGTACATAGGAGCAGTATTATAGTAGTTATATTATTGTACATAGGAGGCAGTATTATAGTAGTTATATTCTTGTACATAGGAGGCAGTATTATAGTAGTTATATTCTTGTACATAGGAGGCAGTATTATAGTAGTTATATTCTTGTACATAGGAGGCAGTATTTGATTGTTCCGGCCAATGTTTGTCCATCACTAGCAGCAACAGCCGTGGGGGCATCAGGAGTGACGCGGGTGCCGGGGACAGGAGTAAGTATTACCTATATGTGGTGCCCAGGCATTTTGGGGTGCATAAAAGGGAGGCGGCAGGGGAGGAGCCAGGTGAGGTGGTGTGATGAAAGAATTAGGATGCATTCATTATCTGCGGATAGTTGTTTTTTTATTTTTTTATTTTTGTTTTAATATCTAGGACCATCATTTATAAGATAAACATTTTAAGAGTTATTACCAGACAGGAATGCAAAATGAGTCTGCTGCAGTTTATTACTAATACCACAAAGAAAGAATCGAGTCTGCTTTTCTATTTTCTGTAATAAATGCTCTGTGGAACTATCATGGTCTACTGTAATGAGAAATCTCCGAGGGCAAGGTCGGCTCCAATCTCCTTCTAAGAGTTTTCCTTTCCTAGTCTACAATTGCAGCTTATGCTTCTACAAGAAGTCAATAGGTTAAGAAAGTGGAAGATGACAGACATCAGCTCAATATTACATTCCCAGATTCAAAAATAGCTGCATAAATCACTAAGCTGCCACTAGGGGCCCCGAGCCAATCAATCACTGGGATTTATAGGATGTCAAGACTTTCAGGTAATTCAATGTAAACAAAAATATCACTCCATAACCTAATGTTTTCTCCATGATGCATTACGCAAATATTCTCCTTTTAAATAACTAACTCTCCTCACGTTTGCATGTGAAATTATGTTTACATCATTTATGCCATCAAAAAATTGTACTGCAAGTATAGTAGTGTAGCCAATGACCTGACCTGAACCTATGTCCTTAAAGTAGGTAAGTCTAGGTGACGGTTTTACATACAGACGTGTCCTGCTTCGCATTTCCTTCTGGTTCACCATTTCTCGAGACAAGTGGTGTGAGATGACCAGCATTTTTGAAAACTCGTGATTTCCAGATATTATGTCACAAGATCTCTATCCTATATGTGCCTATGGGTGGCCACCCAGTGGTTGTGATGTGTATAGCAGCCTGTCAAAGATTTTGCTAGTATGTTGCAATATTATTGAATTTGATTTGTCAGAAGTCAGTGTCCCAAACAAATTTGGGCTCCACTCAGAGGCGACCTCAGGGTCACAATTCGTATCATAACCACCAGCGTCCAAAGCATCACTATATATTTCTTGGGTTTTGTTCTGTTCTTTTGTATATATCAGGAAAAGATTACATAATATTTAATTTAGGTCTTTATTATATATTTTCCATGCAGGCCACTGGAGTACATGCAATAAGCGAACATTTCATGGTTTCTGCAGCTCACTCTTTGGCTTTCATGTGTAGACTGGGACAAGATCAGCAGAGTCATCTCATCATTAATAGTGGGTGGAAAAATAGATGATTTTTCTATTGTACTGCTGGAGACCCAGATAAGGCAGGGTAATAACACTGTTCACTATACATACAGATAAGCCTCTGCATGTAGCTCCCTGGCATCTTGAGTATGGGTCTGTATTCTACGTCTTTCTGGAGACTATGTTCATTTCTGTAAATTTTTGTGTTTGGTTTCTCCTATGTATTTTAGCTTCTGTAGAGCACGCACACCCCAACTGCATTATCTACACAACCTTGTCAGTCCACTGTGGAGATTATAGTAGAAGGAAAAAGAAAGGGTAGAATAAAAAAGAAACTATACAACTGCTGTCCCTGTGTGGTATATAAAAGCAACTGTGTGCATGGTCATGTAACAGGTTTTGAAGGGGAAGTTTCCCATTATGTACAGGTCCCAGAGGTGGGAAGAGATTCCATGAGACATTTTTGGCATATCCTGTGGAAATGCTGATGGGAATAGTCCTTTAATATACTGTCTGTATCTCCTTAAAATATAACTGTTATTGCATTTCTTTTTTTTTATGTGGTAAGGATTATTTTTGCAATATACTTTATTTGTTGATTTTGTATTATTTAGTTAAAAACTGCCTCTGAAATTGTCTTTTGACAATCCAACTTAACAGTTCAGTGCAGTACTGGAGAGCTATAAATTACTATATATATATATGTATACTAGCAGAAGGACCCCTCTTTGCACAGGTATATTTAATCTATTTCATTTAATGTTTCTGTGTGTCGTTAAAAGATATCGACAGTATCCCCCATAACAGTGACCTCTACAGCACCCCGCCCCTTAACACTGACCCCCCCACAGTGCCCCGCCACTTTAAAATGGGACCTCCACAGCAGCCCATTCCCTTAACTTTGACCTTCACAGCAGCCGCCCCTTTAACAGTGAGTTTCACAGCACCCCACTCCCTTGACACTGACCTCTTCAGGGGGCCGCCCCCTTAACAGTGACTTCCACAGTACCCCGCCGCCTTAACAGTGACCTCCACAGCAGTTGCATTTTGTCTCAACAATTTTTATAATGATAGGCTATGGTGTCGCACTGCAACATGTGACATGCTGAGACTGCGACATGACAGTTGCAAAAAATCCATCCAAGATGGATTTTTTCTGCGACTGTCGCGTCACAGTCGCAGCATGTCACATGTCACAGTGCAACACCATAGATGTAGCAGTGTAGTTGTGCCCTACGTATGTGTCGTGCGACTTATTTTCACGTGACACATGTCGTCGTGTAGCCCTAGCCTAAAGCTGACCTACAGCAGTGAAGAAAAATGGCTGGGTTATTATGGAAACCTGAAGTAAAACTGTGTGTATGTGGAGACTAAGGGCCTGCGAGCTTCTATTGGCTGATAAGGGACATGTGACCGTGTGTATGGCAGTTGAGATATAAAGAGAAAGACTTGTATTGGCTAATGCAGGTCAATATCTCAGGAACGGTACGTCCTAGAGAGCTGAGACCCGGTCTAAAACCTTCACGGACACCTGATGTACCTGTGTGCCAAATGTGGTGAATATCGGTCCAGTCAAGGAGATGCTGTATGCGAGAGTGATGCAGAGGAAGCCTTTTCTCCGCTTGAGGTGGGCTAAAGCACATTTGGACAAGCCAGCTTCATTTTGGAATAAGGTGCTGTGGACTGATGAAACTAAAATTGAGTTTTTTGGCCATAACAAGGGGCGTTATGCCTGGAGGAAAAAGAACACAGCATTCCAAGAAAAACACCTGCTACCTACAGTAAAATATGGTGGTGGTTCCATCATGCTGTGGGGCTGTGTGGCCAGTGCAGGGACTGGGAATCTTGTCAAAGTTGAGGGACGCATGGATTCCATTCAGTATCAGCAGATTCTGGAGACCAATGTCCAGGAATCAGTGACAAAGCTGAAGCTGCGCCGGGGCTGGATCTTTCAACAAGACAACGACCCTAAACACTGCTCAAAATCCACTAAGGCATTTATGCAGAGGAACAAGCACAACATTCTGGAATGGCCTCTCAGTCCCCAGACCTGAATATAATTGAAAATCTGTGGTGTGACTTAAAGAGAGCTGTCCATGCTCGGAAGCCATCAAACCTGAATGAACTAAAGATGTTTTGTAAAGAGGAATGGTCCAAAATACCTTCAACCAGAATCCAGACTCTCATTGGAACCTACAGGAAGCGTTTAGAGGCTGTAATTTCTGCAAAAGGAGGATCTACTAAATATTGATTTTATTTCTTTTTTGTGGTGCCCAAATTTATGCACCTGCCTAATTTTGTTTAAACAATTATAGCACGCTTTCTGTAAATCTAATAAACTTTATTTCACTTCTCAAATATCACTGTGTGTGTCTCCTATATGATATATTTAACTGACATTTTGTATCGTAACAACCAACGATTTATACAGGAAAATCATGACGATAAACAAGGTTGCCCAAACTTTCGCATCCCACTGTATATACGTCCTTCTTTTTATATATATATGTAATGGCACCGGACGGGGTTAAAAGCAGAGTGTGCTTGGCTTGCATGCTGACCTGCATTCCCTGGACTTTGTGTGGCTGTCATGGCCCATAAACAGGTAGGAACTAGTGTAAGGGACCACTCCATAGAGGCGACCTTGACGTGGTGAGTGGCTTATTACGCTTTGGCCAAAATGTACACCAATGCCTCATCCAGCATGGAGGCAGGGCAAAATGCTGGATGCAGAGTGCGATCACATTTGTATTTTTCATTTGTATATATATATATAGATAGTGAAAGTTTTATAAATATGACCTGCGAAGGGCAAAGAAGGGGATATGCCCGGGTTCAGCTCTGAACCCGGACAACCCCTTTCATTTGTATCTGTCCTTTATACTTTTCTCTGCTTTCATGATCCACCTCAGATTTTTGCTTTCAAAACTGCACGCAGAAACCTAACCGTGTGGCCGTACCCTTAGAGTTCATTCAGACGTCCGTTGAATGGGTCCACATCCGTTCCACAATTTTGCAGAACGTGTATGGACCCATTCATTTCAATGGGGCCGCAAAAGATGCGGACAGCACACAGTGTGCTGTCCGCATCGTAGTTCCGTTCCGTGGCCCCGCCAAAAAAATATAGACCATGTCCTATTCTTGTCCACAGCCCACAAACAAAAATAGGCATTTCTATCACAAGGCCGACCATGTGCAGTCTGCAAAATGTGGAATGCACATGGCTGGTGTCTGTGTTTGCGGATCTGCAATTTGCAGACAGCAAAACACTTGCTGATGTGTGAATGGACCTAAAAGTCCTAAATGTAGATAAAAAGAACCAAATTATACAAATATATCAAAAATATTAGACTTGGTCATTTATTTCTTGAGGAAAATATTCCAATAACACACGTCTGGTAAAAGTATGTGAACCTTTGCTTTCAGTAATTGTTGTTTAGTCGTGCACATCAGCTTGGAGGAATTTTAGTCCATTCCTCCATACAAAATAGCTTCAGCTCTGTTATGTTGGTAGGTTTCCTCCCATGAACTGCGCACTTCAGGTCCTTCCACAACATTCCTGTCGGATTAAGGTCAGGAGTGTTACTTGGCCATTGCAAAACTTTAACTTTCTTCTTTTTTAACCATTCTTTGGTTCAACGACTTGTGTGTTTAGGGTCAGTGTTTTGCTGCAGCTCTCGGACAGATGTCCTGACATTTTCCTTTAGAATTTACTGTTACAATTCATAATTTTTTCTTCCATCAATGATAACAAGCTGTCCTGGCTCAGATGCCGCAGAACAGGTCTAAACCATGATACTACCACCCCGTGTTTCACAGATGGGATGAGTTTTTTTTTGCTGGAATGCAGGGTTTTCCTTTCTCCAAACACAACACTTCTCATTTAAACCAAAAAGCTCTATTTTGGTCTCGTTCATCCACAAAACATTGTTCTAATAGCCTTCTAGCTTGTTCAGATAATCATTTACAAACTATTGACGTTCAGCAATGTTTTTTTTGGAGAGCACCTACTTTTTTCTTGAAATCCTGCCATACACAACATTTGTTGTTCAGTGTCCTCCTGGTGTTACACTTTCTGTGTGTGAATTAGAGTTTATTCTTTGAAGCTTATAGCACCCTGCGGCACTGTAGGGGTTAACTCCCTATTGCTTTGTGTAGAGGTGCAAGGCTTGTGGTGCTACTACCTGTTGCCTGTGCAATAGGTCTTAGATTTTCTAGGTCACTCATATCTGCTTCAGCCTGTAAAAGAGCTAATCCATATGTCTCTGTACCCAACCTGTCTCTCCTCTGACCTAACCTGTGCCTATGACCTTGATCTGTTTGTCGGCCTGTATTCTGACCTAGTCCCGTCTGCCCTGGCCCTGGGCTGTCCTTGGATTAACAAGTACTCTGCCTGACATCAGGTTTATTATATCTGTGTGCCTGTTGCTCTGCTTCTTTGCACTGGTGTCTCTGACCTCAACAAGTCAGCTGTCAATTACACTGGGTCTATTCCAAGAGTTAGCAGCCTTTTAACTTCCCTGTAGCAAAAAACAGATCCCTGTATTGTGGTTAAAGGGTAAAAACCAGGGGACTGCCAGGACAACTCCCTCAAGAATAGCCCAAAGTCATATGGGTTAGTTAGCACAGTGGTCCTACAACCATTGTCCTTAAAAGTGCACGCATGAACATTAACATTAGCTAATGTGAAAAAAGCATTTAGCTGCTTAAAAATTACCTTGGGTTCCTGTCACGGGGTTCCGAAGGTGCACTCGGTCCCCCATCGCCCTCAGACCTGTTGCTTAGCTTTGGGAATGAGGATTTGTGCTTGACCTCATTCCCAGGGCGGCTTTGCTGACTGGGTGGCTCCCTGCTCCTAGTCTGCCTTGAGTGCCGAGCTGATCACTCGGTGCTCGACTGGTTGGCCTGTCGGTCATGTGACGCTGGCCACGTCACATGACCCTCACTCCCCACTATAAATACAGGCAGCCTGCTGGCCACAGGTTGCCTGTTAATTTCTAGGTTCCTGGCTATTTGTTGGACTACTGAATATTTACCTGATCCTGTTCCCTGACGATCCTCTGCCTGCTCCTCCTGTACTGCGCATACATCCTGGTAATGTGACCTCGGCTCCCACCTGACTACTCTCTTAGGACTCCTCTTGTACTGCGCTACTCTCCTGGTATTTGACCCCGGCTTCTCCTGACCATTCTTTGCTTAATCCGTTTTACTGCGTAGCTCTCTTGGTTCTGACCCGGTCCGTTCATGTTCCGTATTTTGTCTTGTTTGTCTTCCCTGCACATATCCTAAGTTAGGAACTGCCGTCCAGTTGTCCCCTGTCATCAGGACTCGTGAGGCAAGTAGGCAGGGCCAGGGGTGAGGGTGGAGCGCAGTGGTCACTACCCTTCCCCCTGTGTGTGTGTGGACGTGACCGTTACAGATTAAAAGGCCCAATAACCACTGTATCATGAATCCTCTTACTACCCTGACTGACCATGTCTCTAACTTGACACAGAGGGTGCAGGAGCTAGGAGAGAAACTCCGTTCTTGTGAGTTAGGGCAAGGTTCTTCCACTCCTCTGTCCTCCAGTCCATATTTTGAACCCCAGATCAAGCTCCCAGAACCCTTTTCTGGAGACCGGAAGAGGTTTCTCTCCTTTAAGGAGAATTGCAAACTCTACTTCCGTTTGCGCCCCGTGTCCTCCGGTCCCGAGAGCCAACGCGTGGGGATTATCATTTCTCTACTACAGGGTGATCCCCAGGACTGGGCATTTTCGTTACCTCCTGGGGCCAGTTGTCTAACTTCTGTGGAGGTTTTTTTTCAGGCCCTGGGTACCCTCTATGACGAACCAGACAGGGCCCTGGTAGCCGAGACAGCTCTTAGGGCACTGGTTCAGGGCCATCTCCCTGCGGAGGAGTATTGCACCCAATTCAGACGGTGGTGTGTCCCCTCAGGATGGAATGAACCAGCCCTGAAGAGTCAGTTTAGGTCTGGTCTATCTGATAATTTAAAAGATCTATTGGTCAATTACCAAATTCCTGAGACCTTAGAGGAGATGATGACCCTAGTTGTCCGACTTGACAAACGAGTTAGAGAGAGACGACAAGAACGACAGTTCTGTTCTCAGATGGTGGTCCAGCCAGAGGCCTTTTCCAGGGACAACACTGAGGTCTCCACCGAGGAACCCATGCAGGTTGGTATGACCCGGGGTAATCTTCGTCGCAGACGCGGAGAGTGCTTCTACTGTGGAGATCCTGGCCATTGGATCAACAAGTGTCCTAAGAGGGACCTCTCTGACAAGTCTTCTAAGGCAAGACAACCTAAAGACCAGGTACACCCTGATTTTTCTAAAGGTAAGCTTTTGGTACCCATAACAATTTCTCTGGGGGTTAATAAGTGGCCGGGTAAGGCCTTTATTGACTCCGGTTCAGCGGCCAGCTTTATTGACTTTGAGTTTGCTTGTAAATTGGGTATTCCAATGTTTGCGTTACCTACACCTATCCATGTCATGGCTATTGATGCTACTCCCCTGATTGGTGGTACGGTGAGGTCATGTACCTCTGAAATTTCTCTGTCCGTGGGTGTGTGCCACTCTGAGAGATGTTCTCTTCTAGTCCTGGAGAACCTACCGGTTGAGGTGGTACTAGGGTTGTCTTGGCTCCGTTTACATAACCCCACAATTGATTGGTCCAAAGGAGAGTTGGTGAAATGGGGACCTAAGTGTGACTCATGCTTGTCCGTGGTCCAGGCTGGGGTTTCAGTAAGGTCTAATACATTACCTTCTGTTATTAAGGAATATTCTGATGTGTTCTCATCCCTTACTCCAGAGGTTCTACCCCCCCATAGACCTTATGATTGCGCCATAGAGCTAATTGAGGGTGCCGAATTTCCTAAAGGTCGAATTTATAATCTTTCAGGGCCCGAACGCAAGGCTATGGAAGATTATATTAAGGAGAGCCTTGCTAAAGGGCATATTAGACCTTCAGTCTCTCCTATGGGAGCAGGGTTTTTCTTTGTTAAAAAGAAGGATGGTGGTCTTAGGCCTTGTATTGATTACCGGAGATTAAATAAAATCACTGTCCAAAATAGATACTCTCTCCCATTGATTCCGGATTTATTTAACCAGGTTTTGGGGGCAACCTGGTTTTCCAAGATTGACCTGAAAGGGGCATACAATCTAATCCGAATCAAGGAGGGAGACGAATGGAAGACAGCGTTCAATACTCCGATAGGACACTTTGAATATCAGGTGATGCCTTTTGGACTCAGCAATGCCCCAGCTGTGTTCCAAAACTTAATGAACGATATTCTTAGGGAGTTCTTAGGTAAATTTATTATTGTCTATCTTGACGACATTTTGATATTCTCTCCTGATTTCGAATCTCATGTGTCCCATGTCAAACAAGTATTAGAGGTGTTGAGGGAGAACCAGCTATCCGCAAAGCAAGAGAAATGTGTCTTTGGTGTACAGGAGATACTGTTTCTAGGGCATGTTTTGACTCCTCACGCCTTTAAGATGGATCCTGGTAAGGTTTTAGCAATTAAGGAATGGGTAAGGCCTTCATCCTTAAAGGCTTTACAACGGTTTTTGGGTTTCGCTAATTACTACCGTAAATTTATCATGAATTTTTCTGTAATTGCTAAGCCATTGACCGACCTTACTAAGAAAGGAGCGGATTTGGAGAATTGGTCTACCAATGCCATTTCTTCATTTGAAACATTAAAAAAGGCATTTAGTAGCGCTCCCATTCTGATCCAGCCTGATCAGGAGAGACCCTTTATTGTGGAGGTGGATGCGTCCGAGGACGGCGCAGGAGCAGTCCTTTCACAAGGTCCTGCTAGCCTCACTAACCTGAGACCGTGTGCCTTCTTCTCTAGGAAATTCTCTCCCACGGAGAGAAACTACGACATAGGGAATAGGGAGCTGTTGGCTATTAAATGGGCATTTAAGGAGTGGAGACATTTTTTGGAGGGGGCAAGGCATCGAGTAACTGTTGTCACTGACCATAAAAACCTAATGTTTCTCGAGTCCGCTAAGAGGTTGAATCCCCGACAAGCCCGATGGGCTCTGTTTTTTACCCGTTTTGATTTCTCCATTACGTTCAGGCCGGGAAGTAAAAATGTGAAGGCAGACGCATTATCTCGGAGCTTCTATGCTTTTCAACCCACTGAGACGCCGCCTGAATCCATCCTACCAGCAAACATCTTCTTAGCGGCTCTAACACAGGATATCTCGGCTCGCATTAAGGCTGAACAACATCTGGCACCGGCATCCACCCCAACAGATAAGTTGTTTGTTCCCGTACAATTTCGTCTCCAGCTGTTGGGTGAGTGTCACGATTGTGCCTTTTGTGGACATCCGGGTATTGAGGGCACTAAGGATCTGGTTTCTAGATCTTATTGGTGGCCCACTCTGACCAGGGATGTCAAGTCTTACGTGTCAGCCTGTGAGGTTTGTGCCAGGTCTAAGACACCTAGGACTCGCCCTGCTGGTAACCTACGACCCCTACCTATTCCCAGTAGACCCTGGTCCCATATCTCGATGGACTTTATAACTGACCTACCGCTGGCGGAGGGTAAGACTGTGGTTTGGGTAGTGGTCGATAGGTTTAGCAAGATGGTTCATTTCATTCCCCTGTCTAAACTTCCGAATGCTAAAACCCTGGCGTCTATTTTTGTGAGAGAGATTGTTCGTTTACATGGCATCCCGGAAAATATTGTTTCGGACAGGGGTGTGCAGTTTGTCTCCAAATTCTGGAGGGCCTTCTGTCAAAGATGTAAAATTTCGTTGTCTTTTTCTTCCGCCTACCATCCTGAGAGTAAATGGCAGACTGAACGCCTTAATCAGTCTGTGGAACAATTCCTGAGGTTGTATGTTGCTGATGACCAGCAATTATGGGTCAAATTCCTTCCGTTGGCTGAATTTGCTCTGAATAACCGTGTCAATTCTTCTGCTGGGGTCTCCCCTTTCTTTTGTAACCACGGTTTTCATCCCCGTTTTCATTCTGGGTCGTCCGTCTCCTCCTCTAACCCTGAAGCTGATAAACTCTCCTCCGAACTGTGCACAGTTTGGGCCCGGGTTCAATCGAACCTAGAAAAGGCTCAAAGTTCTCAAAAACTGAAGGCCGATAGGAAACGTTCAAGGGGGGTGAACTTTCAGGTTGGGGATAAAGTATGGTTGTCCTCCAAGAATCTATCTCTCAAGGAAGCTTCTAGTAAATTTGCTCCTCGTTTTATTGGACCATATAAGATCACGGAGGTGATTAACCCGGTATCTTTTAGGTTGGAGCTGCCCGAGTCATTCCACATTCATAATGTGTTCCATAAATCTCTGCTTAAAAAATATTTTGAACCGGTAGTACCATCAAAAGCCTCGCCTCCGCCGGTTCTTGTTAATGATTCTGTCGAGTATGTGGTGTCTAAAATAGTGGATGTCAGGAAGGTGCGTAATGCCTTGCAGTACCTGATTCACTGGAAGGGGTATGGACCTGAAGAGAGATCTTGGGTACCTGCTAGGGAGGTTCATGCTCCTAGACTTGTTCGTAAATTTCATTTAGAACACCCTGAAAAGCCATCGCCTGAAGTCTTGGGTCCAGTGGCCCCTCGTAAAAGGGGGGGTACTGTCACGGGGTTCCGAAGGTGCACTCGGTCCCCCATCGCCCTCAGACCTGTTGCTTAGCTTTGGGAATGAGGATTTGTGCTTGACCTCATTCCCAGGGCGGCTTTGCTGACTGGGTGGCTCCCTGCTCCTAGTCTGCCTTGAGTGCCGAGCTGATCACTCGGTGCTCGACTGGTTGGCCTGTCGGTCATGTGAGGCTGGCCACATCACATGACCCTCACTCCCCACTATAAATACAGGCAGCCTGCTGGCCACAGGTTTCTAGGTTCCTGGCTATTTGTTGGACTACTGAATATTTACCTGATCCTGTTCCCTGACGATCCTCTGCCTGCTCCTCCTGTACTGCGCATACATCCTGGTATTGTGACCTCGGCTCCCACCTGACTACTCTCTTAGGACTCCTCTTGTACTTCGCTACTCTCCTGGTATTTGACCCCGGCTTCTCCTGACCATTCTTTGCTTAATCTGTTGTACTGCGTAGCTCTCTTGGTTCTGACCCGGTCCGTTCATGTTCCGTATTTTGTCTTGTTTGTCTTCCCTGCACATATCCTAAGTTAGGAACTGCCGTCCAGTTTTCCCCTGTCATCAGGACTCGTGAGGCAAGTAGGCAGGGCCAGGGGTGAGGGTGGAGCGCAGTGGTCACTACCCTTCCCCCTGTGTGTGTGTGGAAGTGACCGTTACAGTTCCTTTGTGACCTCACAAACTATTACACGCTTTGTTCTTGGAATGATCTTTGGTTGACCACTCAAGGTCTTGAATCTCCTCCATTTGTGTACTGTGTGACTGTGGATTGGTGGAGTCCAAACTCTTTAGAGATGGGTTTGTGACCTTTTCCAGCCTGATGAGCATCAACAACTCTTATTTTGAGGTCCTTAGAAATCTCCTTTGTTCGTGTAATGATACACCTCCACAAACCTATATTGTGAAGATCAGACTTTAATAGATCACTGTTCTTTAAATAAAACAGGTCGCCTTCTCACACCTGATTGTCATCCCATTGATTGAAAACATCTTCAAATTATCTGTTAATCCTAAAGTTTCACATACTTTTACCACTAACAGACATGGGATATTGGGTCATTTTTCACAAGAAATAAATGACCAAGTCTAATATTCTTTCTCATTTATTTGTTTTGGTTATCTTTATCTATTTTTAGGACTTCGTGAAAATCTGATTTTTGTTATGAAGAAATATAAAAAATTCTGAAGGGTACCCAACTTTTCAATCACTCTATGTGTAGAAGGAGAAATTATAGCGCTAACTTACACAAACACAGGGGCCTGCAGATGTAAATGGAGGCAATGTGTGCAAGAGTGAAAAAGAATCATGGGAACTGTAGTTCTTTACAGTTATATTCCTGCCTACAGCAAGCCCTGGCAGTATAAAAACAAAGGTGCAGCACAAGATATTGAAAATGAACTACAGCTTATCTATAGAAAAATGTACGGTACATGAATGGCTGGCTCACAGCAGAAATAACATTCGATAATTTATTCAATTGTACATTAACATAAAATATATAAAATATATGTAATAATGGCCAAAAATATATCACAGTCAAAGTCCCTAAATTTTATCCTATTTGCTGAGCTCTTGCAATAGGTATTAAAAATATTGCGGTAAAAACTTATAAAAAAATAAAATTAATTGGAAAAATTCAAAGTTGGTGCACATTTTTCTCTTTCCAGTTTTAATATAGATTCCAATTATAATAGTTCCAATTATCTGGTTATTTAGATCAGTTAGTCTTAGGATACCAATAATATGTTACCACGATGTGTCTTTCAACTGCGTTACTTATCAACATCAGGAACCAGTTTGTCCCGCTATGCACTCTCTGGTCAGTGTGAACAGATTTCAAGGCAACATTAGCGTTTAACTGGACATGGCCCACCTCTGTGTTGGTAATATTGGTGGTACTATATACTCAGTACATTACATCAGATCTCTAATGTAACAATGCCGTGTATCTATGTCCAGAGTTTCCCTGTTTCACAGTAGGGTTGGTTGTTAGTAAAAAGGACTTTCAAATAGTATCATTCCTGCGGATACAGGTTGTATTCAGCTCACCTCTATCCACGCTGTACCGCTGAGTCCTTTAGGCCTCCCGTGTGCCGGCACACTTGCACATGCGTGGTAGCTTATGTGAGCACGCCAACTTGTATTCGTACAGGATCAGGGGCGTACCTACCCTAGCAGCAGACCATGCGACTGCTATGGGGCCCAGGTCAAGAGGGGGCCCAGTCTTAGTTGGGATCATCTCTTCTTCTACTGGAGGTGAAAACTTGGTCAGGACTCTACCCTCTAAAGCAGGGGTCTCCAAACCCCGGCCCGCGGGCCAGAACCGGCCCGCTTGTGCGTTCGATCCGGCCCGCCCGCAGCTGGCAGGTTGCAGGAACCAAATCCGCACAACCGCCCATGCTGTCACGCTGTGCTTTTTGATTGGCTGCTGGGACCGCCGATGTCCCGGCAACCAGTGACGTCACAGGTGCGGCACCTCCCCTCTTCCCGCCCGCTGTTTGAAATAACAAATCCACGTGTGTAGCAGCGGGCGGGAGTCGGGACTCAGGAGTCCAAGAAGAAAAAAAAAAGAAGAGGAGCAGAAGCCGGCTACAGCGGAGGCAAGTGTTGCACAACGCTGATGGGGACACAATGGGGAACGCTGACATTGCTGTGCTGCGCTGATGGGGACACAAGCTGCTGAGGACACATACTGATGGGGATATTGCTGTGCTGCTGGGGACACTGCTGATGGGGACTTTGCTGTGCTGATGGGGACATTGCTGTTCTGATGGGGACACCGTTGATGAGGACACGGGTGTCCCCATCAATGGTGTCCCCATCAGCACAGCAATGTCCCCATCAGAGGTGTCCCCATCAGCGATGATGGGCACACTGCTGATGGGGACAATTCTGTTCTGATGGGGACATTGCTGGGGACACCGCTGTTTGGCACACTGCTGATGGGGACATGGGTGTCCACATCAATGGTGTCCCCATCAGGATAGCAATGTCCCCATCAGCGGTAACCCCATAATCGATGTCCCCATCAGCACAGCAATGTCCCCATCAGAGGTGTCCCCATCAGCGGTGATGGGGACACATGCTGCTGGGGACACCGCTGACAGGGACATTGCTGTGCTGATGGGGATGTTGCGGTGGACACTGCTGATGGGGACATTGCTGTTCTGATGGGACATTGCTGGGGACACCGCTGATGGGGACATGGGTATCCCCATCAGCGGTGACCCATCATCGGTTTCCACATCAGCACAGCGGCGTCCCCATCAGCAATGATGGGGACGCTGCTAATGTGGAAACTGCTGATGTGAACATTGCTGTGCTGATGGGGACATTGCTGAGGACACCGCTGATTGGCACACTGCTGATGGGGACAAAGGTGTCCCCATCAATGGTGTCCCCATCAGTACAGCAATGTCCCCATCAGCGTCCCCATTCTGATGGGGACATTGCTGTTCTGATGGGGACACCACTGATAGGGACACGGGTGTCCCCATCAACCGCGTCCCCAAAGGCAGTGTCCCCATCAGTGGTGTCCCCATCAGCTGCTAATGGGGACTCCGCTGATGGGGACATTGCTGTTCTGATGGGGACATCATTAATGGGGACATTGCTGTGCTGATGCTGACATTGCTGTTCTGATGGGGACATTGCTGTGCTGATGGGGACACCGCTGATGGGGACATTGCTGTGCTGATGGGGACACCGCTGATGGGGACATTGCTGTGCTGATGGGGACAACGCTGATGGGGACATTGCTGTGCTGATGGGGACAACGCTGATAGGGACACGGGTGTCCCCATCAATGGTGTCCCCATCAGTGGTGTCCCCATCAGCACAGCAATGTCCCCAACAGCAGCGTCCCCATCAGTGGTGTCCCCATCAGCACAGCAATGTCCCCAACAGCAGCGTCCCCATCAGTGGGTGTCCCCATGATGGGAATATTGTTTTTCTGATGGGAATATTGTTTTTTTGATGGGAATATTTTTTTTTTGATGGGAATATTGCTTTTCTGATGGGGACATTGCTGTTCTGATTTGGCCATTGCTGTTCTGATGGGGACACCGCTGATAGGGACACGGGTGTCCCCATCAATGGTGATCCCATCAGCCGCGTCCCCAACAGCAGTGTCCCCATCAGTGGTGGCCCCTATCAGCTGCTAATGGGGACTCCGCTGATGGGGACATTGCTGTGCTTAAGGGTGACACGGCTGATGGGGACATTGCTGTGCTGATGCTGACTTTGCTGTGCTGATGGGGACATTGCTGTGCTGATGGGGACATTGCTGTGCTGATGGGGACATTGCTGTGCTGATGGGGACATTGCTGTGCTGATGGGGACATTGTTGTGCTGATGCTGACATTGCTGTGCTGATGCTGACATTGCTGTGCTGATGGGGACATTGCTGTGCTGATGGGGACATTGCTGTGCTGATGGGGACATTGCTGTGCTGATGGGGACATTGTTGTGCTGATGCTGACATTGCTGTGCTGATGGGGACATTGCTGTGCTGATGGGGACATTGCTGTGCTGATGGGGACATTGCTGTGCTGATGGGGACATTGTTGTGCTGATGCTGACATTGCTGTGCTGATGCTGACATTGCTGTGCTGATGCTGACATTGCTGTGCTGATGGGGACATTGCTGTGCTGATGGGGACACCGCTGATGGGGACATTGCTGTGCTGATGGGGACAACGCTGATAGGGACACGGGTGTCCCCATCAATGGTGATCCCATCAGCCGCGTCCCCAACAGCAGTGTCCCCATCAGTGGTGGCCCCTATCAGCTGCTAATGGGGACTCCGCTGATGGGGACATTGCTGTTCTGATGGGGACATCGTTGATGGGGACATTGCTGTGCTTAAGGGTGACACGGCTGATGGGGACATTGCTGTGCTGATGGGGACATTGCTGTGCTGATGGGGACATTGCTGTGCTGATGCTGACATTGCTGTGCTGATGCTGACATTGCTGTGCTGATGCTGACATTGCTGTGCTGATGGGGACATTGCTGTGCTGATGGGGACATTGCTGTGCTGATGGGGACATTGCTGTGCTGATGGGGACATTGCTGTGCTGATGGGGACATTGCTGTGCTGATGGGGACATTGCTGTGCTGATGGGGACATTGCTGTGCTGATGGGGACATTGTTGTGCTGATGCTGACATTGCTGTGCTGATGCTGACATTGCTGTGCTGATGGGGACATTGCTGTGCTGATGGGGACATTGTTGTGCTGATGCTGACATTGCTGTGCTGATGGGGACATTGCTGTGCTGATGGGGACATTGCTGTGCTGATGCTGACATTGCTGTGCTGATGGGGACATTGCTGTGCTGATGCTGACATTGCTGTGCTGATGCTGACATTGCTGTGCTGATGCTGACATTGCTGTGCTGATGGGGACATTGCTGTGCTGATGGGGACATTGCTGTGCTGATGGGGACATTGCTGTGCTGATGGGGACATTGCTGTGCTGATGGGGACATTGCTGTGCTGATGGGGACATTTTTGTGCTGATGGGGACACCGCTGATAGGGACACGGGTGTCTTTGCGTTGTTTTGCTAAAGTTTTTTCTCTTTTGTTCTCAGTCATATCATGCTGATTACAAAAACGATCCATGTAAAATATATACATTTAATTTAATACATAACTGATTTTTTTTTCCGGCCCCCGAATACTTGTAAAATCTTCAATGTGGCCCTCCTGTTGAAAAGTTTGGAGACCCCTGCTCTAAAGGAACAACTTTTAGCAAATGAGACAGTGGAAAAAATAGCCCATGGGTCATTGAAAGGGTTTTAGCCAGAAACTCTTCTGTCCTGTGTGGGGGGGCCAGGTTTGATCCATGCTATGGGGCCCTTACTTTTCTATGTACGCCACTGATCAGGATCCAAGGTGGTATGGAGATAGACATACTCTTTTTAGTATATTTCTGTTCCGTAATTACAGTTTCTGGATTATTACCGCAATTATACCAAGCGCGTTTCGAAACTCAACGTTTCTTCCTCAGTGGTTATAATGAAAAAAGAGGGACCAGTTGCCCCTTATATGGAGCTATGTTAGCATCAAAACCTGGACCGGACCATTATTTATGTTATTATGTCAGGTCGCTTTACTCATGCTGTGTTTTTTCTAGTCATGCAATATAGCCACAAATTGGCTTATAGATACTTTAGTTCATGTAAAACAAAACATACATTATATTAAATAGACATGGTCAGACTTACAGTATTATTAAATCAGTAGTCTTCCTAAATTATTCAGATAATGATCGCATATTGCGACCTTTGATTGGAGGTCTGATCTATACATCTTATCTATGGTAGGTTCCCCGGCATTATTCTGGGACAGAGTTCAGGACATTTAGCTTTTTCCCCAGGTTCATATAGTATGTACTGCCAGCTATCTCAACATGTACCATAAACATCTTTATATTCAGGGTGTCTCGAATCAGGGCGGAATAAATTTTGCTTCTTAATTATTTGTCATAAAATTTCTAATAAAAATTGAATCTTTCAGAGATGGTGAGTAAGAAAGACATGAGAAGGAATGGGAGGGATAAGAGCATATCCCTAATGTCTTACAGGTGTTTCAGCACCACACCTGCCCACAGGTTGTGTGTGGTATTGCAGCTCAGCTCCATTCACTTCAATAAAACTGAACTGCAATACAAAAAACAACCCAAGGTCAGGCGTGGCACTGGTTTTTAAAGCAAGCAGCCATGTTTTTCTAATACTTAGAACTTTCTCATGTACCACACAAAACAATGAAATATTTGATCTTGATTCTTAGTATATCTAATATATAAAGCTGAGTGTATGTATGTATGTTCGCTAAAGGAATCCGCACCGTCGCATTTACAGTCACGAAATTTTGCACAGCCGCCTCCTGTGACTCGGGTAACGTCATAGACTATGTTTTGAGTGGAAATTTTCACCCGTGCTTTCCAATTATTTGCCAAAAATACACTTAGTAGTCAAACTCCAGGAGCCATTGTCTGTTGTGGCAGTTAGCCTGGATATTCATCAGGTTGTATATAGCAACCAATCACAGCTCAGCTTCTATTTTGCTACAGGTCATTAATATGAGATCTAATAGGTTGGTATAGGAAACGAAGGACAGTCTTACAAAGATTTGTAACAGGGTTGATGTTCCTGGAGGGACACACCAAATGGAAAAGGATTTAGGAAAACTAGAGGAATGGTCAAAAATCTGGCAACTAAAATTTAATGTTGATAAGTGCAAGATAATGCACCTGGGACGTAGAAACCCAAGAGCAGAATATAAAATCAGTGATACTGTCCTAACCTCAGTATATGAGGAAAGGGATTTAGGGATCATTATTTCAGAAGACTTAAAGGTAGGCAGACCATGTCATAGAGCAGCAGGAAATGCTAGAAGAATGCTTGGGTATATAGGGAGAGGCATTACTAGTAGAAAGAGGGAGGTGCTCATGCCGCTCTACAGAGCACTAGTGAGACCTCATTTGGAGTATTGTGCTCAGTACTGGAGACCATATCTCCAGATGGATATTGATACTTTGGAGAGAGTTCAGAGAAGAGCTACTAAACTGGTACATGGATTGCAGGATAAAACTTACCAGGAAAGGTTAAAGGACCTTAACATGTATAGCTTGGAAGAAAGACGAGACAGAGGGGATATGATAGAAACTGCTAAATACATAAAGGGAATCAACAAGGTAAAAGAGGAGAGAATATTTAAAAGAAGAAAAACTACCACAAGAGGACATAGATTTAAATTAGAGGGGCAAAGGTTTAAAAGTAATATCAGGAAGTATTACTTTACTGAGAGAGTAGTGGATGCATGGAATAGCCTTCCTGCAGAAGTGGCAGCTGCAAATACAGTGAAGGAGTTTAAGCATGCATGGGATAGGCATAAGGCCATCCTTCATATAAGATAGGGCCAGGGGCTATCCATAGTATTCAGTATATTGGGCAGACTAGATGAGCCAAATGGTTCTTATCTGTCGACACATTCTATGTTTCTATGTTAGTATAAGACACGTTATGTGTGAGTTAATATGACTTCGAATACGACGCTTAGCCAACATTGTTGTAGAGGCTGATGTAACTCACATAAAGGGGCGGGCGCTGTGGAGGTCACTGTTAAGGCAGCGGGGTACTGTGGAAGTCACTGTTAAAGGGGCGGGCGCTGTGGAGGTTACCGTTAAGGGGGCAGGGCACTGTGGAAGTCACTGTTAAGGGGGAAGGCTGCTGTGGAGGTCACTGTTAAAGGGGTGAGCACCGTGGAGGTTACTGTTAAGGGGGCAGGGCACTGTGAAGGTAACTGTTAAGGGGGCGGGCCGCTGTGGAGGTCACTGTTAAGGGAATGGGTGATGTGGAGATCACCGTTAAAGGGGCGGGAGTTGTGAGGGGGTCACTATTAAGGAGTTAGGCCGCTGTGGAGGTCACAGATAAGAGGGCGGGGTGCTGTGGAGGTCACTCTTAAGGGGTAGATCGCTGTGGAGAGTCACTTTTAAAGAGGACCTTTCACCACTCCTGACCTGCCTATTTTAATAGCTACATGCATTCCCCACATAACAATTCTGGAGCACCTATTCATATGTCTGCATGTTGTGTCGTTCCTTTATTATTTCTACTAGAAGTTATGAATGAATTGCTATTAGCCTTCAGTAAGGGTACAGAGGGGAGGTAACCAGTTGGGGGCGTGTACCTGCACAGACTGAAAATAGCAGCACTGATTGGATAGAGTCAGACTGTGCAGGTACACGCCCCCAACTGGTTACCTCCCCTCTGTACCCTTACTGCAGACTGCTAGCAATTTATTCATAACTTCTAGTAGAAATAATAAAGGAACGGCACAACATGGAGCCATAAGAACAGATGCTCCAGAATTGTTATTACATGAAAAATGCATGAAGCTATTAAAACAGACATGTCAGGAGAGGTGAAAGGTCCTTTTTAAGGGGGGCAGGCCGCTGTGGAGGTCTTTGTTAGGGGGGTAGGTGGGGTGTTAGGGAGGTCACTGTTGAAGGGGCAGGCAGCTGTGAAGGTTAAGGGAGGGTGAGATGCTGTGGTGGTCACATTTTAAGGAGGTGGGGCACTGTGGGGGGGGTCAATGTTAAGGGGTGGGGGTCTGTGGAGGTTACTGTTAAGGGGGAGAGGTGCTGTACAGGTCACTGTTATGGGGGATACTGTCAATATCTTTTAACGACACACATGGGTTCTTCTGCTAGTAACATTAAAAAACCATCTCCATCTCAAAGCAAAAATGTAAACCCCGCGACACCAGAGCTCAGACCACACCCCCAAAATGTAAAAAAAAAACTGAGCCCAAGCATTTTTTAAGTACTAACTAGAAATAGATATTGCACTCTACTTTAGACACTGTCTAACCAATAGCTATGTGTACAAGATTAGGAACAAAACCAGCACCATATCTGGTTGTATGTGGTACTGCAGTCAGATTGATTCACTTTAGAGGAGCTGAGGAGCTATTCCCATACAGGGACTGGGAGTTATAGTACCTCCAATAGTATAAGGCATAGTTCCAAACAATTCACAATGCAAATGTTCTACGATAGCAATGCATAAATATAAGCAATGATGGTGGTTGTAGTGCTCTTTCCCTCTTTCTTTTTCTCTCTCTGTAGTATCTAAGCCTAGCAATAAAGTTCTTGCAAAACTTGTCTGCAATTCCCAGCTGGGGGTTATAGGATTATCATATGGTTGGCCACACCAAGTCAAAGTGTGAAGGGTGATTAGCAATGTCCCTCTCAATGCAGTAAAGTCAGCAAATAGCTTACTGACCGACTTCAGTGCTCGACCGTGCAGATTCTGGACCTTCTAGAATCACAATCTTCTAGAGATTGTGATTCTCTGTGACTCAGGACTAGTCTTCTGAAGAGTGAGCCAATGTAGCTCCACTGTCTTCCTCAACTAACTATCTAGACTGAAACAGGGGCAGACCCTAAGTCCATCCCCCGGCTATCTACAGTACAAGGGCAGAGTCAGGATTGTTAACCCTGACTAATCCATACCTAACTATACAAGTAATGCAATACATCAGAACATTAAACAACAAACAATAATTTTGCAAGCCCCCTATTCTCGGGTACTACACCACTGCCCTGTAAAATACTTGAAAACTGTGTCTACTGCTTGTATCTGTACTACAACCCTCATCATCTATTCAGCAAAGAGAGACTTTATTCATTATAACCAAGCCGGCCTGGTCATTGCCTCCACCATCCTCCGACCTTGCACCTGTTCTCCTTCCTTGCACCCTGCTACAGTAATTATCCAACACTAAGGGCGCCCCAACCACCACCAGGCAGAAGACCTTAAATCCAAGGTGTGAGGAGAAGAAGAGTTAGGCCACTCCATTTACTGCCCATGTGGAATGGGGCGCATCCTCTCCACAGTCCAGCACACGGCAGGCGTGGTTCCCAACTCTCTGACCCTCTCCTATCTCAAGAATGGGACTCAGCACCGCTCAGCAGTGAATGAAGAAGTAGACCCTATAAGATTAGTTCCAGTCAGGATTGTGGCTAAAGATGAGCGAACTTTTGGAAAATCCGATTCGGCTGCTTCTTCGAATTTTACAAAGAAATTCGCTTTGTGACAAATTACTTAATCATAAAGCGCATTTTTTTGTAAGTAGCGGGTGCAATGACAGGGAGCTGCGATAGCGCCACCCCCCCCCTCATCATTGTACTCCTCAGATGCCGCGTTCATACATGATCGCGGCATCTGAGAGTAATAATGCAGTTTAAAATTAACAGAAAAAAATTGTAATCATACTTACCGCTTCCATTTGCTCACGATGAGCCGGCAGCCACCATCTTGCTGGAAGATCTTGCGCGAAATCTCACTCGGGCCGAGAAGACGTCGTCATGCCGGCTGGCGTGGCGACGTCATACGTCACCACGCACGGGATTTAGGCCTAGATTTTAAATTAAGATGGCGGCGACTGGGCCTGTCGCGAGCAAATGAAGGAGAGGTACAGTAAGTATGATTTTTTTGTTTTTTACACCATTTCAGGTTAAATCAATTCACTACCACAAAGCACGAGGAAATTCAGCTTCACGGCGAATAGAATTCAGCCTAAAATTTGGATGGAATTCTACTTTGTTGGATTCGATTCGCTCATCTCTAAGGCCTCTTTCACACGGGCGTTGCGTGTGAGTGCCGGATAGGATGCGGGTGCGTCGTGGGAAAATCATGCAATTTTGCCTGCAAGTAGGGTGAGTTTTGTATGCTATTGCGTTGCATGATTCCGTTTTTTCCGCGCGAGTGCAATGCATTTTGCACGCGCGTGAGAAAAAACTGAATGTGGTACCCAGACCCAAACCCGGACTTCCGACCTGGGGAAAAGGACCTTTGGTGACGTTGCTGTGCTCATCGCATGGTTCATCACATGGTAATCGCCATGGTGATGGACCATGTGATGAGCGCAGTGACGTCAACAAAGGTCCTTTTCCTTCCAGGTCATCAAAGAAGAAGAAAGAAGAGAAGCCGGGCTGCGCAAACAAGTGGATGAGGTGAGTTTAATTTTTTTTTTCATTTTTTAACCCCTCCATCCCTAATTTACTTAGCATTCTGTATTAAGAATGCTATTATTTTCCCTTATAATGATGTTATAAGGGAAAATAATAATGATCGGGCCCCCATCCAGATCGTCACCTAGAAACCATGCGTGAAAACCGCACCGCATCCGCACTTGCTTGCGGATGCTTGCCATTTTCACGCAGCCCCATTCATTTCTATGGGGGCCTGCGTTGCGTGAAAAACGCAGAATATAGAGCATGCTGCGATTTTCACACAACGCACAAGTGATGCGTGAAAATCACCTCTCATCTGAACAGCCCCATAGAAATGAATGGGTCCGGATTCAGTGCGGGTGCAATGCGTTCAACTCACGCATTGCACCCGCGCGGAAAACAAGCCCCGTGTGAAAGGGGCCTAATTGTGGCCAGTTATGGCTTAGACTGTAGGCAAACCAACAACGACCCTATAAATGATGTTTATCAATGTAAACAAACCAATTTTACAAATGAAGCTCCTGATCTGAAAGACCAAAGACTCATCCAAACAAGTGTATATTCTGAAGTCAGCCCATAATGCCGCTGTCGACACTTTCTACCTGGTTTACCGCAGCTTAATATTTGCTAGGAATCTAAATCTACAATTAAGCAGATCGTCTGCATCAAATCTGTAATTATAGAGCACATTAAAACAATGAGCTGCTGATTAAAGAGTGAAAGGTTAATCTGCGGGAAATAGATAACACATACTTAATACGAAGAGCAAAAAAATAAAATAAAAAAAATTACAGAATCGCTGTAGATAAAACTGGTCACACAGGGGGGGCGAAGGCGTAACAGTCGCATCGGGGGTCCTTATGTTTAATGGCGGCTGTGCCACATAAGAAGACACTAGCATGATAATTGACACGTGGTAAGTTGGCGCCCAACTGGGGCCCCAAAGCTTTAAGTTACACGCCTGTGGTCGTAGTCAGGATTATTTCCCCAACCTTTGTTCTGACATCTAAGATTATTGGGTTATTTTTTCAGTTAGGTATACTAAAAGAAACCCAAAAAACATTAAAAAAAAATACCAGAAATAGGACATAGAAATAGCGACATACCTCAAAAACGACAGCCTGTGAACCAATTCACTTTCTTGGAATGTTTTACAGATTAAATTTTTCGCTCATATGGGGAAAGTTATCCAAACTAGTTTAATGGAATTTGTGTTTCCTTGTCCACCACAACCAATCAGATTTCACCTCTCATTTTTTAAAGAAGTTCTGAAAAATGAAAGGGGGAATCTGATTGCTTGCTATGGCCCACTAAGGGCCCTCAAATCTGTGTTGGAGGCTCCATTCGGGGCTTCCATCATAGAGTTTATAAAACAAATAGCGTAGAGAATAGTTCTGCTAAAAATGTTCTCCAATGGGCCCTATTCTAGTCAGTAGAGTCTGTTCGGCTGTGTTCCTGTGAGTTATATGCCGAATCCAGCACCTATAATGGAGCAGAAAAATGGAAATAATATCGCTGACGTGAACGAGCCCTAAACCGGTTTTCCTTTATATCAGTTTTGATAAATCTTCCCCATAGAACTAAAACATTACAATGCCCCAAAAAACTCCCATGAAAACCAAATGTTGGCTGTTATTTGACCACAGACTGATAACTAAAGAACATAAAAAACACAAATGTGCAATAGAAAAAAATGACCATCACATAAAGACGTCACAAAGAAGGCAAAAAGTCCAATCACCATAATCATCAGTATCATACACTTACATAACAGCAAAACACAACAAAGGAGTCACTTATACCAAATATGTAACACAAAGTATAGTCATAACAGGGTTTTTGTTTTCTTGTTAAACACTCTTAAGCTTTTTTTCCAGTTACTACTAGTTTAGAATGACCTTCCACTAACCCCCCATTATGAAAATAGCATCATTTTAGCATACAGTTAAATAGGTTTTCTGGGTTTAGGATCCTGATGGCCCTTCCCCAGGTACCGGTCAGTATCAGATCTTTGGGGGTTAGCATCTCTGCACCCGTGCCGATCGGCTGTTTGAAGGGGCCCGGCGCTCGTTTGAGTGCTGTGGCCTCTCTATTGTTTATATGGGAACATCCACTTGCAGTTTTGTCCTTTTGCATATAAATGAGTGAAGATTTCATGGCCCACAAATATGGCCTGATTTGGAAAGACATATGGGGCGAGCTATATCCTGAGCAATTTGAGAGCAAGGGCCCGTGTTCTGTTCATGGACAGTGCTCCTCTTCTGTCTGCTTCCTCCCTTCCAGGGCCGTCTTTAACGCGAGGCAAAAGGGGCAGCTGCCCCGGGCCCAGTTGCTCCTGGGGGGCCCAAGGTAGCTGCCTCTTGAGCCCCGCTGGTCAGTGATGTAGCGTGGGGGGGCCGTTGCCCCGGGTGCAAAATTCCAGGGGGCACTAGCAGGGCCACACCGCCAATTAGGCAAAAGTGAGGCGATGGCTCCAGGCGGCGTGGCCCTGGTGACAAGTGGGGGGCGGCGGCAGGGCACAGGGAGATGAGCGCTTCCATTGTGGAAGCGCTCATCTCATAGTCATCTATATCACCGTCCTCAGGACAGCGATACAGATAGATGTGCTGCGGCGGGCAGGGGAGGGAGAGGCGTCTCCCTTCCCCGTTCCTCTGATAGCCTGCAGGCACTAGGCATGCATCAGAGGCCGCCTGAGCCGTACAGCGCGGGACACAGGCCGGAAGAGGCCTGCATCGCATCACTGCCAGCCTGATGGAGGTAAGTATAAGTGTTTATTTTTTTATATGGTACTACTTACTGGCACATGATTGGGGGGCATCTATTGGGCACTTTTTACTGGCACATGATTGGGGGGCATCTATGGGGGAACTTGTTACTGGCACATGATTGGGGGGAATCTATGGGGGCACTTGTCACTGGCGCAAGATTGGGGGGAATCTATGGGGGCACTTGTTATTGGCACATGATTGGGGGGCATCTATGGGGGCACTTGTCACTGGCACTTGATTGGGGGGAATCTATGGGGGCACTTGTCACTGGCATAAGATTGGGGGGAATCTATGGGGGCACTTGTTATTGGCACTTGATTGGGGGGAATCTATGGGGGCACTTGTCACTGGCACTTGATTGGGGGGCATCTATGGGGGCACTTGTCACTGGCACATGATTGGGGGCATCTATGGGGCTACTTGTTACTGGCACATGATTGGGGGGCTATCTATGGGTGTACTTGTTACTGGCACATGATTGGGGGTCATCTATGGGAGTACTTGTTACTGGCACATGATTGTGGGGCATCTATGGGGGCACTTGTTACTGGCACATTATTGGGGGGCATCTATGGGGGCACATCTTACTGGCACATTATTGGTGGAACTTTTTACTGGCACATTATTGGGTGGCACTATGGGGGCATTTATGGGGGCACTTCTTACTGGCACATTATTGGGGGCACCATGGGGCCATCTACCGAGGCCACAAAGAAGGGGTATTTTATATGGTGGAAGGGGGGAGAGGAACACTATGGGGGCTTCTACTGAGGCCACAAAGAAGGGGTATTTTATATGGGGGCTCTGTATAGGGGAATTTTATACTGGGGCACATTATGGTGGGTACTATGGAGAAGAGGAGAGAGGAGTACTATGGGCTCATCTATGGGGGGCACTATATATGGGGCATTTTATACTGGTACATTATGGGGGGCACTAGGAAGAAGGGGGAGAGGAGCACTATGGGGGCATTTACTGGGAGCACTATATAGGTGTATTTTATACTGGCATGTTATGGGGGCACTATGGGGACATTAGCTCAACTGGGGGCATTAAAAGGGGTTTTTTTTTGCACTGGCACATTATAAGGAGAATTATTACTACTGTGGGGCATTATGATGGGCTTTAGTACTACTGGGGGTCTATGGGGAACATAATTACTAGTATGGGCACTATGGGAGAATTATTACTTCTGGGGCACGGTGGGGACATGTTGGGGGCACTGTAGGAGCACTATTACTACCATGTGTGCTCTAGCAGAGAATTATTCCTTTTGGTGGGACTTTTGGGAGCACTATTACTGTGGGGGCACCTCGGCACAGTATCAGCTTACCACAATTATTTTTGGGGACGTGTCAGGGGCCCTATTTGCTGGGCGCAGTTATTTTAGGGCACTGTGTGCCAATAATTATTGAAGGGCACTATCTGCATGGTACTACTATTATCAGGGGGTTTATCTGTTTCTGCAGTATAGTATTGGGGAGCACAGCAGCACAGTATTAGGGGTGGTAGGATGATTTGTCCAGAAGATGGGAGGATGATGGAAAAGTAGTAAACTAAGATTTTGTTAGTCAAACTGCGGAGTGACGAGAAATGGCTGAAAAATGGTGGTCTGGTCTGAAGGTCTGAAAGGAGAAGATGAGGAAAGAGAACATCTACATCAAAGAGACGTCACTGGATGTAAGAGGTATGTGGCGCTGTATTACCCTGTATGTAGGGGTGGATGGAGGGGTTAGTAGTAAAGTACTATCTGCACATTGTAAAAAAAATAAAAAATCTGCAAAATACTATATATTTGTGTCAGAAGTTGTGCTTTTTTAATTTTTAGAATAATGATACAGCCATTTTATTTGATACTTTTGCGCTGATTTTATTTTATTTTTCTCTATATGATAGGACACTATAGTCACCAGAACCACAACAGCTAAACGTCGTAGTTCTGGTGTCTATAGCATGTCTCTGCAAGCTTCCTTTTCAGAAAAAAAGTCAGTATTTACATTACTGCCAAGGAACCTCTAGTGGCCATTCACTATTATTAAAGTTTACTACTCTACGAGGTGTGTTGATTTTTTTTTTATTGTGTGTGTTATGGTGGAGGGCGTGATTGCATGCTAGGGTGTGGGAAGGCGGGATCCAGGGGGCATAAGGTAAATTCTTGCCCAGGGTCCAATCAATATTAAAGACGGCCCTGCTCCCTTTCCATATATATGTATCATACCAGGAGAAGTGTTTTTTTCCCCCATTGAATACCCTTATGTGAGCATTCTTCCCGTATCAGCCAAGTGCGCTTGTGTTCTCAATGGTGAGAGGGAAATAAGACTCTGGCAGCTGCTTATGTCCCTTGAGAACAAAAGGATTAGGCGTTGGAATTCAACTTGCCAAACCCTTCTTTCTCCCGACGAACGACACACCCCATATACATAAGACAGTCGTTCAGTCCCACTGAATTTTGATCAAAGCCAAAGCAAAGCTACTTTGTGAAATTATCCAAAGGACCTGCCGAAAGACCTGCACATGACCCCTGCAGGTCCTTAAGTCACAGGGGAGAGCAGCATGTTAGAGGAAGACAGAATGAGCTGCATACATTAAATCTATGAGGTCCGATCTGGTGTCTGAATTTATTTATGGGGTCTGTCCTAAGTCTGAATATAAGGGGGTCTGTACTCATTTAAAGGTCTGATCTATGTCTATATTTAGAAGGTCTAGTTTGGGCGTATATAGTTAATTAAAGGGGTTCTCCGGGAATTAAGAAAATAAAATTACCTAAATATTACTTATTATAAATATATTCCCAAATACCTTTAGTTATAATGTCTCGTCTTGTCTGGGGAGCAATCATTGGGAGAAATAAAATGGCAACCGTCCTATTAGTACACACAAAACCTGTCCTAATCACACAGGTGAACAAGTTACTTCACAACACTGAGCTAAAGAGCTGCCTCATCCTCCTCTCTGCTCTGTTTGTCAGGGATTATGATCCTGAATACAGCTAATAAGATCTTTAGTTGAATCTCTGTAGGAATGGAGTCCATGAGGAGACATGAAGTACAGAGAGAAGGTTGGGGCGGCTAATGAGCAGCAGCACCTGTATACAGTCTCCATTATTACAGTCCCACATTACCACAGTCTGTCCTGTCCGTCCTCTCTGTACTTCATGTCTCCTCATGAACTATGTAAGATTGTTGGCCATATTATGGTATTGTTATTTGGACATAATACTTTATGACGCTGATAATTATGCATTATGGCCCACGTTTACGAAGCATTTTGCACCAGCTTTTGGTGCAAATAACTCCAAATAAATTATGTGCTAGACTGGTATAGGATACGTCAGTCTTAGTAAATATAGACCTGTATGCTATAATTATTTGCTCATTCTTTGACACTACGCTATATCGAGGGCATCATCCAATGTAACACCACTCATGCATGGGTCCCCTATGACAATGGGTCATGAGCTCACGTCTTGATCATATCATACAACACCCTCTGTTCACGAGGAGCAGATAGCTGTTCAGACCTAGAAGTGCGCCGAATCCCATAATTATAATCATAGTCCCATATCTTAAGACAGTATCACACTGTACAATTCAATTATTACATCCCCCATTGGTTTAATAACCGTAATGATAAATAATCACGACCGCGAGAGAAGGACCGGCTAATTAATCTGACAAATTATAAATGTGTAATGAGGGATCAGATAAATACAGCAGAATATTGTGTGTGGCTACTATCGAAAGATAACATTTTTCCAGAGAGTTGCCACCGAGGCTTCACATGCATCTGGATTCCACTTCTGCACTTCAACCATAAAATAATGTGCAATTCAAAAAATGATAACCTCCCGAAAGCCGGTGAAACACCATCTATTCTCACAGATAAGGAGGGAAATTTTCCATTGAAAATAACCCATATAATATTCAATTGATGTATAAAACGTAAAATTTTATTAGGACATGGGAAAGAGCAGCCACAAAAACCTAAATTAAAACCAAGTGCACCGAGTGTCTCCCCCCAGGACCCTCTCTATAACGCATCTTAGGTGTAGGAATTGCCAAGCGGTATGTTGCGGCCTAAAATGTCTCTTTATGTGTGTCACGGTGCTCCTACCTGGATACGTTTTGCGGACAAGAATAGGCATTTCTACAATGGGCCGCCTGTTCCGTTCCGCAAATTGCAGAAGGCACACGGGGCGGCTTCCGTGTTTTGCGGATCTGCAATTTGCAGACTGCAAAAAACGGACCGGTCGTGTGCATGAGGCCTTAATTAGTGTAGGAAGCTACAAGTTGTGGTAGGTAGGTTTACACAAAGAACCATAAATTACATGTACCGTATCAATAATAAATCATCCAAACCTGCAGGGTTTGCATATTTCGTAGCACCCCTAGCCTCCTGTCGCACCTTTATTTCCGCTTTCATCGCATTTTCACCTGAAACAACTTTGCATTTCCCATATGCTGTAAAACGAAGGCGACGCCACAAGGTGACTTTTACCTGCATTAAGTATAAGTTGCAGCAGGACGCAATAGCCTTGGAAATAGTTAAGGATATTTTTGGATCTCGGCAAACAGCCCAGTAATTAAATAAATGTGCAAAGTAGATCCGGTTAAATATTTAACAGCAGTTGCTTAATTAATGAGTGTATGTCATCACTGAGGTGCGTGGAAATGAACCAAGGGCAGCGATTAGTCACAATGATGAAGCCCATGGAATTAATACTGAAATCCCGGCAATTACCGCCATAATGACAGCCTACATGTGAATTATGGTAACGTCTATGGGTTGAGCTATGGAGAACTTACGTGGAAACCCCAACTGTTGTCAGATCCATAGGAAAGAGCCTGTCTCGTTGAGATTCAGTGGTGGCTTCTGGTTCTTCAGTTGCAAGAGAATTAAAGATGCAGCAGAGCTGAATTTGTCACTCTTGTGCACATAAGAATAAGCTTTTATAACTCAATAGTCTTATCTGCCTCCCCTAGAGGCAGGGAGGAGTGGAGGCTCAGAATTTTTTTAGTGCAATTTTTTTTTGCAATTTCTGATCATTTTCCATATTTCTGTGCTTGTCAGTGACAGGTACATGTTTCGTTACAGTGTATCATAGGTTCCTCTTGTAATCAACTGTGTGCCTGTGCTAATTGGATAAGTTCCCTGCCTTTGGGTGCAAGTGGCCATGCTTTCATAAGGTAGCAGGTCTGCAGTGCTGCGTCCCTCCTGGACGTGTGCTGCCCACGCCAGCCAGAACACCTCCAGTTCTGCTGGAGCAGAGAGACCACTTCTAGAAGTCTCATTAGCCAGGAAGAAGTTGCCCTGTGCCTTGCCATAGAGTCAGACAGAAAGAGAGAAGTCGCAGCAGAAAGCAAAAGGAAAAGTTCCTATCTAATCCTGACAGATGTAGCAGAGCCGAATGTGTTTGCCTGCCATTTTCATGCAAAAACTTGCTGGAAACCATGACCAAGTCTGTAAACTGTTTGAAGAAACGTTTCTGCAAAGTAAAGCTGCAGTACAAAGTCTGGACTCAATCTCTTTCATCATCCTCTCCACCACCTATTCACCCTATTTGCTCTTCTTCGTCCGGCAATGCCTGGGGTTACGGATACCCAGGTAGGAGCACCGTGACAAGTCCCAAGCCGCACCTTAAGGGACACTATAGGCAACCCTTACACAACTCTGGCATTACTACACCTGGGTCCCTCCATCACCTTCTACATAAGAGGATCTTGTCCCTCGTTGCTAAAATGCAACTGGCGTCACAAAAAATTACATTTACCACATACTAAAAGGACCCTAGTCACACGTACGGGTGTTGCACAAGCAAATATCCTGAAATGGTGAGTAGTTAAAGCAGACAGAATTTTGGAAAGTTGAAGAACTGCTTGCTATTTGATGATTAAAGAGGAGCTGTCCCCTCTCCTGACATGTCTGTTTTAGCAACCTCCTGCTTTCCCTATGTAATATTAACCCTGAAACATCTTTTTTTATGACTCTATGTTGCACCATTCCTCTATTATTTCTGCTAGAAATAATTAGTGAATTACTAAGAGTTTGCAATGAAGGTCCAGCTGGGTGTTACAAGTGTGTCTGTAAGGCGTGTACCGGGGTGGGCTCCCCAGGATACAGCAAAATCACAAACGAGGAAAGCAACCCCAACACCAGCCTTTGCCAAAACAGTATTTTGCTTAAACGTGGCAATGAACACAACCACAAATGCTGGGAACATACAATAAATTTATATACACTGAGCCCGAAGGCTGAGACCCTTGTGCTGCACAGTGTGATGCAGGAGGAAAGTCCGGTAATTTACCTACTGGCGGGCACAACTAAACAGCCATGCCTTACCTGTTATTACCCCAAAAAAATCAAGACTAACTGTATGGGTGTGTGGTACGGGCTAGCCTGCGGTGCAGCACAGCAGCTTACAATCTTACAATGCTGTACAGTATTCCCCCTCCCATAACTGGTCTTGTAGCACATGCTTGAGTATTCCTACTGAGCAAAACACCAGCCTGGCTTGAGTTTATCAGCTCTCGAGTGTGAAATGTCACTTTAAGGCTTTTTGAAACTCCACCTCTCATGACTATAGAATATATGCAGTCTGTTAGCTGTGTTTAGGAAACAGCGGCATCTTGTGGCCAAACAGCAAAATGTGAGTCCAGATAATTTAACTTGATTTACACAAACAGTGTTCAGACAATGAGAGCAGTTTTCACATCTCACATGTCTCACAATGTCTACAATGGACCTACATTGTAGACATTGTAGAATAATACCTTCCAGCAGGAATAATAAAAGGAATGACACATCATAGAATCCTAAGAAGAGATGTTCCAGAATTGTTACTACATGGGGAATGCAAGTAGTTACTAAAACAGACATGTCAGGAGAGGGGAGAGGTTCTCTTTAAAGGAATTCTCCAAGACCAACCCCTTTTGATTATGTGTAGATTGGGTGCCAGGGTTAAAAAAAAACAGCCACACCTGTCACCAGGACCCTTCTCCTCCGCTTCTGGTTCCTGCTGTTTACATGCATGTCACTGCTGCAGGCCAATGAGTGGCAGTGGTCTTGTGCCATGCCTGCACATGTCACGGCCTGCAGCGGCAAGTCACACTTCTGGTCCAGGAGAAGAAGAAGAGACGTAAGCTCATCGCTGGAACCAAAGCGCCAGTGACAGGTTAGACTTTTTAGCTTGCACCTATAAAAAAGGGTTCCCCTTTAAGTTCTAACACCAGAAAATGAATTACAGGATTTACCCTCTAGATACCACTAGGTGGCTTTGTATTCTAGTAACAAAAAAAAGTAAGAAAATGAAAAAAATAAACCAATAAAAATATTATCACCAGTATCAGTTAGTCTACTTTAGGTAAGGCTATCCAGTGCAATGGGCACCATGTTGAGTGGGTCCCAGAATCATGCAGAGCTTAGGAACACTGATGGATCCCCTGGTCCTCTCAAAGGCAAGTCTAACCCTGCTGTCCATTCTTGTCACAAATTCCATAATATTCTAAAAACCCCATCATATTTTTTTGGTCATAATACCAGAATTCGAAGCACCCCATTATAAGCTAATTGGGTCTGAATTCGGCAGAGCTTTGTGGCTTTCGTTGTAAACAGAAGTCATTGTGCAGATGTGAACAGAGCCTTAGATTGTATATTATGAGCACTGAACTCCTCTGCTGCTTCCCTTTGTACAATCATTAGTGAAATTATAATATTATGCTTACTTGAAGCCCCCACACGGGGGCGCTCACTGCACACAGAATTATACAGCTGACAATACAAAGGGAGGTGTATGTGTACGCATTGATGCATTGATGGCCTACAATTTCGCTGAAAAAAAGAGGTGAGTGGATAAAATATTGGCCGAAACACTCAAATGATTTGATTCAGACCTGAATAGATTTTGCCCAAAATGAAAGTGCTCTGATCAGCCTGATAATCTGTGTATGACCCTCTGAGGTCTCCTAGACATTTTAAAATTTTTAAAATTCTTATTTTTTTATTTTATCTAGCCCTCTTTCTCGCCAAAATTTTCTTAAATCAAATCACCAAAATTGAGAATTTGGACCCACCTCAATCTCCTTTTCTTTTTTTTTTTTACAAAATTTTAGATTTGTTTAGAATCTATTCACTCATCTCCAGATATAACACACACCTTACGCTTTTTTGGTTACTACAAGTTAAATTTTTTTCCTTTTTTGTGGGTGGGGTGTATTTTTTGTATACACCCCCCCCCCCTCCCGCTTGTTCTGCATTGCATGCACTATGCTAACTGTATGCCTATTGCTTGTGCTTCTCAAATTTTGCTGCCTTCACGTACATGTGCTGAGTGATGAGAGTCATTATAACATGGACGCTGTTGAGGTGGGAAGGTTGGCGGGGAATATGCCGGGTGCCAAGATGGGTGCCAACAAGCTGCCGTGCCTTGGCCAGGGAAGTCAGATCGACAGTTCTGCTCGGAGAGCGGTGAAACTGCAAGAAGATGATTTACATCATGACCGCTAACCAAAATCTCTGTGATTAACTCAACGCCACTCCAAGCAGAGGACGATCCCCTGTGGATTTACGCATTGGCATTTCCCGAGAAGTAAATAATGAGAGAATACTCCTCCGAGCCACCGGACCGGCTGCTTATATGATCCATAAGAAATCAATTCCCAGTATTTAATTGACAAACTTGATACTGGAGAGAATCCTACGCATGTGGTGGGGGGGGGAGGCGGATAATCGAACATTATGCATTCAGCTCTATTAATCTTAGCTAGCGATGGAGATGCTGGTGTTGGATATTTCCAAGGTTGGTACAAGATGTTTTAGTCACATTAACCCCTTAATGGTTCCGGGACTCACTCCTATCTTGAGACAGGAGTGAGTCTCAGAGATGGGACGTGCACCTATCAAACTTTTATGGCATATTCTATTGATATGCTATAGGGTGCCTTGAAAAATATTCACACCCCTTGAACTTTTCCAAAATTTTTCACGCTACACCCACAAACTTAAAGGGGTTCTCCAATGACTAACATAAAAAATGAAAATCAGACATCATATAGTACATGACAATACATTTTTAACAAAGCTAGAACCAGCCCTGTACCTCACATGGATCCAGAGATCTCCCCATTCATTGATCTGCTAGATTTATATCAAGCTGACAGCTCAAGGGTAGTGTAATTTCTGCTGCAGCTCAGGGGGCGTGTCCATGCTCTCCCTATCACAGCTCAGGGGGCGTGTCCATGCTCTCCCTATCACAGCTCAGGGGGCGTGTCCATGCTCTCCCTATCACAGCTCAGGAGGCAGTTGAAGGATAGAACTGAGCATGTGCGGCCTTCTCAGTGAGCAGGTCAAAGAAATAGGAAATAAACAAACAGCAGGTGGCGCTATACAGATACATTTTATTGAATAACTCAGCGGCTATGCTAAATTTTTCATTACATGCAATTACAAAAGAATTCAGATCCAGGCGCCAGTTTAAAAACAGCTGAATATTTTTCATGAGACAACCCCTTTAAATGTATTTTGTTGGGATTTTATGTTATGTTTATGTTATCATTTTGAACACTGTGTATCATTTTCTTTTCACTCCACACATACTTGCTACTTTGTGTTGGTCTATCACATAAAATCCCAATAAAATACTTTTAGGCTTGTGGGTGTAACATGAAAAAATGTGGAAAACTTTTTGAAGGCACTGTAAATATCCAGATGGGACAACTCCTTTGAAGCAACATAACATACATACAGGAGCAGTACCTGCACGATCAACAGAAACTGACAGCTGGGCTCCTGCTGTAACGGCTGGGATCAGACAAACCTTTAGTTCCAGCTATTTAACCCCTTACACACGTTCAATAGCAGTAATGTATCTACAGAGGGGGCACCAAGCACTGGTAGTATTTCTGGAAGTCCAGCAGACCGTTAATGGAGCAGCAGACTGCATGCTGGGATGGGATCCCAGTCCTCGCAATCGGTGCAGGTCCCAACACCCTAATGGATACGTATCCCCTGTCTTGTGGATAGAGGATAAGGTTGACTTTTGGAAAAACCCCTAGCATTGAGAGTATACAGTGAGATCCTAAGCTCCCTCTAGTGGTGGCTGAAGACAGATAATATTTTAGCAATTACCGCTATGGCAGTTAGCTCCATTCAGGAGATTTGGAGCATCTCATCATAAAAAAATGTAACTTTCATCAATATGAAGACATGAATCAGCACAGAATGTAGGACATATAACATTAGAAAGGCTGGTCAAGGGTAGACATTCAATTTAAGGTCATAAGATATTTTTTTCAATTGTGACTTCTTTCTAGACTGCGGGGACTTTGTATCATTGTACGTTATGATGTCACATTTGATCTGACGCTGGTCACCATGGAGGATTCATCAGTTCCTCTATTGTTCCTTTCACTTAAATGAGTCACACATCTCCTGACTAGAGATGTCCCGAACTATTCGCCGGCGAACAGTTCCCGGCGAACATAGCTTGTTCGCGTTCGCCGCGGCGGGCGAACATATGCGATGTTCGGTCTGCTCCCTATACATCATCATTGAGCAAACTTTGACCCTGTACCTCAGTCAGCAGACACATTCCAGCCAATCAGCATCAGACCCTCCCTCCCAGACCCTCCCACCTCCTATCAAAAAGCAAGGACAGCATCCATCTTAGATTCATTCGGAAGCTGTAGTGTCACAAATTTGACTAAGTTGTAATCGCAATGCGACTAATACAGGTTATATTAATCGCATTGCGAATTCAACTTAGAGCTGGGTTCCTAATGGTTGTATTGCTAGAATATAACGAAGATTGAGAATATAGTGCTATCTTCATTATATTCGTCAATTCTAGCAATACAACCATTAGGAACTCAGCTCTAAGTTGTAATCGCAATGCGATTCATGCAGGTTATATTAATCGCATTGCGAATTCAACTTACCACACTCTGCGTCAACTACGTAATTTTCCATGGGAGTTTTGCCATGGATCCCCCTCCGGCATGCCACAGTCCAGGTGTTAGTCCCCTTGAAACAACTTTTCCATCACTATTGTGGCCAGAAAGAGTCCCTGTGGGTTTTAAAATTCGCCTGTCTATTGAAGTCTATGGCGGTTCGTCCGGTTCGCCCGTTCGCGAACATTTGTGGAAATTCGCGTTCGCCGCACGCGAACGGAAAATTTTATGTTCGCGACATCTCTACTCCTGACAGATAGAGGTGTGACATACAGTGCGTGTCAAGGACATTTTAACCTATACAGACAGGCAACGCAGCTTCACGCTTGTACCATGGGATTGCAGAAAGAATAGCGATCAACATTGTTCTTTTATCCTCTTAATGTGCCGGATTCCCAAACGTAAGCCCTTAACACGGAGGGGAATGGAAAATATAAAAGCACAAGGTCTCGGGCTTTTCATCAAGTTTTCAGTTGTACAAATATTAGTGCATTTCGGCTGGAAGAAAAGCAGAAGCACAAAGGAAAGAGAACTCAAAGTTCAGAACGAGAACGCTTTACAGTATCGTGTTTGATTTCTGTAAATGTCACCTTCAGAAATACCACATTATATTGGACTTTTTATGCTCTTAAAGGGGAAGTTTAATTTGGCCTTGTTTATCAAGCTGACTAAGGGGTCATGTGATATGCAGGAGAACAGTAATGATCACTACACAGCGCCATGACTAGGGTATTGTACAGAGAGTTCAGATTCAGTTTGACGTGGAGGACTCAAGTAGTACTCGTTACACAGATCCCCATTTGCACTGGGAGACAAATCAAGGCACCTGATGTTTCCCTTGACCACCCCAGTGGGAGCAGCACCCATTTAAAAGGGTCACCATACTTCAAATGGACCAAAACCTTCCATCCAAGACCTCATCCGATGGCTTTTAACCCAACCAGCCATCTATCTATTTATCTATCTCATATCTAATTTTCTGTTTCCTATCTATCTATCTATCTATCTATCTATCTATCTATCTATCTATCTATCCATTTATGATCCAGTGAGAAGGACATACACCTCAGGATAATAGGTGTACCCAGGTATCTATTTGGTTATCCTTTCCATCCAAGAAGAGGTGGAGAAGCATGTGTGTGGCCTTCTGGTCTCTCTAAGGAAGTCACTGGCTTGATCTCCATACAGACACCAGTCTAAGGCTACGCTCATGTATGGCCACATCTACATCTATATGTGGCTATTATAATATGACAAGGTTTAAGAAGTAGGAGGGGGGTTACCAACATCCTTAATCAAGTCTTGATTACCTCCATGGATTCCTATATGACAAATAGGTTGAGGTAAGTAGCAATATAGGACAGTAACTAATAAAACATGCCATTCAGGAGTCTGGGAAGGTTCAGTGACCACCCTACAGAAGCCAGATGAGAGCACCACGGCTGTGGCTTGACTCTGCCCTCATTCTGGCTATGCCTTCAGGCAGCCTCCTCCCATGTGAGCCAGGCTCTTTATCTGGTCCTAGTGTATGGTCCTTTTCAGTAGAAATTAATGAGGATATCAGGACATCATCATGTCCCATGTACGACACCAACACTGGACGCTGCGATTCCTCGACTTCAGACGATCGCTCCAGCAGCCTGCTTACAACAATTTCAAACTAGGTCAGCCATGGAAAATCAGTTTGAGGGTTTAGTAAGACTGCAGAGTGCACCTGTCTTTGTTATTATTTTGTTATATTGATTATCACATCCACATAATTGCTACCTTGTGTAGGATGTCTATTGTGGTACTTGTGGTTCGCTGCGGGCATCCTCCACCGTATGCATTTTTGTTGGGGATCGCCATTAGCAACGGGCCATAAGTGCAGGTTTTTCTCCCCTATATATATATGCACAACTGCATGTGGGTTTGAGCACCTCCTGCTAATACCACGCCATTCTTTTCAGTTTGTATATATAGAGATTCCTGGAGGTGTATAAACTCCAATTTAAATGTGCCTGTTTTCCATCTACAGGCCACATTTAGGTGCACATGTGAGGCCTGGGCTATATCAGCCAGTCTTGAGTGGGACTCGCAGACTCCTCCCTCCTCCCATTGGAAGCATGGCCACATGCTGGAGGTAACTGGTGAGCTGTTTGTGAGTCGGCCTTATGCTCCTGTAGTTTGCCCACTGGCTCCTGGTATCGCCCATACGGCTCAGGTAGGAGAGTGTTAGGTCCTGGGCTACTTGAGAAACCTTGTCGTGGTGCCCAGGCTTAGACATGTCCTACACCGTAGGACATGTTGACTAATCTCTCAATTTTAAAATCAGTTTGAGGGTTTAGTAAGACTGCTGAGTGCACCTGTCTTTGCTATTATTCAGCCATGGAAAAGCTTGGAGGCAAATCTTGTCACGATTAATTTTTCTAACAGAAGCGAAGAGTTCCTATACTGCAGACACATTGCCGCCGACACCTCCGGCAGGTGTTTAATTTGACACAATGGAGCCTTTTTTGAGGAGGTTGCACAACCTCAAATTAATGTGTTTAACGTATGCAGGAGTAGATAAAGCTCATGAATGGAAAGGAGGATCCTTTAATGCATTTGTTCTATATGCCAATGCGAATTAGCATAGGCACAAAAATCTTAAAGGGAGTCTGTCCCCAGGAAATTCACTGATAAACCAGGCACAATGCCTTGTAGGGTTGAATGTTATGATACCTTTTACTTAAGAGTCCGCTGCTTTATTCTGGAGAAAAAATACTTGTAATCCATATGTAAATGAGCAGCTTAAGTTCCTCAAGGGCGGTTCCAAGCTACCCTGTTTATTCTTGCTCCTTTTGTTTCCTTTGCTAGGCCCTCCCTCTTCTTCATGTCAGATCCCTGGTGAGTCCTCTTGAGAAAGGGGCTGGCAGAGGCAGCAGGAAGAGCAAGTGTGCACAAAGTGGTTTGGTTCACCCTTAGTGCACCTAAATCTGGGGCACAGTTTGTATTTAAACAAGCTGTTTGCTAACGATGTCAAACATGCATTTACCCAAAGTATGTATGTCAGTGTCACTCACACGTGATGTACTATTGCTGACATAGCAAAAATTCATAAAAAATTTATGAGAAAAGATAACCTGTTTTCCTAAAAATGTGGTGTCTAGGAGACTAGGGGGTGTAATACAGAACTTTCCAGGGCATTTGGTTGTCTCAAATTTATTAGGGTCCGAACCGCTCTTTTTAAAAAAATTCAGTGAATCGTAACCAAACCAAATTTCAACAGCTTCGCTCATCTCTAGATCCAATAAACAAATAATTAAGGTTTGCCTTGTTTTCTGCAAACTGTCACATTAATTTAGGCTAATAAAGGCAAATATTTTGTAATATAAAGATTCTAAAATTAATACAGTCTGTCTGATGACATACAGCCCCTCCTCCATAGATCTGGTAGTGACGGGACGCTGGATATGGAGTCTTACCTATGGATATAGTGGGAAGTATTAAAACTGTGAATTATTTCTGCCTCCAGCACTACCACAGAACCGTCACTAAATCCCTGCACTATTAGGCTCCATTCACACGTCCGTGGTGTGTTGCGGACCCGCAAATTGCGGATCCGCAACACACCCGCCCGGCACCCCTATAGAAATGCCTATTCTTCTCCGCAGCTGCAAATGCGGATGCAGACAGCACACTGTGTGCTGTCCGCATCCGTTACGTCCCCATAGAGAATGAATGGGTCCGCACCCATTCCGCAAAATTGCGGAACGGATGCGGACCCATTTGCGGACGTGTGAATGGAGCCTTTTTATGAGATCACTTTGCTCTTCAGTCCCAGTCTACACAGCAAATCTGGAGAGTGAGCTACAGAAAAAAGGAAAATGTCAGTATTACAGATGAGAAAACTTTTGGAAAATTCGATTTGGCTGCTTCGCCGAATTTGACAAAAATATTTGCCTCGTGATGAATTACTTCTTCACGAAGCGCATTTTTTGTAAGTAGCAGGTGCAATGACAGGGAGCTGCTCCCCATCATTTTACACTACTTCAGGTTAAATTGATTCGCTACCACGAAGCACGAGGAAATTCGGCTTCACAGCGAATTTAATTTATCCTGAAATTCGGATCGAATTCCATTTAGTTGGATTCGATTCGCTCATCTCTAGTCAGTATATTGTGTTTGCTCCAGTAACGTTTGCTCAACCTATGTAAGATTTGTGTATATGGATACAATATAATGTCATATAAAATTTAAATTGCTGGATTTATCTGTAGAAAGAAAGGATAAAGAACATACTGGTATTTATATTGCATTATAATGGATTAATTGAATAGATAATTAAGGTTTGTCGTGTATTCTGCAAATTGTCATGTAAATGTAGGCTAGTAGGGGCGATTGCTGTACAATGTAAAGTCCCTAAAAGAATAATAAAGCAGCCATATTATTTTTTAGTGCTTTTACGTTTCTATGATTTACCGTAACTTTTTTATTGTATTTTAAGTGCAAAGAAACAGTGAGTGGTAATCTCCTTTAGCGGCTGTTTGAAGTGGTAGATAATGACCCCTGTGGATCCAGGCATTACTCACGAACCTCTCTTACCTCCTGCCCTGAGGTAAGCAAATTACTTATGTTCAGAAATTATTTCTAAAGAAGCAGTTCAATTATATTTTATTTTACCTCCTCCACATGCTTTGCCTGATTTGCACAATTATGTTGTTAAAGGGACTGTGCCGTTCTGATTAATGGGAGTATGGCCGCTGAGACCCTCATCAATGACGGGAACAAGACTTCCATTACCCCTCATAAATAGAACGGCTACATTCTGCTACATTCTTTCTGTAAGTGACTGCTGGATGTAGAGTAGTACACAGGGGTGGACTGGGAACTTAAAGTTGCCCTAGAAAAAATACTAAAAGTGGCCCTGTTTTGTAGTTGGGTCTAAATTGATGGAAGGCAGGGCCAGCAATACCACTTTGTGGCACATTATGCTACCCCAACAGAGCCAGATACCACAATCCATCACAAAATACACCCCCAAAAACTTCCATTGGCCCCCTGGGCATCGGCCCACCAGGAAATTTCCCTGTAAGGTCTATGGCCAATCTGCCCCTAGTAGTACAGAACTTGGCCATTTCTGGCACTCCCTTGGAGATGAATAGGAAAAATTTCTCTCTGTCGAGAAACTGTGTGGTTTGTTTCACTTGACATGGTATATTCTGTGAGCGAGGGATAGGAAGCACTAAGGTTGGCTACCCCTTCTCAGCTCCTGCCTCGGCGTCACATCTCCAACCTGTCCCTAGGGTGGTGTGCCAACCGATGTGTCACTCACTCTGACTAGCTAGCTAACAACCATGCTGGCATGGCATGGTAGGACCACAAGTTGCTCTCCAGCACAAATATTGATCTTTCTATGGGTATATGGCTTGCACAGGTTTTATCCCCAGGCCACCTGTAATGTACCAGCTGCTCTCCTCTTTCTGGTCCCAACTTGACATACAAAAACCACAGAAATTGGCTATGGCCAATGATTGGTTGAGTGGCCCTTTCCTGGTGTTTACATCATGGACAACTGGGACCAGTAAGCAAAGAGCAACAGAAACTAAATCTGCATCAGAACAGCAATTAAGGGGGATTGACAAGAGTAAATATGGCTTATTTTTTATTTTTAATCCTTTCTGGCCCTTTTAAAAAAAAGTTTCCTATAAAACAATTTAGTTTAGGAGTTTTTATGATAGTTTGGCGTTTGACAGTTCTTTTGTATTTGGACAACGTCACAATTGTTGAATTGTTTTTCTTTTTTTTAAATGTTTTTTCCTACATTTATATAGAATATAGAAGATGCAGGAGAAATACCGGTAGAACAAATTTACTGGATTAAAGTATGTTCTGTAGCCATCGGAGACTCACATCTGACAAGCAATTACTAATGGGATAATCATATCAGCTCAACAGATGCCTATAATGTAAGTGGAGAAGGATTTAGTAGAAAAAGATATAAAAGTTGAAGGCTAAATCGTTAGGTTACCTGATACTTTTATATTACTATCTCAATCTTCCAAGAAAACTGAACCATTTAGAGTGGCCCAATTATTTGAAACGATAAGTGGTTCTCTGCCGCAAATAACTGCTCTCAGAAGCAAAGAGGTAGGCCCAGACTGATCTGCAAGTGGTCCACCAGACAAAATTCCAGGAATTTTTTTATGAAGTGTACAAAGGTGGTGTACAAACAGAGTCCAGACCAAACCATTAACCAAATTTAGACCCAGACCGGACCCCTACACAAATACTGACCCCAGACGAGACACCCTTAATACGGACCCAGGCCAGACACCCTAAATAAATAAAGACCAAAGACCGGACAACCTACAGTAAATTCAGACCCTCTAAATAAATCCAAGCACAAGTACAATAAACGCGACTACCAACATCGCTAGTGGTTTTTGGATAGATTAGGTAAAGAGACAGATAGATAATAGATAGATAGATAGATAGATAGATAGATAGATAGATAGATAGATAAAGAGTCAATGCCAATGCCCTTGATTGTCAAGTCTATTAAAGGAGTAAATGCTAAAACTTGTGTGGTCTAAGTCAGTGAAAAGATTAATGTAAGCATCTCAGGTGGTCTAGGGCAGTGAAAGGGTTAATGCAAGCATCACTAATGGTTTACATCAAGGAAGAGGTTAAAGTCATCAAAGAATCCCTGGTGGTCTAGGGCAGTAAGGAATTAAAGGGACTGTGTCAAATTTGCTAATGTTCCCCTATCTACATTTAGTAGGGGCTTAGGTTAGTGAGGAAAGCCGGGAGGTGACTAGGGACAAGTTTACCACCAAGAAAAACAAAGCTGCTGGTAACATCAACTCGTTACAAACCAAAAATAAGAAAAACAAGCAAGGTGCCCAATAAATCTCATGAATTCATATTCCTGGAAGTGAATGTTGAAAATTTAGGAGTAACTTAAAATGTATGCTCACAAATGCTAGAAGACTAGCAAGCAAAATGTGGAAGCTTGAGTCTATTCTACTGGGGGCACACGTAGATGTAGTTGGCGTGGCAGAGACATGGCTGAACTCTTCACACGACTGGCCTGTTAATATTCAGAGTTTTACACTCTTTAGGAAAGACGGGGCCAATAGAAAAGGACGTGGCATGTGCCTGTCTGTGAAGAGTGATATGAAAGTGAGTGTGAAAGAAGCAATTGTGGGGGAGGATATTGAAACTTTATGGGTGGAATTTCAAAGGGAAATAAACACTGAAAATAATAGTACTTGGTGTAATCTTTGACCCCCCTAACATCACTGAGGAGATAGAAGTTCAGATGTATAATCAAAGAGAGTGGGAAAAGGCAGATACAGTGGTCATAAAGGGAGATTTAAACTTCCCAGAAATTAACTGGGGTCATAGTTCTGCCTCAACTGCATAGAGGAGAAAATTCCTCAACTTGCAAGACCCCTATACTGTAAGGCCTCTTTCACACGGGCGTTGCGGGAAAAGGTCCGGGTGCGGTGCGGGAACACCCGCGATTTTTCCGCGCGAGTGCAAAACATTGTAATGCGTTTTGAACTCGCGTGAGAAAAATCGTGCATGTTTGGTACCCAAACCCGAACTTCTTCACAGAAGTTCGGGCTTGGGATCGGTGTTCTGTAGATTGTATTATTTTCCCTTATAACATGGTTATAAGGGAAAATAATAGCATTCTGAATACAGAATGCTTAGTAGGTGATCAATTGAGGGTTAAAAAAATATAAAAAAATTAACTCACCTTCTCCTCTTGTTCGCGTAGTCCCCGGTCTCTTCTTTACTTCTTTAATGATGAGCTGTGGGCTAAAGGACCTTTGGTGACGTCAGATCACATGCTCCAATCACATGTGATTGGAGCATGTGATCTGACGTCACCACAGGTCCTAGCTGATAGTTCATCTTTTGAGAAGTAAAGAAGAGACCGGGAACTACGCGAACAAGAGGAGAAGGTGAGTTAATTTTTTAATTTTTTTTTTAACCCTCAATTGATCACCTACTAAGCATTCTGTATTCAGAATGCTATTATTTTCCCTTATAACCATGTTATAAGAGAAAATAATACAGTGAATAGACTGTCACCTAACAACCATGCGTGAAAATCGCACCGCATCCACACTTGCTTGCGGATGCTTGCGATTTTCACGCAACCCCATTCACTTCTATGGGGCCTGCTTTGCGTGAAAAACGCAGAATATAGAGCATGCTGCGATTTTCACGCAACGTACAAGTGATGCGTGAAAATCACTGCTCATGTGAACAGCCCCATAGAAAGGAATGGGTCGGTATTCAGTGCGGGTGCAATGCGTTCACCTCACGCATCGCATCCGCGCGGAATACTCGCCCGTGTGAAAGGGGCCTAAAAAGCTAACTCTGGATGGGAGGGCAAAAAAACTGAATTTTAAAAAGGCCAATTTATCTGTGTTGAGAGCAGCATTTCAGGACATAGACTTTGAGCAGATACTGTCGCATAATAATACAGAGGACAAATAGGAGAGCTTTAAATCTACATTAGGTAATTATACTACTAAATTTATCCCTACGGGTAACAAATATAAACGTCTAAAATTAAACTCCACATGGCTTATAGCTACTGTAAAAGGAGCTAGTAAATTAGTTTTTTTGTAGCTCTGTATATACAAAAGAAGAGAAAGGAAAGGATGTACACTAGGTGGTGCCAGTGCTGAAGAGCTGATGTCGGCAGTGCCAGGGCTATTAGTACACCCAGTAATATGCTAAATAGGATGGAAAGTGGATTACACCCAAGAGTTCTTAAATAACTCAGTTCAGTTATTGCTGTGCCCCGAGAGATTCTCTAGGAACTGGTACAGTGCCAAGTGACTGGCGCAAAACAAATGCGGTGCCCATATTCAAAACGGCTCTAGGTCATTCATAGATAATTATAGAACAGTAGGCCTACGGTAGCTTCTGTCATGGGAAAAATGTTTGAAGGACCCTTAAGGGACTATATACAGGATTATGTGGCTGTAAATAAGATCATAAGTGATAACCGACGCAGGTTTTACATGGACAGAAGTTGTCCGACTAACCTGATTTGTTTTTATGAGAAGGGAAGTAGAACCCCGGACAGAGGGGCGGCTGTGGATGTAGTGTTCTTGGATTTTGCAAAGGCATTTAATTCTGTCCCTCGTAGACGTTTAATAGGTAAAATAAGGTCTATAAGCTTGGAAAGTATAGTCTGTAATCAGATTGAAAACTGGCCGAAGGACGGTGTCCAGTTGTAGTGTATGGCTCCTATTCTGAAAGATTCCCAGTTAAAAGTGGTGTACCCCAAGGTTCAGTGCTGGGTCCACTATTAGTGTACATATTTTTTTATGATATCGAGGATGGACGTAGTAGTACTGTTTCTATTAAACGAGGCATGGACTCGCGGGGCAGGGATGTAATATTTGGTGCGGCCTCATCTGGAATATGTAGTTCAGTTCTGGGCACCAGTCCATAGAAAGGATGCCTTGGAGCTGGAAAAGTACAAAGGAGAGAAACTAAACTGATAGGGGACATGGAGGGTCTAAGTTACGAGGAAAGAGTAAAAGAATTACATTTATTTAGTCTTGAGAAGAAGCGTCTAAGTGGGGACATAATTAATCTATAAAAAAATATAGGTGGGCCATACAAAAATAAGGTGAAAAGCTCTTCCACATAAAATCCCCTCAAAAGACAAGAGGTCATTGCCTCCAACTGAAGAAGAGAAAGTTCAGTCTCCAGAGGTGTCAAGGCTTCTTCACTGTGAGAACTGTAAATCTGTGGAATAGACTTCCTCAGGACGTGGTCACAGCAGGAACAGTGGACGGTTTAAAAAAAGGCTTAGATGAATTCTTAAAATGAAATAACTCTAATGCTTATGAAAATGTGTACAAATATGGGTCTCACTCCCCATTGCTAAAATTCACATCTCCACCCCTCCATTGATTGAACTCGATGGACTCTTTTTTCAACCGTACTATGTAACGTTAGCTGATCGCTGGGGTCCAACCGCTGGGACCCCCATAATCAAGGGGTCCCGTTCTATTAATCTCTATGGGACTGCCGGAGATTGCCGAGTACTGGACAGCTATTGCTGGCATTTTCATAGAGAATGAATGGTGCAGCAGGGCAACTGCTTGTCCCCCTTTCTGGGGCTCAGTGGGGGTCCCAGCAGTCAGCTAGTTATCTCCTATCCTATAGATAGGGCATAACCTGTAAACATGGCACAACACCTGTAATATTAGCATCCCTGGTGCTGTAGGGCAGTAAAGGGTTATTACCAGCATCTCTGGTAGTCCAGAGCAGAAAGGGGTTAATATCAGCATCAAACAAACAAATCCACCAAATAGGCATAAGGGCTACTGCCAACATTTCTTATGGTCTAAGTTAGATTAGGATTTAATGTTTCCCTATTGGTTTATGTAGTGAATGAGTCAATGCTAACATCCTTGAAGGGTTTGATGTAAGCATTCCTATTGGTTTAGGTAAAGGAAGAGGTTAAAGTCACCAAAGCATCCCTGCTGGTCACGGGCAGCAAGGGACTAGTATCAGCATCCCGGGTGGTCCTGGGTAGTAAGAGATTAATTTCAGTCTCCCTGATGGTCAAGGGCTGGGCAATAGCTATTCACATCTGGTATCTAATGGATTACTCCCCTTTAGGCCTCTTTCACACAATCGTTTTTTTTTTTCCGTTTTGCGGGCCGTTTTTTGCATTCCGTATACGGTCCGTATACGGAACCATTCATTTCAATCGTTCCGCAAAAAAAACGGAATGTACTCCGTATGCATTCCGTTTCCGTATTTCCGTTCCGTTGAAAGATAGAACATGTCCTATATTTGGCCGCAAATCACGTTCCGTGGCTCCATTAAAGTCTATGGGTCCGCAAAAAAACGGAATGCATACGGAAATGCATCCGTATGTCTTCCGTATCTGTTCCGTTTTTTGCGGAACCATCTATTGAAAATGTTATGCCCAGCCCAATTTTTTCTATGAAATTACTGTATACTGTATTTGCCATACGGAAAAACGGAACAGAAACGGAAACACAACGGAAACAAAAAACGGAACAACGGATCCGTTTAAAACGGATCGCAAAACACAGAAAAAGCCATACTGTCGTGTGAAAGAGGCCTTATACTGAAGGTTTAATTGCCCTTTAAGAAACTTCTGAGGCTAAAGTCAAGTGTAGTGCCTTCTGCCAGAGTCTCACGGTCCTACGTGAGCGATGACAAAAAGTAATAATCCTGAATCATAGTAATAAAGTGAGCAGCAGATATCACTTTCTTATCACAGAGGAACATAGCAACTTCTAATCTATCCTGTTGAGACCGAGTGAAAGAGGGAAAGTCATCCATTATGTACAGTATAATAGCACTTAATATTAGATAATGTCAGCAGCTGTACACTGCTGACATCACTGAAATGTAATTGTAGGGCGCTGAGCCGTACCCCTGTCATTTGTCATACTCCTACATATTGATTTACCTTGGGACTGTTGAGGTTTGTGTGGAACTTTTTTTTAATAAAGTTTTAATAAAGTTACCCAGATTTGATTCTGTATGCCCTTTAGGACCGAAACATTTTTGGACCACACAAAAATTTTTGAATCTCATCCCGTCATTCTGGGTTTTATAAATCGATTTATGTTGGGTCTTTTTATTGCTGGGCAAGTTGTATTCAACTGTAGTTACCACCAAAGTACCAGGAAACTGAGATATGGTGGCTGTTTGCTTGGTGCTCACGTTGTAGCACTGCTTTAGTGGTCCCTTTGCCTCCCTGTTACATGGGGTGAAGTTTGTGGTCTCTATTTGTCCCAGCGCCTCTATATTTTTAGGCTACAGTCACATAAATATGCCACGGATTTGCTGTGTGCAGTTTATGTGGTGGATTTCCCCTCGGATTTACTCATCATGGCAAATCCCCAGAGATATCAGTGTCTCTAGTAGTCCTATAACATTGAAAGGAGCGGCAGACATGTTTGCATGCCTACCTTTCCAAGGAAGCATGGAGCCCCTGTTCTCGTGATTAGTGGGGACCCCAGCAGGCAAACCCCCACCGATCAGGCTCTTATCCCTGTGGATAGGAAAATAAGTTGTTATAATGGGACAACCCATTTGAGGGTTGTTGTGGTTGTTCACTTTTGGACATCTACTTTTTATAAAATTGGTAATGGACACTAAATAACCATGATTGGATTGACCCAAGCTACTGAGTTTAAGGAAGTCTTTGTGTTTATCATTGACCACCCCAGATCCCATAGTTCAGATCAGACCACAGATCAGACCCCTCATCTTCCCGGCTCCTCTTCAGAAGTTCTAGTTCTTCTTTGGCTTTGGGCAGAAGGCCACAGAAGAGTTAGAGCTGCTGGGGGAGAGGTAAGAGATGTCGGCCATTATCTACTGGACTAAGCCACCAGAGAGGACATTAACAAGAAACATGGTGTCTTTTGGAGAGAACTATGCCCCCATTGCTCTTTCCTCTGAGGGGAACAGTTTTGATAAATTTGAATTGATGGCTACTAGTAGTGTTGAGCGAATCAAAGTCCACAAAGTGGACTTCGATCCTTCGATCAGAATTTTAGGATAAATTCTAATCTCTGCCAAGCTGAATTTCCTCGTCCTTCGTGGTAGAGAATCGATTTATCCTGAAATAGTCCAAAAAATGAAAAAAAAAAAATCATACTTACCTTCTCCATTTGTTCGCGACGGGCCAGCCGCCCTCATCTTGCTTGAAGATCTCTGCTGAAATCCTGTGCATGGTGACTTATGACGCCAGGTCTTCAAGCAAGATGGCGACTGGCCCGTCGCAAACAAGTGGAGCAGGTACGTATGATTTAAAAAAAATGTTACACTCTGTTATGTATATCAGATGCTGCGATCATACATGAATGAGGCATCTGAGGGGTACAATGACGGGGGGGGGGGGAACGACTGGGTGGCACAATCACTGCTCCCTGTCATTGCAGCCACTACTTACAAAGAAATGTGCTTCGTGACGAAGTAGTTAGCCACAAAGCTAATTTTTTTGTAAAATTTGGTGAAGCAGCCGAATCCAATTTTCCAACACTTCACTTATCTCTAACTACTATGACCACCTGTTAAATGTAGTCAGTAAATACAATGGAGGAGGACATTTTGCCATATCTGCGAGAACCTCAGTTTATGGGAGGAACCCCTCTTTAAAGCCTGCACTTCCCTTTGTGAGCAACTTGACCTGGGCCCCAGCTTCTCGTGGTATGTATGGCTTTCAAGGAGGATGCAATGTTGATTTGATGCGTCCGGTGCTGCATTTTGATGCATAAAGCATACTGAGCATCAACCGCGCAACCTGCCGCTTTATTGAGAGCATATTAGAAAATCCCAGCGAGGGTTTGACGACAAGAGCCTAGTGGAGGAGCGGTGCCCAAATACATTGTGTTCACAACTGAATCAGCTCTGCGACAAAATATTTCCCTCCTTTCTTCCAAAATCAAGGACAAAATAATTGTCAGGAAAACTATAGCGCTCTGTATAGGCTGAAAAAAACTCTTCCAGGCTTGCAGCCTTCAATTAGTCAATGCCGATGTAGCAGGGCTGAATTTGCATTTTAAATGTGTCAGGCTGCTAAAGTAATAGCCCAGATAACACAAAGAGACAGGAGCGTGCGTTGTACCAAATGACAAACTCAGCAATATCTGTAGCAGTATGTAGGAGTGAAATCCGTTTAGGGCATTATAGACTTCAATTACCGTGCATGCTGATGTAGCAGAGCTGAAGCTATCTTTTGTAGATGTATGTGTGTGCACTGAAATTGTATCTGCAGTTCTATATAATACTACAGGTAACATGTTTTGATATACCACCATAAGTTATGTTAAATAACAAACCCAGCCCAGCTACACTGGCATATTTGTGTACCATTTACCATCATGAGCAGTACCCCAGACCTGGGGGAGATCTGAAATTGTTTGTGCAGTAACGTTATGCAATATTTATGCTATGTGAAGCCATTGATTCCAGAAGAAGAGGTATGGTTGGCAGGAACAGGGCTAACCACCATGTTCCTCCCCTCTTGGTAGGAGTGGGCTGGTCCTACTTCCTGGCAAGAGGAGGTGTTCGAGTCCAGACAGAGTGGAGGAAAGAAGCACATGTCAGAGTTCCTACTCCAAGGGACCATATCCAGTTCTCCTGTGAGATCCTTACTCCAGGAAAATTGCAAGATCAAAGAACACTGCTTCCAAAAAGCTTCAGTGTGCCTAGACAGCAGAGTGATCAGCAACACTAGACCCTGCTGCCGGTGAGGGAAAACAGGTCAGACACCCATCACCTAGAGTAACCAACAAGCCAGACTAACATCACGCCTAGACCACAGTGGACACCTATATCCACAAGTGCCATTGAATTGCCATCTAACCAGCCATGACACAAAGTACACATTATACCTACTACTGCTGGATGTATCACAAGTTATATTTAGCACTAAGTAGAGAGAGTCTTTTATGCGTTTACTTCTGACCGAATTCTTCAAACTACATTTACACTGCACAGAACCCCAGGGAGCAATGGCCTGAGTGGGTACACCATGACACAACACCTTGTTAGGGCCACTACCACTCCCATCCTCTACACCAGCTCCTCAGGGGTTCACTGTAACTGTTCTCTATGTGACTATAAGCCACTGATTTTGTTGTCAAGTGAATTACAAATGTTAATCTGTTTCCTAATTCTATCAGTGTCTGGGAAAGTTGGGTGGCTAGAAATATGCCCACCATAACAGCTCTGACAGGAAACATTAGCCGACTTTCATTACATCGTAAAGGAAAACCTTCTGGGTTTTATTACTGCATAACTAAGCTGATTTGTCATTTGAGACTCTGGAAAAGCTGAGTGACAAAATGATAGGGGCAGTAGTGGTAAAATTGTCTCTCTATAGCTGTGCAGGTGGGCAGGGTATCACTGGTGTAGAGCTGTGCTCTGTGCTTCGGCCAATCAGATGTCGCCTGTCTACTGCTCCCCCTCCCCTCTTACAGCATCAGCCTCAAACAGAGAGACTGCAGCTACATCCCCTCCTCTCCCACAAACAGTTTGAGATAGAAAGATGACAGCTTCATTACTCCCCTCCGCCCGCTCTATTGTCTCTTGAAGAGCACTTGTTGGGAGGATCAACCCTATTAAAGTAGGCATAATGCCTGGTAGGGTTTGTCCTGCTGGTTAAAATGACACCTGTCTTGTGAAAATAGGTTGTGGCATTCCCAAGAAAAAAGCCTTTTATTTTTAATGCACTTCAGGACTTCAGTGCACCAAGAGGCGGAGCCAAGCCCTCAGCTTTTCCAGTGCTGGCCACGCCCCCTTGGTGCACTGAAGCCCTCAGTTGCACAAAGAATAAAGTATTTTTTCTCAGGAATCCTGCAACAGATTTTCACAAAACAGGCATCATTTCGATCAGCAGGATCAGCCCTACCAGAAAGTATGTATGGTTTGATAGAATTGATCCTGCTGACAGGAGCTCTTTAAGGGGTGATGGAATAGTGAGGGAGGGATGGGAGGGGGGAGATGAAGCTGCCATTTCTCTACCTCAGCCTGTTTGTGGGTGAGAAGGAGATGTAGCTGCATTTTCTCTGTTTCGGGCTCATGCTATGAGAGGGGAGAAGGAGACATCAGATTGACCAGTATACCTGCTCTAATAGGGTTTATCCTGATGGGTGCTCTTTAAATCACTGAGGAGGAGGTGCCTTCTGATGACTGAGGAGATTTCTCAATAGTCACAAAGTGCCTGTCATCTGCTCAAAATAAAAAATGATGCTTAGATCCATGGACGACTCTTTCTCTACATCTTTATAATGTTGTCTCCACATAATAATAGGAAAAAGCCACAGGAACGTTATTTATGGTGACCTACAATGGGACATCCTTCAGTGGACTTGATGGAGTCGGAAAGGTTGAGATAATGATAAAATCAGTCAATGTTCTGAAGAATTAAGAATGTCCTCTCAATGAAGCAGGAAAGCTGCAGTCAGAATACTCAGTGTGAAGGTGAAGTGAAGGTCAAAGCCTCCAGCCCGGTACTGCGAGTGCGTCAGTGCAGATTAAGCAGTACACCAGCACAAGTGATCTCTAGGACATGGACTCAGCAGTTAATCGCTTATTATGACTATTAAAAGGGTTGTCCAGGAATAAAAAAAACATGGCTGCTCCCTACCAAAAACAGCACCACGCCTGTCTGCAGGATGTGCTTGGTATTGCTGCTCTCCTCTATTCTATGCAATGGAGCTGAGCTGCAATACTAGATAGATCCAAGTATGGCGCTGTTTCAAGAAGAAAGCAGATATGTTTGTCTACTCCTTGACAACCCCTTTAACCTCTTCTGACCACATATGGACTAAGAAAAGACAGATGTTTTTTACCGTCCTTGCCTTCCCTATCATGGCATACATAGCCCTTAAAAGGGTTGTCCCACATAAAAATATTGCATGTTTTCCAAAACTACATTGGGATCTGAATACGTTAGCAACTGCATGTAATTTAAAGGAATCTTTCACTTTGAACATGTTTGTTCCTTTGTATATTTCTCGGTCCACCTCAATAGAATCGCTGAAATGGACGCACATGCTCAGTTCCATCCTTCGACTGCCACCGGCCCTATCTACCGTCAGAAGCTGTGACCTTTTCAGAGAGAAAATGAGCTGCGGCAGAAAGGAAGGAGAAAACTGCGGTGGAAAGGAAATGCCCCCTGAGCAGTTATAGGGAGAGAACTGCAGCAGAAAGGGCATGCCAACTGAGCTGTGATAGGGAGAGCGATGTAGCAGAGGGGATTCACCCCCTGAGCTGCTGGGTTAAAAAAGATCTAGGAGAACAATTAGATCAATGAAGAGATCTCTGGATCCAAGTACAGGACTGGTTCTAGCTTTGTTAGAAAGAGATTGCCCTTGAAAAACATCCCATAGCATTTTCCTCCTCCACTAAATCTTTCATCTGGCACAGTGAATTCAGGAAGATAACGTTCCCCTGGCATTCGCCAAACCCAGGCTCATTCATCATCTGCCAGGTAGAGAAGCGTGATTCATCAGTCCAGAAAACACATCTCCACTGCTTCAAAGTCTGGTGATGATGAGCTTTATGTCTCTCCAGATGAAACGTGGCATTGTGTATTAGGTTTTCCTGCAGCTGACCAACCATGGAAACCCATTTCATGAAGGTCCTGAGGCTTAGTTCTTGTACTGTTATCACATCCAGATGGAGTCTGAGACTCTGCAGCAAGTGATATGACAGAGGATAGGTGAATTTTATGTGCCACTCAATTTCCAATAATGACACTTACGGGTGACCGGGGTAGATCTAGCAGATCACAAATTTTATGAGCTGACTTATGGCAAACGTGACCTCCTATGACAGTGCCAGTGAGCACTCTAGTATCCATGCTACTGACAGTTTTTGTATTTGGAGATTGCATGGCTGTGCGTTTTTTAGGCACCTGTTTGCAAGCACCTTAACTCAAACATTATAAGGAGGGTCCACATGTGTTGGCCATGTAGTACTGATTTTCCAATAATACTCGAGGGTAGGGGCTTTAGAGGGAACAGTTAGCGTCCTCTAGGTTCTTTCTATGAATCATGTAATTTTTTTTTTAGCAATCTGACTTATAACAAGTGTATTCATTAACTAACCATAGGCATATCTCCCAACTTTTTGGACATTCAAAGAGGGACACTTACGGTTCATTGTGTGAAAGATCCATTTTTTCCTCTATATCTATATATTTTAATAGTTTTCTCTTACGAAATAAAGCAAAAATGATCTGAATACAGAAATTTCTAAAATTGCAAATTGCAGCAAATAATGAAATACTATGCAAGGAGGGCTCTAATACATGGGAACCAGCCAAACACTTTCTGGATCAATGTTGTAAATGCAATATTAAAAATCTATACCTCAGATCAAAAAGAGGGACATTTATGGAGCAAAGAGGGACAGGGGGACTTGGGTCATACAGACAGACTGTCCCTTCAAAAGAGAGACACTTGGGAAGTCTGCATAGGATTTATCTGACTCTTTATAAGGGCTGCTCCAACTGGACATCCCATATCCGTACATTCTGGACACATGAATGTCATATAGACAAGTCTCTCACTCTAGATTCCTCTCTTTTATCCAGGGCACATCAGCTGCAAAGGGAGCTCCAGCTCCTGCAAACTTTGCACCACCAAGTATCACATAGTCTCATCAATGGATGCCAAACAGGACAGGTTTCCTACTCGAACAAGACAAATATGTCCATGTGCTGATGGTTGGGGACCAGACAGGAAGACATGATCCTCCCAGTCACAGGTTGTGTACTTCTACCCTAGACATGAGAGTCACACACCTTTTGGGGTGCACATTCTGAAGGTTGAGAAACTAGGTCCGAGAGATAAGTTACAGGCCCTAGAGATGGCACACGCCCATTTGGGATATATATTCCACAGGTTGAGAACCTAGGGCCCAAAGATATGGCATGTCTTTCCCATCCCTTGGGTACACATGCCACAGCTGGAGAACTTAGATCCAAGAGACATGGCAAAAATCCAAGGGGGGCACATTCCACAATTTTAGAATCTAGGTCTTAGAGACACGGCACACACTCCTTGATGTATGATATTTTATTGTATTTTATACTGTGTTTATGTTGCATGGTGAAAAGGCTGGGTGGCCTCCAAATTAGGGTTTGTGGGTTAGACTTTATGTTGGGACCTTGTAGGACAATGCAATACAATGAATGCTAGGGCTTATTTATTTTTAGTACAGGTTCTGGTCACCATAATGGACCAGGGCAGGGGTTGCAACATTTGTCCCAGGAGTCAGCATGAGGAAGCTGTAACGTAAAGGAGTTGTGTCTACCACCTGGGCTGGGCTGATATTAGACAGGGTTTTCCCACCAGGCCAGTAGGTGACAGAGGCTGATTGTCCTGATGAGATTGGGAGGGCAGGCGCCTGCAGGTAAGTGGAGATGGGCCCAGCCAAAGCACAGGGCAGAACCCACAGACTGAAGGCAGAAGGATAAGAAGAAAGTGAGAACTTCTGGAAGCCCTGGGAAGATTTCCACAGAACCTGCCATTCTGGTGGAAGATATCTGGCAGAACCTGCCAGTCTGGTGCCGCCCCCTGTAATCTTACAGAACAGATTAATACAGAAGAAACAGAAGTTCAAGAGCAAATCTGTCGATATGAAAATAAACACAATACTCAATGCACTACACAACATTAGCAACCAATGGAAAGCATCTTGAACATCTCTCTTGCTATCATCTCACAATAGACAATCTGCCGTGGAACACGTCTCCTGATGTTGTATAGTTCATACCCGGTGCCGTTCTCTTGTTCTACTTTCTGAATTAATTAAGCAACACAAACCTTTTCAATTTCTGAGTGTGTTTGGGTTGTTGGAGTGTTTTCTGTCAAAGTAAATTTTACTTAATGAAACAATAATACTCGCGTGTGCCGGGAGGGAGAATACGAACATTCACGTACGACATAGTTGCAGTAATTAGAGTAATTATCTTAACTCTTCTCACTCCTACTGAATGGAAGGGAAGATGTATTTCAACATGCAGAACCAGACAAATGTTTACAATGGGCTTAGGGTGGGTTCACATTATGTGCTATCTGTGTAACGGATACTTTGTAAAAAAAAAAAAAAGAAAACAGTACAAAATTGCAGCACACCCCGCTTTTGTACCCTGCAGAGCCCGGTAAAAAAAGTACACATTAAAGGCTATGTACACCTTTGGAGGCAAATTTTGTTTATGATTGCATTTTACTCATTTTTGGCTAAAAATCATATTTTCAATTGGCCTTTATAAAAAATATTAAGCCATTCTGTCACAAAGGGCTAACTGTTTTTCTAACTGTGTGACTGGTACTACTTACACTTTCATCTAATAAATCTTATCTCTAAATTACTAAGAGGTCATAAGCACTAATTTAGGCCACATTCTTATCAGTAAGATAAGAACTGAGCTATAAGGAGTGTTTATAAGGTCAGAGAGCAGAGATAAGGAGCCCGTCAGCTCCCCAACTGACAAAAAAGACAGAAAATCCACAGGTGGCTAATAGAGCATCTGAGCCATGTACAGAAAAAAAGAGCTCCATATTATTAATAAAGACCAATTAAAAAAAAGATTTTTAGTGCAAAATAAGTACAATACAATAATGATAAAGAAAAAAATGTCCCCAAAGGTGTACAAAGCCTTTAATGTTTTTACAATGGAACTCTATGTTGAACGGATGCTACTGTATGGTATTAGTCTGAGGCATCCGTTAATGTATATGTTTTTTGTATGCGTTAAACAGATGGCAAAGATGTGATGTGAACCCAGACTTAGTCCTTTAATGATTCCCGGTAGAATAATATTTTGGTTATTTACTGTGTTTCCTATTATTTATATAGCGGTGGTGTACATATTTCCATTACTCTGTTCTGTTATAGTACCAAAATAATGGTGGCAGACAGACCCCAATAAGTATAACACGGTCTGCTGGGTTTCCACGATGTTGTCCATCATTTTTCCCTTCTTTTTTGATGGAAACTACAACAGACGTGCCTAACAGGCAGTAAACCAGTCCATAACTGATCCTGCTCCCCGCAAAAAAAAACATAGAACATGTCCTATTCTTGTCCGTTTTGCGGACCTCATCCTAGTCCTCTGGTAGACCTCCTAACATAATGAAAATGTTTACATGGCCATGTAATAAATATTAGCAATTTACTTAATTGCAGTTTACACCTGATATAAGTAAAATAAACATAGTTAATCATATCTTGGCTAAAACTTAAAAAAACATTAAAAAAATGTTTATAGTAATAAAATGTCAATGAGCATGAAGGGTCTGAAAATGTATGAAGGCTATTTATACGTTCTGGTCTTGCCGTATAAATATCCTGTTGTATTTACTTCTCACTTCTCTCTCTCTGTCAGATATGGACAGAGGGCACTTGGCCGATCTCCAGTGCGCTTAACAGTCCATCAGTCAACACATCACGACCCACGAGAGAAGCTACCGGCTAAGGCTAAGTGTGAGGTGCGTTGTTAGGAAGCAGTCACCCTTGACAGGTCTAATCTTGGCCACGTCAGTCATAGAAATCTTGAGGCAAAGATCTGGAGTTGGAGTGCCAACTCCAGGTTATTCATTGTGTTTTTGCTGCTAATAAAAATAAGTTTGGTGACTATATAAAACCTGAAGAACATGCTACAGCAGCTTTCTCCAACCTGCGGTTCTACAGCTGTTGGGAAACTAAAACCCCCAACATGGTGGGAGATGTCGTTTCCAAACAGCTGGAGAGTCATAGGGTGTAGATTGCTATTTTATGCAGTTGTGTGACCCTTTAGATGTAAAAACCCATCATAGATGTTGATGGCATGACCATTTTATGTTGATCACATTCCCATCATTGTCCACCATTGAGGTATATGATGAAATTGAATCTGTAACGCAAAAATCAATCAATGCACCATGTTATATGTCCTTCTATGAATTCTTTTGCAGTCTCTCATTTTTGGTAGCCATCTTGATGATTGAAGATGACATCCAAAGGGTTGACTGCTTGCAGCGTTTTTATGTCCGCGATGGGGACGCAACCAAACGGAACAGAAAGCATTTTGGTGCATTCCATTTCATTCAGTTCAGTTTTGTCCCCATTGATAATGAATGGGGACAAAACGGAAGCGTTTTCTTCCGCTATTGAGATCCTATGACGGATCTTAATAGCGGAATTGAAAACGCTAATGGGAAAATAACCTAATTTACATATTACTGCTTTAGTCACAGGCAAAATATATGATTATAAAGACACTAGTAATATGTGTATATAAAATAATCAGCTTTAATAAGTAGTAATCCTATAGCTTAATGTTCAGTTTTGTACATAGAAAGTTCCACGGAGAGACTGACACAAACCTTTTTTCTGGTTTCTTTTCGTCTCTCATTTAACCTGTAATAAAAAACTAATATATAAACACTAGCTGAAGGACCCGGCTTCACACGGGTATATTTCATCTATTTCATTTAATGTTTCTGTGTGTCGTTAAAAGATATCGACAGTATCAACTATAACAGTGACCTCCACAGCCCCCCACCCCTTAACACTGACCCCCCCACAGTGCCCCGCCACTTTAAAATGGGACCTCCACAGCAGCCCACCCCCTTAACTTTGACCTTCACAGCACCCCACCCCCTTTACAGTGACCTCCACAGTACTCCGCTGCCTTAACAGTGACCTCACAGTACCCCACTGCCCCTTTAATAGTGGCATCCACAGTCCCCTCCTCCCTTAACAGTGACCTCCACAGTGCCCGCCCATTTAAGAGTGACCTCCACAGCGGCCTGCCCCCTTAACAGTAACATCCACAGCACCCTCCCCCTTAACAGTGACCTCCACAGAGCTCCGCTCCCTTAAAATGTGACGTTCACAACACCCCATCCCTTAACAGTAACCTCTACAGCACCCCGCCCCTTAACACTAACCTCCATGGCGGACTGTCCCCTTAACTGTGACCTTCACCGTTCCCTGACCCCTTAACAGTGACCTCCACAGCATCCCGCCCCCTTAACAATGACCTTCACAGCGGCCCACCCCTTTAACAGTGACCTCCACAGCGGCCGCCCCTTTATTAGTGACATCTACAGTACCCCGTCTCATTAACAGTGATTTCCACAACACCCCGCCCCCTTAACAGTGGCCTCTACAGCAATCTGCCCCTTAACACTGACCTCCATAGCGGACCGTCACCTTAACTGTGACCTCCACAGAAGCCTGTCCCTAGGGTGGCAAGAGGTCAGGCTTTCAGACTCCCTGTCCTCCATCCGGCATAGGGCCTGGACGGACACAGGGATGTCCTTTTGAACAGCTCACTCTCAGACAGCAGCACTGTGCTGTCTGAGCGTGAGCTGCAGGAAGAAAGTCACCCTCACTCCCACCCCTGCAGCTGACAGAAGTTGATTTTTACCTTCATTTTTTCAATCCCCATCGGCTGCGGAGTGGAGGGGGGGTGGCCTTAACTGGACCTGGGGGCAGAGTTTTTAAGTCTGTCTTTTGAGTGTGGCCTGAATGGCCAACCTACCTGCCCCCTTAACTGAGACCTCCACAACACTCCGCTCCCTTAACAGTGTCATCCACAGCGCCCTGCCCCTTTAAAGCTGACCTACAGCAGTGAAGAAAAATGGCTGGGTTGTTATGGAAACCTGGTGTAAAGCTGTGTGTATGTGGAGACTAAGGGCCTGTGAGCTTCTATTGGCTGATAAGGGTCATGTGACCTTGTGTATAGCAGTTGGGATATGAGGAAAAAAACCTGCAGGCTTCTATTGGCTAATGTAGGTCATGTGATGTGCCATATTTGCATATTTTGGGGATTATCTCAGGAATGGTACGTGCTAGAGAGCTGAGACCCGGTCTAAAAGCTTCCCGGACACCTGATGTACCTGTGTGCCAAATTTGGTGATTGTAAATGCGACGGTGTGGATTATTTTAGCGGACATACACACATACTGTACATACACTCAGCTTTATATATTAGATATTATAACAATGAGGGTCCATTTACACGTCCGTAGAATGGGTCTGGATCCGTTCCGCAACAATGCAGAACGAATCCGGACCCATTCATACTCTATGGGGCCGGAAGAGATGCGGACAGCACACAGTGTGCTGTCCGCATCCGCATTTCCGGAGCGCGGCCCCGATCTTCCGATCCGCGGCTCACGAAAAAAATAGAACATGTTCTATTCTTGTCTGCAATTGTGGACAAGAATAGGCAGTTCTATGGGGGTGCCGGCCGGGTGTATTGCGGATACGCAATACACTACGGACGTGTGAATGGACCCTAAAAGATCTTACTATATTGAGAATTTTTTTTTTTTAGAAACCTAAAATCTATTACTGGTTTATTCACAGTCACAATATATGATTATAAAGAAACCAGCAATATTTATTAGCTTTCTAAGACTAAAAACATTATTCTCAATATAATAAAGATATAGGGGCACATTAATTAAGACCAGCGTTTTCGACGCAGTTCACTTTAGCGTATCCACCGCCGCTTTTGAATGTAAGACAGCTTCTTAGCTGTCTTACATTTAGACCATTTTCTATGCCTAAAACACGCCCCTTCCTGGCCTATGCCACTCCCCTTTTTTAGACCTAGTGTGAACGGGGAAAAGTTGCCAGAAATATGCCTAACATAGGCTTATTTCTGTTTCATAAATGACCCCCATAGACTTTTTTTATGGGTTAAATGTGGAAGAAAAATAATATCTGAAAAAAAGAATAACTAGGATCTCTACATGCAAAACCAAGCACTTAGTACTAAGCTATAGCCTTTCCACATAGATGACATTGCTTTTTCTCTGCTTATAAGCTAACACATACTGTATTACTGCTGTCTTTATAATCATATATTCTGCCTGTGAATAAAGCAGTAATATGTATATTAGCTTTCTGAGCAGATCTCAGTGTGGTGAAGCTATAGTACATAGTGTATATGATATGTAGATGCTAGGACACAGCTCTGCCCTCAGCAAGTCTAGCCCTGTCAATGAAGGGGAAGGTGGAGTGTTCAGAGCACAGGGGGGTGTTACAAAGCAGTGCTCAAAGGATTCAGCCCCGCCTCTTGGTACTCCAACTTACTAAATTTCATATGAATAAAAACGCTGATATCTCAGCAGAGGTTTAGCATACAGACAAACGAAAGGTATTGTTTTAATCAGCATAATGATTTAATGGTTTAATAGGTTTAATAGGGTTGATCCTGGTGACACAGCATCTTTTATTACCATGTGCTGCAATTTAGAACATGGGGAACAGGGCCAAAGCCATATAACAATGGGGCCACACACAGTAGGGTCCTCTGATTGGTTGATGCATGCACTTTACCATGAGCTTCACTGTCCTGTTGCCCACCATGGGTCTTGCGTAGTGCTAAATCAGCCCTAAAGGAGATTGGCCATACCATTACATCAGTGTCAGCTGAATGAGACAGCTATCTCTCCTGATGCCCCCCCCCCCCATACACATGCATGCTTGGCTTGACAGAGCATTCACATGTTCTTAATGAAGAGAGAAGAGTAGGCCACAGTTCATCTCTTTTGAGAACAAATGGATCTGACAGGCTGAAGTCCAACAGCCCAATCCTTCTCTTCCATGAGATCTCCTATCAAAGGAAAGTTGGGACACCTCCCATACACATTCGGTGGTTGTCCAGTCAGAGCATGACACAGGGTATTAACCTGAGAATCCCCTATCCCTAACTATCAGATCAGTGGGGGTCCTTACTGCTGTATTCGGCTATCTCTGGAACTTCTATAGAAATGAATGTGCGATTGGCCGCTCCAGTCATTTTAGGGGAGCAGCAAGGGGCCTGCAGGGGGTATGGGGCCCCCATTCTTGTGCCTGGTGTGGGTCCCAGCTGTAGGACCCCCACCGATCTGATAGTTATCCCCTATCCTGTGGATAATGGATAACTTGTACCTACTGGAATATCCCTTTAAGTATTACACAGTATACCAGCTTTGCCTTGTGTCCCATTAAGAAAGCCCCTTTTGACATTCTGTACAGAATTAGTACATTTGTCCATGGGGGGGGATTTCCTCTAAAAGATCCCTCTAAATCAACCTCCTTGGAGTAGTGCCCTGGAGGAGGCTGACCTATTAATTTCTCATAGGCGTGGTATCAGAAACGACAGGCGTGTTAAGGGGGCGTATTCAGTGTCAGCGCCTGGGGCAGCAGGAGATGTATACGGCGCACTGACCATGGACTGATAACATCTATATCATTGGGTACAAACCGATATATTTGGACATTTTCGACACAGGACATGGCAGGCAGAGTCAAATTCTTTCCATACCATCGGGAACTATGTAGACAATGTAGATAAAAGAGGAAGACTGTCAGCGTGGTATAGACTGGTAGCTTACGGCACTGATGGAGGCTGGCGCTGGTGCCAGTGAAGGAGCCCTGTGGCGGCATGTTATAAAATATGTAGAGTCTAGGAGGTTCTGGCCAGGCTCCATGGAGCGAGGCAGCTGTCCTGCGCGTCGAGCAGATGTCAGGACTTAGAAAACTCTTTTTCATGCTGGGACACGGAGTCTGGCAGCAGAAACAAACACTGGATAATTGATGTTTTCTCCACCTGCAGATCCACCTTTCATGACCACAGCCAAGATTATTCCAACTCCTGCCTTGCCAAATGGAGACTTGTCCAAATAAACCTTCTCCGAAGGTAATTTGTTATTTTGTGACGGGGGGAACATCGACATCATCTTGCAGATACCTGCAAAATAACATATTCCACGGACACAAAAAGTATACACGCCCTATGTATGGCACCCACCAGCAGATGGTGGTTTAGAAATGCTGCTAATATGGCAACTGACAAAAATAGTCCCTCCCCAGATAAGCAAGAATTTGATAATCCAGAGCCTGATTTTGGCTGCAGCTTCGTAGGGGCGGATCCACATCTTTTTGGCTCCCCTAATGATCCACAGAGGACGTTGAAATGGAGATACTCATGTCCTGGCACTGATGCCAACGTCAGCGCTGGCACATGCTATGTGTGCTGCACCCCAGAGCAGGGAGTATTTGCTAAGGGTTAGTTCTTTAATGTTATTATAATGTAATGTTATGACATGTATTGTATTGTTATGCCTTTTATACTCACAACATACTGTAGCTCTGTATGGTAGTGACAGAGTTAAATCTGACACAGTACTGTGTAGGAAGTTGCTAGGTGGTGGCTGGCTCCACCCTGGCTCTAGAGTGTCTTAGAGGAGTCTTAGGTGAGAGTTCAGAGAGAGAGGAAGCTGTTGTCTCATACTCCCTCTTCTCAGGGCACAGAAAGCTCTGGAGATTAACAGATCTCTGTAAGATCTACAGAAAGAGAAGAAGAGAAAAGGTGAACTTGGAATCTGCATGGCCAGTCATAGGAGTCAGTAAGGTAATCTGCTACTACAGCCATTCAGACTTTGCTGCAAGTGAGGGACACCGTTAGGCCAACCTTCACCCCTGGACACATCCTGGCCAACTGTATCCCGCATTGGACATTACAGCCATTATCGCCAAAGTACTATTGTCTGCCATAGATTCTACTGAGAGAGACTTTAGCAAGATAGAGAAGAAAAAGGACTATAACTCCCATCCTTGCCTAAATCCATACACCATTATCTGGGAAACAACTGCTCTTTGCACTATTGGAACTGTGTTTTTTTTTTTTTTTTAAGTTGGATGTACCACAACTCCTATTTTGCACTACAGTAAAGAGACATTTATTCTATATCTGGCATGGTTTCCTGACTCCTGCACAATACCCTGTCCATTGCACTCTACACGCCCAGCCTTGCACCTATCCAGACACCCAACACCAAGATCACACCAGCTACCATCAGGCTGGTGCCCCAGAATCAGGGTGTGCCCTTAGGGAAGGCCGTAGCTGCCATGATTGACTGTGACAGCCAGTGCAGCTACCACTCCCATCCTCTGCTCCGGCTCCTCACAGCCCATGGAAACTGGGGTTTCACCATCAGGCACTGCGATATCGTTGACCAGAGGCATAATGTGAAGCTCCTGGGCATTCAAGAAATATTCCCATCTGGGACATTGATAGCATAACACTAGGATATGCCATCATTGTCAGATAGGTGCAGGTCCCACATGTGTGACCTACTGCTATTGGGACCCCCAAAATGAAGGAAAGCACACCTCGCACTCCACTCCCCTCCACTCATCACTATGGGAGTTCCAAAAATATCTGAGCAAGCGTGCTCTGCTGTTCTGGACGTCCCATAGCGGGAAATGGAGAGTGGCTGCGCTTGTGTGGTCCCGTTCTGGAGATAGGAGTTGGTTCCAGAGGTGAAACCTCCACCTATCTGACACTGATGGCATATCCTAGCAATACCCTAGATGGGCCAACTCCTTTAATACAAATTCTTTACCAGTTGGGGGCATGTTCCTGCATACTGTGACACTAACCAACCAGTGCTGCCAGTCTCAGACTATGCAAGGAAACACTCCCAACTGGCTATACCCATCTAGATGTTCACTGCAGACTACTAGTAATTCACAAGTAACCATGACAAACACAGCACTGCTACATATATACATACATTATCACAGCAGGACAAGTCAAAAGGTTGATGTTATTTTCGCACACACGTGCTCTGTCGCTATCGCACGCACATATCCAGAAGGGGAATGTTCTCCAGATCTGACTGTTTTCCGTTGCTTGTTAAGACCCCATTTCCAGGCCGCCATCTGAGGCCTCTTCATGTGTCATGTATTTATTTGTTCCTCTGTCAGGCCTCATCATCAGACTAAGCTCAGCGTGTCCTCTCCTGGAACAACAAGCCCGTGTCCTAGTTGAAGATTGTTTTTTGTTTGCAGCGCTGCCTTTTACAGAATAGTACAATCCTTGTGGTAATGACCACTGATGAGAAGCTCTGGAGACACACGTCCTCGGTAGCGAAGAATGGTAAAGTCTCCAAATACTAAGATGTTTTCATTTGCAGTAATAAAGGGGTATTTTAGATAAATGCACCTATATATCTGATCTGTGCTGCTCACACACAGGACACTTTTTTCACACTCATTGCTCACACACAGTACACATCCTGCACACTCACTGCTCACACATATGACACATCCTGCACACTCACTGCTCACACATAGGACACATCCTGCACTCTCACTGCTCACACATAGGACACATCCTGCACTCTCACTGCTCACACATAGGACACATCCTGCACTCTCACTGCTCACACATAGGACACATCCTGCACACTCACTGCTCACACACAGGACACATCCTGCACACTCACTGCTCACACATATGACACATCCTGCACACTCACTGCTCACACATATGACACATCCTGCACACTCATTGCTCACACATAGGACACATCCTGCACACTCATTGCTCACACATAGGACACATCCTGCACACTCACTGCTCACACACAGGACACATCCTGCACACTCACTGCTCACACATATGACACATCCTGCACACTCATTGCTCACACACAGGACACCTTTTTCATACTCACTGCTCACACATAGGACACATCCTGCACTCTCACTGCTCACACATAGGACACATCATACACACTCATTGCTCACACATAGGACACATCCTGCACACTCACTGCTCACACATAGGACACATCCTGCACACTCACTGCTCACACATAGGACACATCCTGCACTCTCACTGCTCACACATAGGACACATCCTGCACTCTCACTGCTCACACATAGGACATATCCTGCACACTCACTGCTCACACATAGGACACATCCTGCACACTCACTGCTCACACACAGGACACATCCTGCACACTCACTGCTCACACATATGACACATCCTGCACACTCATTGCTCACACATAGGACACATCCTGCACACTCATTGCTCACACATAGGACACATCCTGCACACTCACTGCTCACACACAGGACACCTTTTTCATACTCACTGCTCACACATAGGACACATCCTGCACACTCATTGCTCACACATAGGACACATCCTGCACTCTCACTGCTCACACATATGACACATCCTGCACTCTCACTGCTCACACATAGGACACATCATACACACTCATTGCTCACACATAGGACACATCCTGCACACTCACTGCTCACACATAGGACACATCCTGCACACTCACTGCTCACACATAGGACACATCCTGCACACTCACTGCTCACACATAGGACACATCCTGCACACTCACTGCTCACACACAGGACACATCCTGCACACTCATTGCTCACACATAGGACACATCCTGCACACTCATTGCTCACACATAGGACACATCCTGCACACTCATTGCTCACACATAGGACATATCTTTAACACTCATTGCTCACACATAGGACACATCCTGCACACTCATTGCTCACACACAGTACACATCCTGCACACTCACTGCTCACACATAGGACACATCCTGCACACTCACTGCTCACACACAGGACACCTTTTTCATACTCACTGCTCACACATAGGACACATCCTGCACACTCATTGCTCACACATAGGACACATCCTGCACTCTCACTGCTCACACATAGGACACATCCTGCACTCTCACTGCTCACACATAGGACACATCATACACACTCATTGCTCACACATACTGTAGGACACATCCTGCACACTCACTGCTCACACATAGGACACATCCTGCACACTCACTGCTCACACATAGGACACATCCTGCACACTCACTGCTCACACATAGGACACATCCTGCACACTCACTGCTCACACACAGGACACATCCTGCACACTCACTGCTCACACATATGACACATCCTGCACACTCATTGCTCACACATAGGACACATCCTGCACACTCATTGCTCACACATAGGACACATCCTGCACACTCATTGCTCACACATAGGACATATCTTTAACACTCATTGCTCACACATAGGACACATCCTGCACACTCATTGCTCACACACAGTACACATCCTGCACACTCACTGCTCACACATAGGACACATCCTGCACACTCACTGCTCACACACAGGACACCTTTTTCATACTCACTGCTCACACATAGGACACATCCTGCACACTCATTGCTCACACATAGGACACATCCTGCACTCTCACTGCTCACACATATGACACATCCTGCACACTCATTGCTCACACATAGAACACATCCTGCACACTCATTGCTCACACATAGGACATATCTTTAACACTCATTGCTCACACATAGGACACATCCTGCACACTCACTGCTCACACACAGGACACCTTTTTCATACTCACTGCTCACACATAGGACACATCCTGCACTCTCACTGCTCACACAGAGGTAACAGACAGGACACATCCTGCACACTTAGGCCTCTTTCACACGAGCGTGTCCGGATAAGGTTCGGATGCGTTGCGGCAAACCCGCGCGAGTAGGTACGCAATTGCAGTCAGTTTTGCGTTCCGTTGTTCAGTTTTTATCGCGCGGGTGCAATGCGTTTAGCACACGCGTGATAAAAAACTGAATGTGGTACCCAGACCCGAACTTCTTCACAGAAGTTCAGGTTTGGGTTCAAGGTTGTGTAGATTGTATTATTTTCCCCTATAACATGGTGATGGATCATGTGACGGACCATGTGATGAACGTAGTGACGTCATCAAAGGTCCTATTCCTCACAGTACAAGACAGAAGAGATGCCGAACAAGTGGATTAAGGTGAGTTAATTTTTTTTAAAAAATTTTTTAACCCCTCCAGCCCTATTGTACTTTGCATTCTGTATTAAGAATGCTATTATTTTCCCTTATAACCATGTTATAAGGGAAAATAATAAAGATCGGGTCCCCATCCCGATCGTCACCTAGCAACCATGCGTGAGAATCGCACCGCATCCGCACTTGCTTGCGGATGCTTGCGATTTTCACGCAGTCCCCTTCACTTCTATGGGGCCTGCGTTGCGTGAAAAACGCACAAAATAGAGCATGCTGCGATTTTCACGCAATGCACAAGTGATGCGTGAAAATCACCGCTCATGTGCACAGCCCCATAGAAATGAATCAACTCACGCATTGCACCCGCGCGGAAAACTCGCCCGTGTGAAAGGGGCCTTACTGTTCACACATAGGACACATCCTGCACACACACTGCTCATACATAGGACACATCCTACACACTCAGTGCTCACACATAGGACACATCCTGCTCACACATAGGACACATCCTACACACTCATTGCTCACACATAGGACACATCCTGCACACACGCTGCTCACACATAGGACACATCCTGCACTCTCACTGCTCACACACAGGACACCTTTTTCATACTCACTGCTCACACACAGGACACATCCTGCACTCTCACTGCTCACACATAGGACACATCCTACACACTCATTGCTCACACATAGGACACATCCTACACACTCATTGCTCACACACAGTACACATCCTGCACACTCACTGCTCACACATACTGTAGGACACATCCTGCACACTCACTGCTCACACATAGGACACATCCTGCACACTCACTGCTCACACATAGGACACATCCTGCACACTCACTGCTCACACATAGGACACATCCTACACACTCATTGCTCACACATAGGACACATCCTGCACACTCATTGCTCACACATAGGACACATCCTGCACACTCATTGCTCACACATAGGACACATCCTGCACACTCGCTGCTCACACATAGGACACATCCTGCACACTCACTGCTCACACATAGGACATATCCTGCACACTCACTGCTCACACATAGGACACATCCTGCACACTCATTGCTCACACATAGGACACATCCTGCACACTCATTGCTCACACATAGGACACATCCTGCACACTCGCTGCTCACACATAGGACACATCCTGCACACTCACTGCTCACACATAGGACATATCCTGCACACTCACTGCTCACACATAGGGCACATCCTGCACACTCATTGCTCACACATAGGACACATCCTGCACACTCATTGCTCACACATAGGACACATCCTGCACACTCATTGCTCACACATAGGACACATCCTGCACACTCATTGCTCACACATAGGACACATCCTGCACACTCGCTGCTCACACATAGGACACATCCTGCACACTCACTGCTCACACATAGGACATATCCTGCACACTCACTGCTCACACATAGGGCACATCCTGCACACTCATTGCTCACACATAGGACACATCCTGCTCACACATAGGACACATCCTGCACACTCACTGCTCACACATAGGACACATCCTGCACACTCACTGCTCACACATAGGACACATCCTACACACTCACTGCTCACACATAGGACACATCCTGCACTCTCACTGCTCACACACAGGACACCTTTTTCATACTCACTGCTCACACATAGGACACATCCTGCACACTCACTGCTCACACACAGGACACATCCTTCACACTCATTGCTCACACATAGGACACATCCTGCACACTCACTGCTCACACACAGGACACATCCTGCACACTCACTGCTCACACATAGGACACATCCTGCACACTCACTGCTCACACACAGGACACATCCTGCACACTCACTGCTCACACATATGACACATCCTGCACACTCATTGCTCACACATAGGACACATCCTACACACTCATTGCTCACACACAGTACACATCCTGCACACTCACTGCTCACACATACTGTAGGACACATCCTGCACACTCACTGCTCACACATAGGACACATCCTGCACACTCACTGCTCACACATAGGACACATCCTGCACACTCACTGCTCACACATAGGACACATCCTACACACTCATTGCTCACACATAGGACACATCCTACACACTCACTGCTCACACATAGGACACATCCTGCACACTCAGTGCTCACACATAGGACACATCCTACACACTCATTGCTCACACATAGGACACATCCTGCACACTCATTGCTCACACATAGGACACATCCTGCACACTCGCTGCTCACACATAGGACACATCCTGCACACTCACTGCTCACACATAGGACATATCCTGCACACTCACTGCTCACACATAGGGCACATCCTGCACACTCATTGCTCACACATAGGACACATCCTGCTCACACATAGGACACATCCTGCACACTCACTGCTCACACATAGGACACATCCTGCACACTCACTGCTCACACATAGGACACATCCTACACACTCACTGCTCACACATAGGACACATCCTGCACACTCACTGCTCACACATAGGACACATCCTTCACACTCACTGCTCACACATAGGACACATCCTGCACACTCCTTGCTCACACATAGGACACATCCTGCACACTCACTGCTCACACACAGGACACATCCTTCACACTCATTGCTCACACATAGGACACATCCTGCACACTCACTGCTCACACATAGGACACATCCTGCACACTCACTGCTCACACACAGTACACATCCTGCACACTCACTGCTCACACATAGGACACATCCTGCACACTCACTGCTCACACACAGGACACATCCTTCACACTCACTGCTCACACATAGGACACATCCTGCACACTCATTGCTCACACATAGGACACATCCTTCACACACAGGGCACCTTTTTCACACTCACTGTTCACACATAGGACACATCCTGCACACTCACGCTTTTCACACATAGGACACATCCTTCACACTCACGCTTCTCACACATGGGACACATTCTCTCCTGATGGACAAGCCCCTAGCACACTGACACTCTCATGATGGACAAGCCGAACAGTTACATAGACCAATACCAGGTTCTGCAACCCCCACATGTGGTCCAACCACACTGTCCCCTCTTTGGTACCAAAGTACTTCCCGAAGCCTTCGAATTTCAATATCTGAGCTTCTGACTTTGGCCTAGAAACTAAGACCTAGTTAAACAGGCTCCCCTAGCACTACACGTGGCTTCAGCCACCCACTGACAGCTAGAGCTCCATCTCCTTATGCAGTGTATCCTCCTGGTTTCTGCTACAACAGAGCCATCTAGTGGTAATGGAAAATATTACGGTAAAAACTTTACATTGGATTACAAACAACGCATTACTGTACATAATATAGCCTACTCATAAAACACAACCTACATATACAAACCAAAGTAATATGCCTTCAGTCTTTTATGCAAGGATGGAAATGTTTGAGGTTTACCCCCATTTGGATATGCGCATAATAGGACACATACCATATTTGTCCCACTCACATGCCGCCTACATGCCACTTCCCACATCTGACATGTGCCGTACACATGCCTATCGTACATAGAATATGTGCCATATGGACCACCCACACACAGGACATTTATAGCCCACACATCACTCACATTACACTTGTGCCATCCAAGCACCTCTCTCCTCCTCCACAGTGTGAAGTATCACTTAGTATTTGAATCACATCCAGCTAATCCAGTTTACAACTCCGCACAGGATTAACGTTCACATGTGTATAATATAAAAAAAAATAATAATAAGTGGCCTTTTGTATAGAATGTGTGGGAGTCAATGTATACCCCAGGAGGGCGGGTGACTTTACGCTACGTGATACATGATTTACTCCATTTATACTCGCCCCTGTAATACTGGAAGCTTTTGTATGATAGGAAACCAATTAGAAGGGTGATAATTATTCTGTCACCGCGCTCTCGGGTCTTAGTGGCTTCAGTTTAGCTTATAATTGATATTTACACATCATCATGATAACTATTGTCTTTCTCTGAAATCGCAGATTTATTCTGGAGCCTTTTTTCCCCTCCTTTCTATAAATGTGTTTAATATTTATTTTTCGCCTAAAACCAATCACCCGGCGGTATGTGCAATCATCTGGCTGCGTCTCCCGGGCCTGCAGCCGTATAGGCGGCAATTATGTGATTTCTACACAAAGAGCGGAGATGGACGCGAGCGGAAAGTCTACTGTTAATGAGAAGTGAAGCGAGGAGAGGCCACAGACACAACCCGGAAAAATCCTCGTGTGGAACAGATTTGTATAGTAAATGTGATTAGAAAAACTGAAGCACAGACTCTAGATCTATCTATTATCTATTATCTATTATCTATTATCTATCTATCTATCTATTATCTATCTATCTATTATCTATTATCTATTATCTATTATCTATCTATCTATCTATTATCTATCTATCTATTATCTATCTATCTATCTATCTCATATCTATCTATCTATTATCTATCTATCTATCTATTATCTATCTATTATCTATCTATTATCTATCTATCTATCTGTCATCTATCTATCTATCTCATATCTATCTATCTATCTATTATCTATCTATCTATCTATCTATCTATCTATCTCATATCTATCTATCTATCTCATATCTATCTATCTATCTATCTATCTATTATCTATCTATTATCTATCTATCTGTCATCTATCTATCTATCTATCTATCTATCTATCTATCTATCTATCTATCTATTATCTATCTATCTATTATCTATCTATCTATCTATCTATCTATCTATCTATTATCTATCTATCTATCTATCTATCTATTATCTATCTATCTATTATCTATCTATCTATCTATCTATCTATCTATCTATCTATCTATCTATCTATCTATTATCTATCTATCTATTATCTATCTCATATCTATCTATCTATTATCTATCTATCTATCTATCTATCTATCTATCTATCTATCTATCTCCTATCTATCTATCTATCTATCTATCTATCTATCTATCTATCTATCTATCTATTATCTATCTATCTATCTATTATCTATCTCATATCTATCTATTATCTATCTATCTATCTATCTATCTGTCTATTATCTATCTATCTATCTATCTATCTATCTATCTATTATCTATCTATCTATCTATTATCTATCTATCTATCTATCTATCTATCTATCTATCTCCTATCTATCTATCTATTATCTATCTATTATCTATCTATCTATCATCTATCTATCTGTCATCTATCTATCTCCTATCTATCTATCTATCTATTATCTATCTATCTATCTATCTATCTATCTATCTATCTCATATCTATCTATTATCTATCTATCTATCTATCTATCTATCTATCTATCTATCTATCTATTATCTATCTATTATCTATCTATCTATCTATCTATCTATCTCATATCTATCTATCTATCTATCTATCTATCTATCTATTATCTATCTCATATCTATCTATCTATCTATCTATCTATCTATCTATCTATCTGTCTATTATCTATCTATCTATCTTGCCCCTACTTGGTGCTGCCTGAGCCGATCGCCTCACCTGCCCTTATTAGTGGTGCACCCCTGTATCTATCTGTCTATCTATTTCATATCTATCTATGAATATAATAATTAAAATGAGCCATCATATTATGGTCCCACGTCTGGGACCCGCTGCTGTCTTAGGACAAGCATCTCAAAGGTGGGACCTGCACCTACTGGACATTTATGGCATAGCCTATCAATATGCCATATATGTTCTGATGGGAATAACCCTGTCTGGGTTCAGAGCTAAACCCGGACATATCCCCTTCTTTACCCGGGCAGCCTCGTTGATATGAGCATTGGAGCATTTCATTCTCCGATGGTCTCCCTTGCCCTGTGCTGAGTCACGCAGAGCATGGGCTTTTTCTGCAGATTAGGTGACGTACCGGCTCTCTGCTAGGCAGAGGCTTCCGACCAGCAGTGTTCCCAGTGAAAGTCACCGGCACTAACGGGCGGACTTTAGCACTGTCCTAGCCTGTAAAACGGTCTAAAGCCCGCCCATTTGTGTCAGTGATGTCCCTGGGAAGCCTCCTCCTAGCAGTGAAAAATATAAACAAAACAGTCTCTGCCCTGTGAGATACAGCACAGGGCAAGGGAGAACATTGGAGCATAAAATGCTCCAATGCTCATGTCAGAAGGGCTGCCTGAGTGAAAATGGGGGTATGTTTGGGTTCAGACCTGAACCCGAATAATCCCTTTAAAGGGATTCTGTCATCAGAAATGAGCCCTATAAGCTAAACATATGGCGATGTCCCTTGTAAAACACTGAACCCTAAAGCGAGTTTATCAAATGCCCCTGTGGCTCTATATTCATAGAAAAGCGGTTTATATCACCTGTCAATCACTTCAAAATGTGTCCAAGGGGACGTCTCATGGTGAAAGGTGCCCGGCCGTTTAGGTGCCCAGCGCCGCCTTCTGAGCTGAAATCGCCGCCCTCCCTTTCATTCGATCCGCCTGCCTCAGGTGACTAACCTTCCTTGTGCCCAGCCGTGCCCAGCCATGCCCGCCTGTGATGGAGCCCAGCACCGCCTATGTCTCCTCCTTTCATCAACGATAGATAGCCGTAATCTCGCGCATGCGCAGTTCTTTTCCTGAGGCTGATGCCAGCACAGGGAAGGAACACTATACCGGCACTGCGCATGCGCGAGCTCGCGCATCGCGAGATTACGGCTATCTATCGTTGATGAAAGGAGGAGACATAGGCGGTGCTGGGCTCCTTCACAGGCGGGCATGGCTGGGCACGGCTGGGCACAAGGAAGGTTAGTCACCTGAGGTAGGCGGATCGAATGAAAGGGAGGGCGGCGATTTCAGCTCAGAAGGCGGCGCTGGGCACCTAAACGGCCGGGCACCTTTCACCATGAGATGTCCCCTTGGACACATTTTTAAGTGATTGACAGGTGATATAAACCTCTTTTTTATGAATATAGAGCCACAGGGGCATTTGATAAACTCACTTTAGGATTCAGTGTTTTACAAGGGACATCGCCATATGTTTAGCTTATAGGGCTCATTTCTGATGACAGAATCCCTTTAAGTGTCAAGTTATGGACTGCAACATCTGGACATTGCATAAGAGAACGCAGATACCTAATATATCTGCCACAGCAAATCATTGTAATTGACCCTGTTAGCTTTATAACCGTATCCAAGGTCAATAGTCTCTTACCCAAGAGAAAGCAGCAAATCCATACTGATGAACTGGTTCCTTCCTGTAATTTATTAGACAGAAGATCCTGCAGGAGAGACCTATAGAGCGCAGCTCTGGGGGGAAGCATCAATTACTGATAATAATAGAATATCTATCACTCCACATAGGTTCAAACAGTCTCCTACTTAATGCCTGGAGAGCCTGACATGCCGGACACATATCTTTTGGCCAAAAGACTGTGAATTGGTAGCCCGGAGCCTGATACTCTGTAGGGAGTGACTGTTCTGTCACTATTGACAACCAGGTGTGAAGTATAGAGACTTTGCTGCTACCATTGTCAGTAGGGTTGCTACCTGGCCGGTATTTCACCAGCTAGGAAGGTATTTTGCTTAGATTGCCAGTATTGGTATTTTTTTTACAGGCTATAATAATTAGTAGTCATTTTGTCAGACAACTTCAATGGTTCCTCAGTCAGCTGATTCTAAGCGGCTGGCTGAGGAAGTGGAAGGCAAAGTGCGTAGCACTGCATACGACAAGAACCAGTGTGAAGGCATCTGCTTAGGAGTCCCAGCTCTGTGTCCATATATGGCTTAGGAGTCCCTGCTTTATGTCCATATAGGGCTTAGAAGTCCCTGCTCTATGTCCATATATGGCTTAGGAGTCCCTGCTCTATGTCCATATATGGCTTAGGAGTCCCTGCTCTATGTCCATATATGGCTTAGGAGTCCCTGCTCTATGTCCATATATGGCTTAGGAGACCTTGTTCTATGTCCATATATGGCTAAGGAGTCCCTGGTCTGTGTCCATATATGGCTAAGGAGTCTCTGCTTTATGTCCATATATGGCTAAGGAGTCCCTGCTCTATGTCCATATATGGCTTAGGAGTCCTTGTTCTATGTCCATATATGGCTTAGGATTCCCTGCTCTATGTCCATATATGGCTTAGGAGTCCCTGCTCTATGTCCATATATGGCTAAGGAGTCCCTGCTCTACAGTATGTCCAGATATGGAGTCATTTATTCTGCGAGTTCCTGATCTGACTCCATATATGGCTGTGTCCATATATGGAGTCAGTGCTTTGAAGATAAAGAGGGTATCCTCAAGCACTGTCAGTATGCTTAGGGACACCCTGTGTATTTAAATTTTATTACCCTCTATTTTTTAAGTGTTTCTGCCCAGATTTGAACTCATCACAATCTACTGTACATTAAAGACAAGAACCTTAACCACTGAGCTATACAGCTTAATGTCAATCTGCGATAGATATATTCTGGCTAAAAATCTTAGTAGTAGTTTCCCATGTATTATGTATTCGTATATAACAGAGTTTTCATTTTATATTTTTTTTTTATTAGTAACTGCAAAAAAATGTTATGGCACAAAATAAATTTGCAATTACGGAAAAAAATAATATAAAATTATACTTCTGCTATGTATACATACATAATACATGGGAAACCACGATTGAGGTTTTTAGCCAGAATATATCTGTTATTTATTTGCATTGAGCTCTATAGCTCAGTGGTTAATGATTTAGCCTTTAATGTAGATGTAATGAGTTCAAAACCAGGCAGAAACCCTTCATAAATAGTGGCTAAATAAAACTTAAATACATAGGGGTATCCCCAACAGTGAAAAGTTTGATTTTATTAAAAAAAGGTGCAAAACCTGATCAAATACCGCCTTTTGTAAAGGCACACCCCCTTTTAACCTGTGTAAGCTTGACCGGTATTTTTTGTTGGGAAAGGTGACAACCCTAGTTGTCAGGACCCAGTGGAATTAATAAAGAGCTTGTAGCAACTGTCCCGTTGCTGTCAGTAACTTCCAAGCCTCGTTCTTCACAATTCTTTCTGTGTTAAGCTCTGTGCCGCCATACTATGTGTAACCAGTAAAGAATGACCTTGGTAATACACGGACAGATGGAGAGATAGAAATGTCATTACCTGGAGCAATATACAGCAAGTTGTAATACACGCCAGCAGAGCCCAGAGCGGTGTCATCTCAGGTCTAATGTCACTCTACAATCACACTCTGAGAAGCTGTCAACCTTCATCGTGTGAGCTTATCTGTCAGCAAAATCCATAGTGACCGGTGTAATGGAGCTGTGCTGATCTCCAATACTCGGCCAATAGCTATATGGACCTATAATGTATGTCCACATTGTACCTTCACACTGCTCCTCCATAATGTACCTCCAGACTGTACCTCTGCACTATATTTCAATATGTACCCCCATAACGTACCTATTCTGTACCTCCACACTGTACCTCAGTAATGTTCCTCCATACTGTTCCTCCGTAATGTATCTCCAGAATGTACCTCTGCACTATACCACTATACTGTTCCTCCATACTGTACCTCCATATTGTTCTTCCATACTGTACCTCTGCACTATACCGCAATAGTGTACCTCCATACTTTTTATCCATACAATACTGTACCTCCCAACCATACTTTCATACTGTACTAGCACTGCACTATACTGCTATACTGTACTAGCACTGCACTATACTGTACCACTATACTGTACTAGCACTGCACTATACTGTACCACCATACTGTACAAGCACTGTACTATACTGTACCACCATACTGTACTAGCACTGCACTATACTGTACCACCATACTGTACTAGCACTGCACTATACTGTACCACCATACTGTACTAGCACTGCACTATACCACCATACTGTACTAACACTGCACTATACTGTACCACCATACTGTACTAACACTGCACTATCATGTACCACGATACTGTACAAGCACTGCACTATACTGTACCACGATACTGTACTAGCACTGCACTATACCTCCATACTGTACTAGCACTACACTATACTGTACCACAATACTGTACAAGCACTGCCCTATACTGTACCACCATACTGTACAAGCACTGCACTATACCACCATACTGTACTAACACTGCACTATACTGTACCACCATACTGTACTAGCACTGCACTATACCACCATACTGTACTAACACTGCACTATACTGTACCACCATACTGTACTAACACTGCACTATCATGTACCACCATACTGTACAAGCACTGCACTATAATGTACCATGACACTGTACTAGCACTGCACTATACTGTACCTCCATACTTTACTAGCACTGCACTATACTGTACCTCCATACTGTACTAGCACTGCACTATACTGTACCACCATACTGTACTAACACTGCACTATACTGTACCACCATACTATACTAACACTGCACTATCCTGTACCACCATACTGTACAAGCACTGCCCTATACTGTACCACCATACTGTACTAGCACTGCACTATACTGTACCTCCATACTTTACTAGCACTGCACTATACTGTACCTTCATACTGTACTAGCACTGCACTATACTGTACCACCATACTGTACAATCACTGCAGTATACTGTAGCACCATACTGTACTAGCACTGCACTATACTGTACCACCATACTATACAAGCACTGCACTATACTGTACCACGATACTGTACTAGCACTGCACTATACTGTACCACCATACTGTACTAGCACTGCACTATATTGCTATACTGTACCTCCATACTGTACTAGCACTGCACTATACTGTACCACCATACTGTACTAGCACTGCACTATACTGTACCACCATACTGTACTAGCACTGCACTATACTGTACCACCATACTATACTAACACTGCACTATCCTGTACCACGATACTGTACAAGCACTGCACTATACTGTACCACCATAGTGTACTAGCACTGCACTATACTGTACCACCATACTGTACTAGCACTGCACTATACTGTACCACCATACTGTACTAGCACTGCACTATACTGTACCACCATACTATACTAACACTGCACTATCCTGTACCACCATACTGTACTAACACTGCACTATCCTGTATCACCATACTGTACTAGCACTTCACTATACTGTACCTCAATACTTTACTAGCACTGCACTATTCTGTACCTCCATACTGTTCTAGCACTGCACTATACTGTACCACCATACTGTACAAGCACTGCACTATACTGTATCACCATACTGTACTAGCACTTCACTATACTGAACCACCATACTGTACAAGCACTGCACTATACTGTACCACCATACTGTACTAGCACTGCACTATATTGCTATACTGTACCACCATACTGTACTAGCACTGCACTATATTGCTATACTGTACCTCCATACTTTACTAGCACTGCACTATACTGTACCTCCATACTGTACTAGCACTGCACTATACTGTACCACCATACTGTACTAGCACTTCACTATACTGTACCTCCATACTGTACAAGCACTGCACTATACTGTACCACCATACTGTACTAGCACTGCGCTATACCACCATACTGTACAAGCACTGCACTATACTGTACCACCATACTGTACTAGCACTTCAGTATACTGCACCAACATACTGTACAAGCACTGCACTATACTGTACCACCATACTGTACAAGCACTGCACTATACTGTACCACCATACTGTACTAGCACTGCACTATACTGCCATACTGTACCTTTATACTGTACAAGCACTGCACTATACTGTACCACCATACTGTACAAGCACTGCACTATACTGTACCACCATACTGTACAATCACTGCACTATTTTGTACCACCATACTGTACTAGCACTGCACTATACTGCTATACCATACCTCCATACTGTACTAGCACTGCACTATACTGTACCACCATACTGTACTAGCACTCCACTATACTGTACCACCATACTGTACAAGCACTGCACTATACTGTACCACCATACTGTACAATCACTGCACTATACTGTACCACTATACTGTACTAGCACTGCACTATACTGTACCACCATACTGTACAAGCACTGCACTATACTGTACCACCATACTGTACAAGCACTGCAATATACTGTACCACCATACTGTACAAGCACTGCACTATACTGTACCACCATACTGTACAAGCACTGCACTATACTGTACCACCATGCTGTACAAACACTGCACTATACTGTACCTCCATACTGTACTAGCACTGCACTATACCACCATACTGTACAAGCACTGCACTATACCACCATACTGTACAAGCACTGCACTATACTGTACAACCATACTGTACAAGCACTGCACTATACTGTACCACCATACTGTACTAGCACTGCACTATACTGTACCACCATACTGTACTAGCACTGCACTATACCACCATACTTTACAAGCACTGCACTATACCACCATACTGTACAAGCACTGCACTATACTGTACCACTATACTGTACTAGCACTGCACTATACTGTACCACCATACTGTACAAGCACTGCACTATACTGTACCACCATGCTGTACAAGCACTGCACTATGATGTACCTCCATACTGTACAAGCACTGCACTATACTGTACCACTATACTGTACTAGCACTGCACTATACTGTACCACCATACTGTACTAGCACTGCACTATACTGTACCACCATACTGTACTAGCACTGCACTATACTGTACCACCATACTGTACTAGCACTGCACTATACTGTACCACCATACTGTACAAGCACTGCACTATACTGTACCACCATACTGTACTAGCACTGCACTATACTGTACTAGCACTGCACTATACTGTACCACCATACTGTACAAGCACTGCACTATACTGTACCACCATACTGTACTAGCACTGCACTATACTGTACCACCATACTGTACAAGCACTGCACTATACTGTACCACCATACTGTACAAGCACTTCACTATACTGTACCACCATACTGTACTAGCACTGCACTATACTGTACCACCATACTGTACAATCACTGCACTATACTGTACCACCATACTGTACTAGCACTGCACTATACTGTACCACCATACTGTACTAGCACTGCACTATGCTGGGTTTACTATACCTCCATACTGTACTAGCACTGCACTATACTGTACCACCATACTGTACAAGCACTGCACTATACTGTACCACCATACTGTACTAGCACTGCACTATACTGTACCACCATACTGTACAAGCACTGCACTATACCACCATACTGTACAAGCACTGCACTATACTGGGTTTACTGTACCTCCATACTGTTTCTACATACTGCACCTCTGAACTCTGCCTCTTTATTGTTCCTACATGGTGCATGTTTTAAATTTATAAAAACCATTATGATGTCTTCCACACACCATATATTGTATGCTGTGTGTCAGAGGCTACAGTGATTTACTATATGACAGCACATTACAGTATATACAGGCCCATAACAGACTCATAGGGACTTCAGTTACTGCCACACTGTGTTCCTGCAGCGCCTCCACAGAAATAATAAAGCATTAGGCGATTCTCATTTAAATCAATGGACAGGTCCTCCAGAGCATCGGATGAGCAGAAACTGATGCAGACAGGGCGCCAGATAATACCGCAATCCTACACACAACAGAAACACTAAGGACTAGTATACCGCTGACCTGTAGCTCTGACAGCCACAAAAATCGATGCGAAGGGTTAACATCAGCCGCAGCTTTACGCTTGTACAGTCTGTTTCATTGAATTATTTCACGCGTCCACCATGCCTGTTTTAGGATGATTTTTGTGATTCACGCTCTTTAATATTTACGATTCGATCTTCAGTTTTATGGTCGCCATAAGTCCATTCTTTTATACAGACTGCTACTCCTGAATCATTATTATTTTATTTATTGCCGCCCTCAGCTTCACATCTGAGTTCATGGCAGATTTCGTCATATTTGGCGGGCGAAAAATAGCACAGCATGCAGCACTATTTGACCGTACTATAAGTCAATGAGATCCATCGGGCGCCATTGGTGGCCATCATGTGACATCATGGGACGTGGCGGCTCATGTTCCTTGAAAACAAAAGGATCAGGCGTTGAGCTTCAACATGCCCGAGCCTTCTTTCTCCTGACATCATGTCAGTGGAAAGTCGGCATGCTGCCATAAATTATTGGGTGATGCTGCGAAATTGGCCGTTTTGGCCATCTTTACTTTTGTGAATTCTGCAGCGCCAAAGCAAGTGATGCTTCTTGGGACCATTTTTCATGAAGGTCCAGAACTTTCGGTGGATAAGTACGATCTTCAATGCTTTATTAAGGTACAAACCTGTATAAAAACTCCAGTACAATCACTTACGCGTTTCAACCAAATATTTCCAACTAAGACTATGTTTGGTCGAAACGCGTAGAAGTGAAAGTCTGAAAAGAAAGGCTAATTGTGTTTTACAAGTAGAATTTTCCACTTTGGATAAGAAACAAGCACTTTTTCCCGCCCCCCGCCCATTAATACCTTAATAGGATCTATGATAATTGGTTTTCCAAACGAAACAATCCTTTTAAGGGTAGGTTCACACATAGGTTTTTTTTTGGCACCTTTTTTTTTTTATTGGAAAAGACGCCAACTCCAGATGTTAGCTGAAAGTCTATGGGATATAAGAAATGCAGGAAGCACACACATTTTTTCGTTAGTGCCATGTTTGTTTTTTAAAATTAGGTGGAGTTTTTTTGTGTCTCTGGCTGCCAATTTTTTTTTAATGCAGCATGTTGAAGCAAAGGGCGAGAAAATGAATTTATTCCACCATGACTTGAATCGGACGCCCCATTCGGCCAATTAAAATTTGCTCATCTCTAGATTTAACACAAAATACATCACTAAAAACGTATGCAGTTTGTTTGGTGTTTTTTAAGCAGCAAAAAAATGCCTGAACAAATTTGTCTGTGAAGTAGCCTTTAAAGGGTTTCTGTCACCACAACTGTCCCTATTAAACAGGCTGACATTATACATGTGCAAATGTCAGCTGAATCTAACAGTGCTATTCTTTTTTTTACGTATGCCCCCGTTTTTGTGCCATTATAGGCTTTATTATATGCAAATCAGCCTCTAGGAGCAAGGGGGGAGCAACGCCCCCCCCTGCTCCTAGAGGCTAATTTGCATATAATAAAACGTATAATGGCACAAAAACGGCGGCATATGTAAAAAAAGAATAGCACAGTTAGATTCAGCTGACATTTGCACATGTATAATGTCAGCCTGTTTAATAGGGACTGTTGTGGTGACAGAAACCCTTTTCCAGGATGACTATGGTGCTAAGCAGATATGCTTATGTAGTTGATTATCTCATGTACATCTCCCCCATGCTTTATCCTTTTCAGTTTGGACTCTCCTCTTTCACGATGTACACCTATCAATCTGGTTTGTTTCCATCCTGTATGTAGCACTTCCTGTTGCCGTATCCAACCAAACCCATGATGCACTTCTCCTTCCTTTGCCACACCTCCAGCACTGCCCCTAACAACACTCGGCCAATTTATAGCTCCTCCCACCCAGCTAGTTACATAGACACACCTCCAGCACTGCCCCTAACAACACTCAGCTAATTTATAGCTCCTCCCACCCAGCTAGATACATAAACTCTCCCCTATCACTGCCAATAACAACGTCCAGCTATTTTATAGCTCCTCCCACCCAGCTAGATACATAAACACTCCCCTATTACTGCTCCGCCCATGATCATATGATCACAGGAAATAAGAAGGAGCTGCATGGACATGGTCATGTGACCACAGCCCAGAACGGGAGACAGGAGCAATAAAGAAAAAAAAATACGTTACAAAATTACAGAGATCTTCATAAATGATTATTTTAAAGGGTTTTCCAGGATTTTTATTGATGGCCTATCCTCAAGTGTGAATGCAGTAACCGCTCTGTCCACTACACAATGGACAGAGATGAGAAGTTCTGCTTCTGGAGCTACTTTGGAACAGCAGATCGATGGGGTTGCAGGGTGTCCAACCCCCACCGATAACATGTTGATGGTGTCTCATGTGGACAGGCCTTCAACATAAGAAGCCTTCGCTGTACAATGCCAATTATTTTCTCCAAGGATGAGTGTCACTGTGGAAATTTTGGATATGGTTTGTGTAGTTCTCATGTTCAGACAGATTTGGAGGCTCAATGTGGCAAGGAGAGGAGCAGGCAGGAGATACAGTTGCAAGAAAAAGTATGTGAACCCTTTGGAATGATATGGATTTCTGCACAAATTGGTCATAAAATGTGATCTGATCTTCATCTAAGTCACAACAATAGACAATCACAGTCTGCTTAAACTAATAACACACAAAGAATTAAATGTTACCATGTTTTTATTGAACACACCATGTAAACATTCACAGTGCAGGTGGAAAAAGTATGTGAACCCCTAAACTAATGACATCTCCAAGAGCTAAATGGAGTGAGGTGTCAGCCAACTGGAGTCCAATCAATGAGATGAGATTGGAGGTGTTGGTTACAGCTGCCCTGCCCTATAAAAAAAACACACACCAGTTCTGGGTTTTCTTTTCACAAGAAGCATTGCCTGATGTGAATGATGCCTCGCACAAAAGAGCTCTCAGAAGACCTACGATTAAGCATTGTTGACTTGCATAAAGCTGGAAAGGGTTATAAAAGTATCTCCAAAAGCCTTGCTGTTTATCAGTCCACGGTAAGACAAATTGTCTATAAATGAAGAAAGTTCAGCACTGCTGCTACTCTCCCTAGGAGTGGCCGTCCTGTAAAAATGACTGCAAGAGCACAGCACAGACTGCTCAATGAGGTGAAGAAGAATCCTAGAGTGTCAGCTAAAGACTTACAAAAGTCTCTGCCATATGCCAACATCACTGTTAGCGAATCTACGATACGTAAAACACTAAACAAGAATGGATTTCATTGGAGGATACCACAGAGGAAGCCACTGCTGTCCAAAAAAAGCATTGCTGCACGTTTACAGTTTGCACAAAAGCACCTGGATGTTCCACAGCAGTTCTGGCAAAATATTCTGTGGACAGAAAAAAAACAAAGTTGAGTTGTTTGGAAGAAACACACAACACTATGTGTGGAGAAAAAGAGGCACAGCACACCAACATCAAAACCTCATCCCAACTGTGAAGTATGGTGGTGGGGACATCATGGTTTGGGGCTGCTTTGCTGCGTCAGGGCCTGGACGGATTGCTATCATCGAAGGAAAAATGAATTCCCAAGTTTATCAAGACATTTTGCAGGAGAACTTAAGGCCATCTGTCCACCAGCTGAAGCTAAACAGAAGATGGGTGTTGCAACAGGACAACGACCCAAAGCATAGAAGTAAATCAACAACAGAATGGCTTAAAACAGAAGAAAATACGCCTTCTGCAGTGGCCCAGTCAGTCCTGACCTCAACCTGATTGAGATGCTGTGGCATGACCTCAAGAAAGCTGTTCACACCAGACATCCCAAGAATATTGCTGACCTTAAACAGTTCTGTAAAGAGGAATGGTCAAGAATTACTCCTGACCATTGTGCACGTCTGATCTGCAACTACAGGAAAAGTCTGGTTGAAGTTATTGCTGCCAAAGGAGGTTCAACCAGTTATTAAATCCAAGGGTTCACATACTTTTTCCACCTGCACTGTGAATGTTTACATGGTGTGTTCAATAAAAACATGGTAACATTGAATTCTTTGTGTGTTATTAGTTTAAGCAGACTGTGATTGTCTATTGTGACTTCGATGAAGATCAGATCACATTTTATGACCAATTTGTGCAGAAATCCATATCATTCCAAAGGGTTCACATACTTTTTCTTGCAACTGTAAATGAGGCCCTGAATGTCCTGGAAAATGCTATCATTTAACCTGGACCTAGAGTAAATCAGACAGGTAGTTCCTACACGGTGACCTACATTTACGCCCAAGTGCTCGCGGGAAAAAAGCAAGGCAAATGACAGTCTCTTTTCTATTCTACTAGCAGTGAACATAGAAGATGCTGATCTCTGCCCTTTAACAGGGACATCACAAGGAGGAGGGGTCCATGACAGGGTATGAAGATACAGGGTGAGGAAATTCTGCCCTTATTGACTGTGGCCTATGGGGAGCAAGGAGTCCCAACTGTATTCAAGACCCTGGTACCTGAGGGGCCCTAAGATCCCCTGCTAAGTAAAAAGACACCAGGATTATGAAGGGCATATAGTGGGTGGAGGTCCTGTTATAGATTTTGCACTGTGGCCTAGGAACTTTGAGATTGATTAACCCTTCAATCTCTGCAATTTCTGCAATGTATGTAGAGTGCGGCTGTCACGCTTCGGTGTGGGAGGGAAACACCACACCGAGCATAAGAGGGAAGGGGGAACAGGGAATCACGCCTGAGAACTAGGGAAGGAAAATTTACACCTCCTAGTGAAAACTCTAACCAAAATCCTGACTGACTACCAGTATGAACAGACCCCAAAAATGTAAAGGAAAGACTTACAGTAACTTCAAAGGAGCAATGTAAGCACCAGGAACTTAGCTGAGATCCAACCACAATCTATCCAAAGGTCCAAACAGAAGCTATAAACCGCAGAACATTGTGGGAGAAGCAACTATAAATAGAGAAAGTTAAATGACCCTAATTGCCACACCTGGGGAAAGAAGGTGTGGCAAGCACCAGAAACAACACAGACGTCATTTGATCCAAACGGAAAACATGTCAGATCAAACCATGTGTTGCCAGTCTCACCGATCTCCTGCCACCTGTCGCGGGAACATCCGTGACAGGTGCATTGTTATAGTGATTGCTGTGACGTCACTGTAGTTATAATCTTTGGTTTCCTTTACCTTATTGCAAATTTCCTGTAATTACAATATATAAAAGCTGTCAAGTATTTGCCAGTACAGCATGTTACACCACCGGTGAGAAGACTGTCACTTCTTATCATTGTATTGCTTGGTTTGCCTCCTTCCGTAGACAGACAGAACAGTCACTGCTTCTGTTTTATTGTACACTTGCTATCGGGCTTTCTCTGAAGGGCCAAAAAACACATGAGGTGATTCACTAAGGGATGTTCTATTTCAAGCCCACACCAAGGAGAAGGGCCCCCAACATCTCTCAATCTTCAGAACCAGAAGGCATCAGAAGTCTTATATCTTAATACCCAGGTCAAGAGAAAGAGGCTTGTTGGTGACTTTAGAAGCCCCCTTTTGCCATATCTTTTAGATGTTCTTGTGTGATCTGGTGCCAGCTTAGGCTGCCAACCAAGGATCCCCCATGGGTCAAAGTCCAGGCTCATCTTGAAGAGGAACCTAAGCGCCAAGCACCCCCACCCTCTCTAGACCACCACGAAGGACATCCCATAACAGCACAACACTTTGAAGATCCCGAGGGACAAATGAATGTCAATGTGTGTGTCACTGAACAATTACCCGAGTGAAGGGGGTCATACAGGGAGGAGATAAGAGAGCCACGTGGCCGGGAAAGAGAGGTTGTGTGTCCACTGCAGACAGTCCTATGTAGGGGAGCACTCTGAGAGGAGCATCACCTCTGCAGATCGCCTACAGTCTTCTGGTCTGCCTCAGCGGAGGATCCTGCCTCCCATTCCATTTGCACCCATGCATGCTGCATCCCCTGATATAACACTAGATTTGCTTCAATATGCAGTGAGTAAATGTTGCTGGGACTTGTGGGTCTGCTATTATGAAGCCTGCAGAGAAGATTTGCTGTTTTTGTAATACTAAAATGCACCTATGGTTCCTGGAAGAGGGCTAAGATCAGTTATATATGTTTGGTAGAAACTGTTGTACAGCCCTTTGGTTAACCCACCATAGAGACTTCTGTATATTGTTATACATGCCAGGCCTGGCATATAACCCCATTCCTTACCACAAGGGTTGTCATTATACCAGATTATACTTGTGTTCTGCTGTGTGACTTGTTGCACTTTATCCATATTTCCATTCCACATACTTGACCCACCGCCCTTCAACCTCAATCTGCCAAGTGGTTTAATTCTTGTTTCTTGAGTACTGAGCTTAGGAGAATGTTTCCCGAGTTGACCCCTGGCAACAGAGGAAAACCTTCCTGCAGAGCTTTGAGCAAGATTCAAGTAGAGGCAATGCATCATAAGGAAGTAGCAGCAGTGGTTAGCATAAAGTGCCATGAGATAGCTACAGTAATTTCTCAAGACAACCAGAAGGCCTGGACAAGAACACAGGAGAAGTTATCTGCCAACTTCCGAAAAATACAAGAAAGGACAACACCAGCGTGAGCAAGTAGGCAAGCAGTTTTTAACACTAAGCCATGCCTCTAACTAACCCAGACCCCTTAGTGCCCCCTTCATAATAGTTATGACCCCCCCCCCCCCCCCCCACAGTAGTCATGCCACTGACTGCCCTCACACAGTAGAATGCCCCCTTTGGCCCCTATACAGTATAATGAAGTTATGCTTTAGTGCCACCTTACAGTAAGAATGTCCTGTTTGTTCCCCCACAGTTATGCCCAATTAGTACCCCCACACAGTAGTTATGCATTCTTAATGCCCCCTTCAGAAGTATTGCCCCCTTAGTTCTACCACACAATAGAATGCCCCCATAGTGTCTCTACACATTAGAATGCTGCCTTAGTGCCCCTACATGCTTAATCCTCCATTAGACTTCTCCTTACAGCACTGCTGTCCCCTTAGTGTCACCCTACAGTAGTGCTGCCCCTGTAGTGCCCCCTTAAAATAGCAAAGCCCCTGTAGTGTTAACGAAAAAAAAAATATATATATATACTCTCCTAGCCTCGTTCACCTGACGAACGGAGCAAATCATGCTCTCCCCAGCAGCAGACGCAATGCTGTGACATTATTGTGCCACTTAAGCCGAGCAGGAGAGTGCACAGGAAGGCAGAGGATCCCCGACGTGTGACCTCTAGTCTCCAGCTCAGCTGCTGGGGAGAGCACAGGCCAGGGAATGGTGGAAGAGTAAGCTCAGTGCCCCCTGCTTCACCACTGTATTCAACAGTATTAGCTGAGACAGTTGAAATCAAGACATGCCACAGCCATCCTGGGACACCAGGACAGGTGCCGAATAGGCTTGAGCGAACCCAAACTGCAAAGTTCGGATTCGTACTGAACTTTGCGAGTTCGGGTATCCGGACCCGAACCCCGACTTTTTCACTGAAGTTTGGGTTCAGGTTTATAACGGAAAATAATAGCATTCTTAAGACAGAATGCTAAATAAAATGGCCATTGAGGGGATAAAAAAAAAAAAAACTGACCTCATCCATTTGATCGCACAGCCGGTATCCTCTTCTTTCTTCTTACTGCAGGACCTGCAAAAGGACCCGCGGTGACGTCATAACAGGTCCTGCTGAATGAAGATAGAAGGACCTGCGGTGACCACGTGGTGAGAGCGGTGACGTCATCGCAGGTACTTTTGCAGGTCCTGTAGAAAGAAGAAAGAAGAGGATACCGGCTGCGCGATCAAGTGGATAAGGTGAGTTTTTTTTAAATTATTTTTAACCCCTCAACGCCCATTTTATTTTGCATTCTTTCTTAAGAATGCTATTATTTTTCGTTATAACCATGTTATAACTGAAAATAATAAAGTGAAGTTCGGGTCCCCATTGACTTTAATGGGGTCCGGGTTCGGGGTCAAGGTCGGGTTTCAATGTGGCTCTAGAGCCAGCGGTTGACACCTCGGTGGGTAAACCTTCTGTGTCATATAGGCTTTTGAAAAGGCTAAAAGTTTCCCTGAAGAAGTTGAAGGTCCTGGATGTCTGGCGTACCCTGAATCCCAATAGCCGGGATTATACGTTTTACTCGCATGCTAAGATGTCCTTACACAGATTAGATTACCTGTTTCTACGAAATGTCTCTGGGGCCCGAATCGGTAGTATCACACTATCAGACCATGCTCCTGTTATTATTAGCTTCTCCCTGTCAGGACCACAGAGAAAAGAACGCTTATGCCGTCTCAATGACACCTTGATCCTAGACCCCACCCACGCTTGTAAACTTAAGGCCTTGATCTCTGAATTTTTTGCGTTTAACGATACTCCTGAATCCCCTCCCTCCCCCTCTATATTGTGGGAATCCCATAAGGTAGTACTCAGGGGAGAACTCATCGCCTTAGGGGCGTACGTGAAAAAACAGAGGATGCAAGCCTTGGATGCTTTGCTAGAGAAGATTGCTCGCCTTGAATCCTCCCACAAGGAATCACAGGCCTTACGCACCTTGGCAGAACTAACTGAAGCCAGAACTCGGTTAAAGAACCTATTGAATATCACCTCTGCTAAGTTGGTACTACACTCCCGTTTTAAAGCATATGCACACGGGAATAGAGGAAACAAACTGATGTCGGCAATTGCCAAGAAGCAGTTTGCTGACTCCTTTGTTTCCTCTATCAAGGACTCCAGAGGCAATGTTCACAAATCCACTCCTGATGTCGCTAAAGTGTTTTGCAATTTTTATGAGTCATTGTACAATTTACCCCCCCCCTTCAGGTTCTACTCCGGGTACACTCTCAGAGGCCACAGAAAAATTTCTTCAGACCCTGGACCTTCCCTCCATATCCTCTTCCAAAGCCTCCCACTTGACGAGACCCATCTCTGATTCGGAAATACATAAAGTTTTAATGTCTATCCCCTCAGGTAAGAGCCCTGGCCCCGATGGATTTTCCATCACCTATTATAAGTCCTTTAAGGATGTTTTGATCCCCCGTTTCAGGAATTTGTGCAATTATCTTCTTACTGGAGGCTCTTTGGCTCCTCATTCCTTATTGGCGCACATTACTGTCCTCCATAAGGAAAATAAGGACCCAACATGCTGCAGTAATTATAGGCCGATCTCCTTGCTTAATTGTGATGTGAAGTGGTGGGCAAAGATCCTGGCCACTAGGCTTCAGGAGGTTCTGCCTGACATTGTCCATGAGGAGCAGGTAGGCTTTGTCCATGGCAGACAGGGGTCTGAAAACACAATACGGCTTCTCCATCTGGTCAACTGGGCCAAGAGATCCTCTAAGCCCTTGGTCCTGGTGAGTACGGATGCTGAGAAGGCCTTCGACAGGGTCAGTTGGCAATTTATGTCGCGGACCCTGTCGAGGTTTGGCTTGCCGGACCAATTTATTAGTGCTATATACACCTTATATTCGGCCCCCTCTGCCATGGTCAAAGTTAATGGAGCACTTTCCCCTCCATTTCACATCACTAACGGGACGAGGCAGGGTTGTCCCCTCTCTCCTGCACTATTCATTTTGGTGATGGAGACCCTTTTATGTAAAATTAGAGCAGACCCGGACATCAGAGGCCTTCAGGTTGGCTCCTGTACTTAAATTACTGCAGCATTTGCGGATGATCTTTTAGTCATGATCTCCAATCCTAAAGAGGCCTTGCCCAAATTGTTGAGCATATTTGAGGACTTCGGATTTGTATCCAATTTTAAAATTAACTATGGGAAATCCATGGCTCTCAACATTTCCTGCCCCCAATCTGAGATTAAGGTTCTTAAGCGTACTACCCCATTTACTTGGGCCTCCAGAGACATTTCGTTCTTGGGGACTCATATTTCTGCCAATGTCCAAGACCTAGCTTCGCTTAACTTTTTACCGCTCCTACAAACTGTCCGTGTCCATTTACAAAACTTGAAACTTCCATTTGTATCCTGGGTTGGAAGGAAAAATTATCTTAAAACCTTCATCCTCCCCAAATTTTTATACCTACTGCAATCCCTGCCTATTTGGCTTCCAAACTCATATTTTACAGAAGTCCGCCGAGTGTTCACACGCTTCCTCTGGAATGGCAAATCACCTCGTATTGCATATTCGGTTCTCACAAGAGATAGGAGATTCGGAGGCTTTGGGATGCCGGATGTAAAACAGTATTATACTGCGGTTCAGCTTTGTAGATGTGTAGCTACTCTATCCCGCCACCCTAGTTCCCTCTGTTCTCACCTTGAGTCCGTACTACTTACCAACCAAGAACATCTTACTCTATGGGGTGTTAGGCCCTTTTCGGCAAATCATTACTCTTCCTCCCCGGTTTGGAAGGGTATGTTGGTGGAGTGGTCTAAAATGGTTCAGTCTCAAATATTTCGCTTTCCTAACCCTTGCATGCCACTCAAACTACTACAAAGCTACATCCATCCTGCTGTGTCAAACCCCTCCGGGATTTGGTCGAGGCTCGCTGATTTATCTTTGCGAGATGTCCTTCTCCCGGATGGTAGTTTACATTGGGACTCAATTATGGACCGCCCTGAGGTTAAAACCGCTCCGTTTTTTCATTTAACTAATTTCCAAAGGGACACTAGACTGTGTTGTGTTTCTCTCCCTAGTGGTGGGTCTTGTTCTTGGCTGGAGAGGAAGATCTTGGCTGATAAACCTCCCCCTAGACCATTATCCCAGATGTATAAAGAATTACTCTCCTCCTTGCCACCGGAGCTCCATTATATGATCTCCTGGGAGCGGGAGCTATCCCTGAACCTTACGGAACCGGAAAAAGCATTCGTTCTGGCGCATTCACATGGTTTTAATCGCTGTGTGAGGATTCCTTTAAGCTTCTCAGTAGGTGGTATAAGACACCTGAGTTCTTGCATAAGCTGAACCCTGAGGTCCCTGAAACCTGCTGGAGGTGTGGCATAGAAACTGGATCGCTGTCACACATTTGGTGGCTCTGCCAGAAGATCCAACCTTTTTGGAAATCTATTGAGTTGCTGATCAACCGTATATGTGATACTAAGCTCATCCTTGACGCGAAACTTGTCTTGTTATGGTGCCCAAATAGTACACTCACTCCAGCCAAGAACAATCTCCCGACAATGCTGCTTACAGCAGCTAAATTACTTATTCCCTTCTTGTGGAAAAATGATTCTCCCCCAACTCTTCATATGTGGACAGATAAGGTGGATCAGATCTACTGTTTTGAGGAGCTTGCGCATTGGGAAAATAACTCACGCTCTCGCTTCTAAAAATTATGGTCTCCATGGAAAGCACATAGAAACTTTACATAATAGGAACTCTACATATCTGAGCAGATTCTCCTTCCTTCCCTTTCTCCTGTATTCCCCCTTTCCCCCCTTTTCTCATCCTTTCCCTCTCCATATTCCCTCTCTCCCTTTGGATTTATGTTTTAAATCATTGCTTGTGATTTCTTGCATTGTTCACACAGGATGCATATGTCTGATTGCTATCATATGATTTATTGTCATCGCATTGTTGTCATGTGTGAGCTCACAGCTCTGATTCTTCTTTCAATAAAAAGAAATATGGTTAAGAATATAACTACTATAATACTGCTCCTATGTACAAGAATTTAACTACTATAATACTGCCTCCTATGTACAAGAATATAATTACTATAATACTGCCTCCTATGTACAAGAATATAACTACTACAATACTGCTCCTATGTACAAGAATATAACTACTATAATACTGTTCCTATGTACAAGAATATAACTGCTATAATACTGCTCCTATGTACAAGAATATAACTACTATAATACTGCTCCTCTTGTACATAGGAGGCAGTATTATAGTAGTTATATTCTTGTATATAGGAGTAGTATTATAGTTGTTATATTCTTATATATAGGAGGCAGTATTATAGTAGTTGTAGCATTGTACATAGGAGGCAGTATTATAGTAGTTATATTCTTGTACATAGGAGCAGTATTATAGTAATTATATTCTTGTACACAGGAGCAGTATTATAGTAGTTATATTCTTGTACATAGGAGCTGTATTATAGTAGTTATATTCTTGTATATAGGAGCAGTATTATAGTAGTTATATTCTTGTACATAGGAGCAGTATTATAGTAGTTATATTCTTGTATATAGGAGCAGTATTATAGTAGTTATATTCTTGTACATAGGAGCAGTATTATAGTAGTTATATTCTTGTACATAGGAGCAGTATTATAGTAGTTATATTCTTGTACATAGGAGGCAGTATTATAGTAGTTATATTCTTGTACATAGGAGGCGGTATTATAGTAGTTATATTCTTGTACATAGGAGCAGTATTATAGTAGTTATATTCTTGTACATAGTAGCAGTATTGTAGTAGTTATATTCTTGTACATAGGAGCAGTATTATAGTAGTTATATTCTTGTACATAGGAGGCAGTATTATAGTAGTTATATTCTTGTACATAGGAGCAGTATTATAGTACTTATATTCTTGTACATAGGAGCAGTATTATAGTAGTTATATTCTTGTACATAGGAGGCAGTATTATAGTAGTTATATTCTTGTACATAGGAGCAGTATTATAGTACTTATATTCTTGTACATAGGAGCAGTATTATAGTAGTTATATTCTTGTTCATAGGAGGCTGTATTAAAAAAGTTATATTCTTATTTATCAATGTTGTATTGAGATCTCATAAAGGTCCTAGAAAGATTAACATTACATATAGATTGGTGTAGTACAGATATATACTGGTTATATGGAGATTGTTGCTGTATTGTAATTGTGGTTGTACAGATTTCAGAATTGTACAGAGATTGTAATGCACCAGACACTCATCTTTCTACTGTATAAGCGCTGTAATATTGAAGCATTGCTTAGAACAATATACAGAGTGATTATATACTGTACGTAGTCTTGCTCAGAGCTTCATCCTTTATTGCTGCCTGGATTCTATCATTCATGAGCTGAAGCCGTACATTTCTCTGCCCATTCATGTCCAAATATAGCAAGAGAGTGAGCGATTCCCAGCTTTAATTTCTAGGCATCTTCTCTATAAACTGCAAAGTCAGCCGCAGTGGTATCTAAGATTCCTTCACCTTGGGCAGTAATTGATGCTTGATTGCTATATGTAAATACAATGGCCAAACCAAGTGACTTGTTGGCATATAGAACCAATCCCCGTCCTGGCACCCTACAACATGCCGTGCAAGCTAAGCTACATCTCTGTTGTAGAACATTGTCAGACTTCATTCAGGTAGTTTAGAATCTTAATCAGCCATAATTAGTTATCACCAACATGAATGTGTGATTGTTCACGTTTCTTAAAGGGACAGTCCATATGGCTGTGAGGGAGAGTATAAAAGATCAGTCTTCACCTATAACTTATAACTATAGTTTTTCTTGTGTTTTGCTAGTGATAAAAAAAAATTAAATTGGGAAATAAATCTGTTTTATTTTTTTGTCGCCATATTTTGACCCCTATAACTTTTTTGAGCTTCATGGGGGCTCATTTTTTTGCGGGGCAATCTGAACTTTTCATTGATACCATTCTGAGGTGTGTATGACTTTTTGATCACTTTTTATAAAAAAAATTGTAGAAAAAGAAACGACCAAAAACGTCAAATCGCCCATTTGGAGGCTGTTTTCTGTTTTGCTGTTTGCCGTATGGGGAATATATTTTTATATTTTTATACTATGGTCATTTTTGCACATCACGACACCCATGATGTGTAATTTTTTATTCTTTTATTTTGATTTTGGGAAAAAGGCGGTGATTAGAATTTTTATGGGTTTTTTTTATTCACATTTTTTTCAACTTTTTATTTTTTTTACCACTTTTTTATAGTTCCCATAGGGAACTATAACATGCAATAATCTGATTGCTATGATCATAGACTCCAATGCACTTGCATTGGAATCTATGATGATTTTACTACTTTCCTATGGAGCCCTATTAAAGGCAAGGGCTCCATAGGAAATACTATGCAGCAGCCTCCTGTGATTCACAAAGACAGGGTCTGCTGCACACATGCTCCGGCTCCTCTGATCGCCACATGGGGGGTGTTCATTGCGCTCAGATGCCGTGGTCAGGATTGACCACGGCATCTGAGGGTTTAAATGTCTGTGATCGGCATTACTGCCGGTTGTGGACATGAGCCGCGGGTGTCCGCTATAAGAAGCAGACGGCCACCCGCGGCTATGGCGCCCGCATCGCTCAGGAACGGGCGCCATCTTTAAAGACCCGGCCAGCGCCATTCTATTACGGCGCTGGGGGTGAAGGGGTTAATAGTTTTACACTGACAGACAATAGTACTTTGGAATACTATTAATGCCAAGTCATTATGGACAGGGTCAAAGTATCACAAGTTCTAGTTCCGTAGGAGGAGGAAAAAAGCTTGTTTAAATCCAATAAAATTTTATTTAAGAAAAAGCAAACATAAACTTCAAAAAATAAATGAAAACATTTAAAAAATTAACACTACACAATAATAACGAAATATATATAGTAGCATACAAAAGTTTGGGCACCCCAGTCAAAATTACTCTTACTGTGAACAGTTAAACAAGTTGAAGTGATCTCCATAAGGCATAAAAACATTCCCTTTGTTTTTTATAGGGGTTTTCTCACTTCAGCAATTGGCATTTATCATATAGAGCAAGTTAATACAAGGCACTTACTAATGTATTGTGATTCTCCATATTGCCTCCTCTACTGGCTGGATTAATTTTTCTATCACTTTATACACAGCTCGCTTGTTGTTCGTGCTTGCACATTATAGGAAAAATTGCCGGGCTCTCTAGTGGCTGGGACCGTGAGAGTGCACATAGGTACGCATGCGCAGCAGATGCCATCCCGGCCACCTCATATCGGCACTGCATAACCATGGAAACGAGCAGTGTATAATGTGATGGAAAAATGAATCAGGCCAGGCAAAGGAGGCAATATGGACAATCACAATACATTAGTAAGTGCCTTGTGTTAACTTTCTCTTCATGATAAATGCCATTTGCTGGTATGAAAAAACCCCAACAATTTTTTTTCTTCTCCTCTTTTACATTTTCAAAATAACAAAAAAGGAAAAGCGCCTGAAGCAAAAGTTTGGGCACCCTGCATGGTTAGTACCTAGTAGCTCCCCCTTTGGCAAGTGTCACAGCTTTTTGCATCCAGTCTTTCAATTATTATTTAAGGGAATTTCATCCATTCTTCCGTGCAAAAGTCTTCTGTAAGATTCCTGGAATGTCTTGCATGCACTGCTCTGTTGACGTCTATCCACAGATTTTCAATGATGTTCAGATCAGGGGACTGTGAGGTCTATGGTAAAACTTTCAGCTAGGACCCTTTGAGGTCATCTACTGTGGACTTCCAATGATGATCAGGGGACTGTGAGGGCCATGGTAAAACCTTCAGCTTGCACCTTTTGAGGTACTTTCAGGTTGCCATTTCCTTAGTTTAAACCATAATTAAGAAATGGCAGTTAACAAGAACAGTGGTGGTCATTAGAAAGTCTGGAAGACTAAGAAAATTTTCAGAGACAGCTGCTCGTAGGATTGCTAAAAAGGCAAACCAGAATCGCCTCTTGACTGCAAAAGACCTTCAGGAAGATTTAGCAGACTCTGGAGTTGGGGTACACTGTTCTACTGTTCAGTGACACCTGCACAAATATAGCCTTCAAGGAAGAGTAATCAGAAGAACATATTTCCTCCCTCATCAACACAAAATTCAGCATCAGAAGTTTGCAAAAGAACATCTAAACAAGTTTGATGCATTTTGGAAACAAGTCTTGTGGACTGATGAGGTTAAAATAACACTCTTTGGTCACAATGAGCAAATGTATGTTTGGAGAAAAAAGGGCCCAGAATTTCATGAAAAGAACACCTCTCCAACCATTAAGCATAGTGGTGGATCAATCATGCTTTGGGTTTGTGTTGCAGCCAATGGCACAGAGAACATTTCACGGGTAGAGGGAAGAATGGATTCAATGAAATTCTAGCAAGTTCTGGAAGAAAACACAACACCAACTGTAAAAAAGCGGAAGTTGAAAAGAGGATGGTTTCTACAAATGGGTAATGATTCCAAACTAACCTTAAAATCTACAGTAGACGACCTCAAAGGGTTCTAGTTGAAGGTCTTACCTTAGATCTCACAGTACCCTGATCTGAACATTGTTAAAAACTTGTGGATAGACCTCAAAAGAGCAGTGCATACAAGACAGCCCAGGAATCACAGAACTGGAAGACTTTTGCACAGAAGAATGGATAAAAAAAATCCCTCAAACAAGAATTTAAAGACTATTGGCCTGCTACAATAAGTGTTTACAAGCTGTGATACTTGCCAAAGGGGGCGCTACTAGGTAATAACCATACAGGGTATCCAAACTTTTGCTTCTGGCTCTTTTCCTTTTTTGTTATTTTGAAAATGTAAAAGATGAAAAAAAAAAAAAAAAAAAAGGTTTCTGCTTAAAATAAAAATGCCTCTTGGAGATCATTTCATCTTCAACTTGTTTAACTGTTCAGAGTAACAATAGTTTTGACCAGGGGTGTCCAAGCTTTTGCATGCCACTGTTATATATACTGTATATGCAGTGAGGAACAGAAGTATTTGAACACCTGAGAAACAGCAAGAATTCTGGCTCTCAAAGACCTGTTACTGTTCCTTTAAAATGTCCACCATTACTCCACTCATTAATATAACTTAGTAGCACCTGTCTGAGCTCTTTAAATACGACTGTCCACCCCACAGTCAGTCAGACGCCAACTACTACCATAGGCAAGACCAAAGAGTTGTCAAAAGACACCAGAGACAAAATTGTGGACCTCCACAAGGCTGGAAAGGGCTACGGGGCAATTGCCAAGCAGCTTGGTGAACTGTTGGAGCAATTGTTAGAAAATGGAAGAGGCTAAAGACGACTGTCAGTCTCCCTCGGACTGGGGCTCCATGCAAGATCTCACCTCATGGGGTATCACTGATGATAAGAAAGGTGAGGAATCAGCCCAGAACTACAAGGTAAGAGCTGGTCAATGACATGAAGAGAGCTGGGACCACAGTTTCAAAGATCACTGTCGGTAGAACACTACGCCGTCATGGTTTCAAATCATGCATTGCACGGAAGGTTCCCCTGCTCAAGTCATCACATGTGCAGGCCCGTCTGAAGTTTGACAATGACCATCTGGATGATCCAGAGGAGGCATGGGAGAAAGTCATGTGGTCAGATGAGACCAAAGTTGAACTTTTTGGTCTAAACTTCACTCGTCGTGTTTGGAGGAAAAAGAAGGATGAGTTGCATCCCAAAAACACCATCCCTACTGTGCAACATCATGCTTTGGGGGTGCATTTCTGCGAAGGGGACAGGACGAGTGCACTGTATTAAGGAGAGGATGAATGGGGCCATTTATTGTGAGATTTTGGCCAACAACCTCCTTCCCTCAGTCAGAGAATTGAAGATGGGTCGTGGCTGGGTCTACCAACATGACAACGACCCGAAGCACACAGCCAGGATAACCAAGGAGTGGCTCTGTAAGAAGCATATCCAGGTTCTGGAGTGGCCTAGCCAGTCTTCAGACCTAAATCCAATAGAACATCTTTGGAGGGAGCTGAAACTGTAATGACCGACGACACGCACAGGGAGGAAAACAGGGAAAGCCCTGCCCAAGGGAGAGGGAAAGGTGGTGACCCCTAACTCACCTTGCGGCTGGCACCTGACTGCCCTGACGTCCCTAGACGGGTTCCTCACCCGTGCGGCGATCGCGTGCCTAAACCCTGGCTTTCCCTAATATGAGCCCTGGATAGTGAACAGGCCGGTGGGATTGCTAGTCCACACCACTATCACTAAGAGGGAAACACCAGGGAGAGGACAGACAAAACATACAAACACATACACCCAGGTGGGCGACCACAATAAACCAAAAAGGTCCAACAGGGATCTGGAGGGTAGCGTACTGGACCAACTACCAGCGAACGCAGCAACACAGCTCCAGAAGGTCAGAATAGATGTCCAGGCAGGAAGTTCTATCTCTGGCAACCAGAGAAGTGTGAGAGAGAAATATAAGGAGGTCTGGGAGTGCTGGACAAGGAACAGCTGAGGAGAAGGAGCTACGGATCTCTGAGTGAGCCAAAAGGGTTTGCTAAGCAAACCCAGAAAGCTACCATAAGGAAAACAGCCCTATCTTAAATAGAGCGTGCAGCCAACCGCTGCGACTTCCTGACCCCGGGTATAACGGAGTCAGGCGTGGTCCTCGACACCCTCGTGACAGTACCCCTCTCTCTACGAGGGGCCTCCGGACACTCAGGACCAGGTCTCCCAGGATGAGAGGCATGAAAAACCCGAACTAACCTGTCGGCGTTTACCTCAGACGCAGAAACCCACATTCTTTCCTCGGGACCGTAACCTCTCCAATGCACCAGATATTGAAGAGAGCGGCGGACCCGACGAGAATTAACAATTTTGGATATCTGAAATTCTAGGTTACCATCCACGACAACAGGAGGGGGTGGCAGCGGTGATGGTTCTAGAGGTGGAACATATTTTTTGAGTAACGACTTATGAAAAACATTATGAATTTTAAAAGTCTGAGGTAACTCCAGGCGAAAAGCCACGGGGTTGATGATGGCTACAATTTTGTAAGGGCCAATAAACCTAGGACCCAGGTTCCAAGAGGGAACCTTCAATTTAATATTCCTAGTAGACAACCACACATAGTCATTCACTCCTAGGTCCGGACCTGGCGACCGTCTCTTATCAGCCATGCATTTGTATTTACCTCCCATATTTTTCAAGTTAGCTTGCACCTTCTGCCATACCGATGAAAGAGATGACGAAAACCGTTCCTCTTCGGGAACCCCAGAAGACCCCCCCTCTTTGAAAGTACAGAATTGGGGATGAAAACCATATGCACCAAGAAATGGTGACTTGCCAGTGGATTCCTGACGACGATTATTTATGGCAAACTCAGCTAACGGTAAATATGATGACCACAACTCTTGGTTTTCAGACACAAAACATCTTAAATATGTCTCAAGGTTTTGGTTGGTACGCTCAGTCTGTCCATTCGACTGAGGATGGAAAGCAGAGGAAAAGGACAAGTGTACCCCCAAACGAGAACAAAAAGCTTTCCAAAATTTAGAAATAAACTGGGTACCCCGATCCGAAACAACATCGGAGGGGACCCCGTGAAGCTTCACGATTTCACTGACGAATACCTGAGCAAGAGTTTTAGCATTAGGTAGTGCGGGTAACGCAATGAAGTGTACCATTTTGCTAAACCTGTCCACTACTACCAAAATAACTGTTTTACCCGCAGACAAAGGTAAGTCAGTGATAAAATCCATTGACAGATGTGTCCACGGTCTATTGGGAATGACGAGTGGTAATAGAGACCCTGCAGGACGTGTATGTGAAACTTTTGCGCGCGCACAGGTAGAACAAGAAGACACAAAATCCAATACATCCTGACGCAACCTTGGCCACCAAAAACGACGAGACAATAGTTCCAAGGTTGCTTTACTACCCGGGTGCCCAGCAAGTGCCGAATTATGATGTTCCTTTAATAATTCGAAACGTAAGTTCAACGGTACAAACAATTTCTCTGAGGGGCAAGAGACCGGGGCGTCCCCCTGGGCCTCTGTTGAGGAACGGTTGAGACATATGCATATATATCCATGCATGCCTGCAAACACGTGCGGGCATGTATGGTATATATGTGCATACATTAGCCATAGCATCATGGGACGATGTGCGCAGATGTGCCCAGCATCTGCGCACGTCTGCCCATGGTGATCCCCAGGGGCTCATGGTGGCCCCTGTGGGAAATATGTGCCCCCTTATATTGTAGGGGCTTGTGCCCTCTTATATTGTAGGGGCTTGTGCCCCCTTATCTGTGCCCCCTTATATATGAATGTGGCCCCTTAGATAATCCCCCTTAATATATGCCCCCTTATCATATATATATGTGCCCCTATACAGTTATATAGGAGGGCTTATTCCTGCCCCTATGTGAATAATGTCCGTTCATATATGCTTATAGATGTGCCCCAAGCATCTATGGACATATATGGCCGGAATCCCGCTCATATGCGCCTGCTGGGTGGGTGGAGGAGACAGACAGTTGGACAATTATGTCCAGCGTCGGCCTCTACAAAGGACAGAGGATCAAAAAGATCCTCTGCCCTTTGTCACCATCTCCGGCAGCGCTGGAGATGGTATGCCTAACAGGGACATGGGAACAGAGTTCCCATGCCCCTGTCTGCCGCTCACCTCAGGCGCTGTAATTACAGCGCCAGAGATGTGCGATATCTCCACAGGCGGGAGGATCAAAGGATCCCCCTGCCTGGGAGAGCGGGCTGGCGCAGGGCGGTAAAACGGGCGCGAGTGCTGCAGGGTTTAAATACCCCAGCAGCACTGCGCTCTTACAGTTGGGTCCCCCCCCCCCTGAAGGTGAGCGCACCCGGCGCTGGGATAGAGAACCCCTGCCTGCCTGCCGCAGCAGAGCGCTGTGCTCTGCGCTCAGAAGTGGACCCCCTGCATGCCGGAGTGAAGATCCCCCCCCCCCCCACTAAGAGGAGAGAGCGCAGCCAGCGAAGGAGCTGCGCTCCTGCACATACCCGAAAGGCTGGCAGCGCTCTGAAGAGAAGTGGAGGAGACTAGGCTGAGTAGTTGAGCCCAGAACAGCCCTGAGGAGGAGAGCAGAAGGACGGAGCAGAAGTTATACAGTCTAAGTATCACTTTCCCTGTCCTGCCTCCTCCTTAACCCTTGCTGCCCTGAAATATCTCACTGCCCCCCTGCCATTAACCCCTTCAGTGCCCAGCAGTCCCCCAATGGCAATCCCAGCAGCATTGCTGCTGCCCTTAACCCCTGCCCTGCTGCCCCAGGTCACAGTCCCCTGCTCTGCAACTCTGCTCCCCAGTCCCCTGTTAACCCCTTCAGTGCCCTGTTCCCCTACTCTCCCCTGGTTACCCCTGGAACCCTATACATCCCCTGGTTCCCTGTGTGCCTGCTCTCCCCTGGTTCACCCCCCATAGACCCCTGTACCCTGAATAACCCCTGTTTCCCTGCCTTGGTTCCTTTGTAGAGCATGCTTCTGCTCTGCAAACAAATCCTTTTAACCCTTCGTCGTACCCCGTAGGGACAGTGAATAGTCAGGTGGGGTGGATTGTTGATATTGAATGTGTGAATTGTATAGTTAGTTGATGGGTGGAAATGGGAATGTGTTAGTGTAGTTAGTATTGTTACTTATATTGTGGTGTGCTGCTATAAATATATATATCTATTCCATTGATATAGATATATATAATTATAAGCAAATATTAGACTGTGAATGCCTGATCCCTGCTACCACTGTCCTGATAACTCATAACCCTGTGTCCCTTGGCCTGCAGGCAATAACCCCTGCAGAGCCACCATTGTGTTTAACTCCTTGTACCCCTTAGGGACAGTGATTAGTCAGGCGGGTGGGTTGCTGATATTTGTGTGTATGCGAATGTATTATTGTAATGTATAGATAGTATGTGGGGTGGAATTTGGGATTGTGTAGTGTAGTTAGGCTTGTATTGTGTTTATTGTGTAGTGTAGTTAGGCTTGTATTGTGTTTATTGTAGTACTGTTTCTGTATTGCGGTGTGTACGTCTATATGTATATATATTCATATCCATTGATCCATGAATATATATAGATATAACGTATTGCTAGACTGATATAATTGTATTGTGTAATAAATATTCCTTATTGTTCATAATGCAGTGTATGGTGTTTTTAGTAGTCGCCGCCGTAGTATAGTGATAGTAAGGCGCATGCAGCTAGATTAGTGATTAGTGTAAGGCAATCAGTAGTGTTTTATGTTTATTTAGGTATAAATAGGCAGAGTCATCACTAGACGACTCTCGCCTATTTATGAATATTAATTATTGAGATTTGCATAAATATCAATAATTAATATCCCCTTTAACAGCCTCTAACACCTTCCCCTCCAAAACAGAGTGTACCGCAGAAACAACCACTCCTCTTTGAAGAATGGGTACCGGATCACTCACATTACCCCCTCCAGGGAAACAACGAGATAGTGCATCAGCCTTGGTGTTCTTTGCCCCAGGACGATAGGTAATCACAAAGTTAAACCTGGTAAAAAATAGCGACCACCTAGCCTGTCTAGGGGTGAGACGCTTAGCTGATTCGAGGTACAGAAGATTTTTGTGGTCCGTAATTACAGTGACGGGGTGGACTGCCCCCTCTAAGAAATGACGCCATTCCTCAAACGCAAGTTTAATAGCTAATAGTTCCCTATTGCCAATATCGTAGTTCTTTTCTGCTGCAGATAGTTTTTTTAGAAAAGAAAGCACAAGGACGCCATTTGCCAGGAGACGGACCCTGAGACAGCACCGCCCCCACTCCCACCTCTGACGCATCGACTTCAACAATAAAAGGCTGAGAGACATCAGGTTGGACCAGTACAGGTGCTGAGGTAAACTTCTCTTTTAGAGAGGAAAAAGCAACTTTAGCGGCGTCAGACCATTTAGAAAAATCAGTCCCCTTCCTAGTCATGTCAGTAAGCGGTTTTACAATAAGTGAATAATTTTTAATGAATTTCCTATAGAAATTCGCGAAGCCCAAGAACCGTTGTAGTGCTTTGAGGTTCTCAGGAAGATCCCAATCTAAAATTGCCTGGACCTTCCTAGGATCCATACGGAAACCTGACGCAGATATAAAATAACCCAGGAATTGTATCTCCTGAACGGCGAAGACACATTTTTCAATTTTAGCATATAATTTATTCGTTCGTAGGACCTGCAGTACTTGTCTGACATGCACCTCATGTGTTTTCAGATCAGACGAATAAATTAAAATATCATCTAGGTATATTACCACAAACCTGCCGATCAGATGACTAAAAATGTCATTAACGAAATGTTGAAAGACGGCAGGAGCATTGGTCAGACCGAAAGGCATAACTAGATTTTCATAATGCCCCTCAGGGGTGTTAAACGCTGTCTTCCACTCATCCCCCTCCTTAATACAAATCAGATTGTAGGCACCCCTAAGATCAAGTTTGGAGAACCACCTAGCACCCGCAATCTGATTAAACAGGTCAGGAATGAGAGGAAGAGGGTATGGGTCTCGGATGGTTATCTGATTTAATTCGCGAAAATCTAAGCAAGGACGCAGGCCCCCATCTTTCTTTTTAACGAAGAAAAACCCTGCAGCCACGGGTGAAGAAGAGGGTCTGATGTGTCCCTTAGCCAAGCTCTCGGAGATATAATCTTTCATGGCTTGTCTCTCTGGACCCGAAAGATTATATAACCTGGTCTTGGGTAATTTTGCGCCGGGAATAAGGTTAACCGGGCAATCATAAGGACGATGAGGTGGTAACTTCTGACAACCCTTTTCAGAAAAAACATCCTCAAAGTCCGAAATAAATGTAGGTAGGGAAGCTATGGAGGCGACTAAGCAATTGCTATTTAAGCAATTTTCTCTGCACTGCTCACTCCACTCCAATATCTCCCTGGCCTGCCAATCCACCACTGGATTGTGCGCTACCAACCAGGGAAGACCCAGCACTACCGGAGTGGGAAGCCCCTCCAGAACATAACCTGAAAGCATCTCGTTATGGTGGTCCCCTACCCGAAGGTGTAAATTATGAACCATGTGCGTGAGGTTTCTCTGAGACAGGGGAGCAGAATCAATAGCGAATATGGGAATGGGTCTCTGTAAAGTACAGAGAGACAAACCCAAAGTGCGGGCAAAATGGGCATCTATCAAATTTACCCCTGCTCCACTGTCTAGAAAGAAAGAAATAGTCTCCGTCTTATCACCAAAAATAATAACCGCTGGCAACACAAATTGCGATGTACGTATGGAGGAAACGTATACCCCCCGGCTGACATCCTCCACACAGCCTGGGGTTAGTAGTTTTTCCGACGGTCTTTTGTTTCTGAGGAAAGAAGGACAGACATTAATGAAATGACCCCTCTCCCCACAAAAAAAACAAACCCCACGCCTACGGCGAGCCTCAGGAGGACGGACCTGACGAGTAGTTCCTCCTAGCTGCATAGGCTCGTCTAAGTCCGTACTGACTAACTGCTGCTTGGGAGGGGTTACCAATGGCTCCGGTTTTTTCAACCTGACCCTAAGGCGTCTATCTATTCGGATAGAAAGGGACATAACCGCATCAAGGGAAAAGGGGGTCTCATATAATGCAAGCGCATCCTTAACCCTTTCGGATAACCCAGAGCAGAACTGACTCCTGAGAGCCGGGTCGTTCCATTGGGTATCCGTAGCCCACCTACGGAATTCAGAGCAATACTCCTCTACCGGCCGCTCTCCTTGTAAGAGTCTCCGTAATCTTGATTCAGCCAGGGCGACTCGGTCAGGGTCATCATATATGAGACCCAAGGCCCCAAAAAACTCATCCACTGACCGAAGAGCCAGGACTGCGGATCCCCCTGCAGCAGGGAAATAACAACCCCCACCCGCTGATCTTCATTACCAGAGGAGTAAGGGCGCAGTTTAAAATATAACTTACAGGCCTCACGGAATGTCAAAAACTTGTCCCTTCCCCCAGAAAATCTGTCAGGGAGAGGGACCTTGGGTTCCGCAACAACCTGGTTACCAGTAGCAACCGCTGGGCTTGCAGTCAGTTGTAATTGCTGCTGTTGCTGGAGGACCGACGCCTTCAATCCTGCCACCTCCAAAGACAGGCCATGAAATTGTTTGGACAGAGCAGCAATTTGATCCATACTGGATTCTAAGTAGTTAAAATTTTTTATTTTTTTTTACCTACACAAAATAAGGGCCAGAGATAATGTAATGACCGACGACACGCACAGGGAGGAAAACAGGGAAAGCCCTGCCCAAGGGAGAGGGAAAGGTGGTGACCCCTAACTCACCTTGTGGCTGGCACCTGACTGCCCTGACGTCCCTAGACGGGTTCCTCACCCGTGCGGCGATCGCGTGCCTAAACCCTGGCTTTCCCTAATATGAGCCCTGGATAGTGAACAGGCCGGTGGGATCGCTAGTCCACACCACTATCACTAAGAGGGAAACACCAGGGAGAGGACAGACAAAACATACAAACACATACACCCAGGTGGGCGACCACAATAAACCAAAAAGGTCCAACAGGGATCTGGAGGGTAGCGTACTGGACCAACTACCAGCGAACGCAGCAACACAGCTCCAGAAGGTCAGAATAGATGTCCAGGCAGGAAGTTCTATCTCTGGCAACCAGAGAAGTGTGAGAGAGAAATATAAGGAGGTCTGGGAGTGCTGGACAAGGAACAGCTGAGGAGAAGGAGCTACGGATCCCTGAGTGAGCCAAAAGGGTTTGCTAAGCAAACCCAGAAAGCTACCATAAGGAAAACAGCCCTATCTTAAATAGAGCGTGCAGCCAACCGCTGCGACTTCCTGACCCCGGGTATAACGGAGTCAGGCGTGGTCCTCGACACCCTCGTGACAGAAACGCTGTGTTGCTTAGCGACAGCCCCGAAACCTGACAGATCTAGAGGAGATCTGTATGGAGGAGTAGGCCAAAATCCCTGTTGCAGTGTGTGCAAACCTGGTCAAGAACTACAGGAAATGTTGGCTTCTGTACCAAATATTAACACAGATTTTCTCATGTGTTCAAATATGTATGTTCAGCAGTGCAAGACAAATACATTCTTTAAAAATCATACAATGTGATTTCCTGATTTATTTTATTTTATTCTGTCTCTCAGAGTGGGAATGCACCTACAATGTGAATTTCAGACCCCTCCATGAATTTCAGACCCCTCCATGCTTTCAGACCCCTCCATGGAAGAACTTGCAAAATCGCAGGGGGTTCAAATAATTCTGCTCCTCACTGTATATATATATATACAGTATATATATCTACGAAGGCTTCAGTGAAATCAAAACAAAAAAAACAACTTATTCCTAAAGGACGATACAAAGTGACCCCTGGGTTAAAATTAATGGTCTACTTATTTATTTTTTTCTTTTTAATTTCTCATCAAATTCTTTTTGTCTGCGGCCACTGTTAGAGCATTTTAATGCTGCAGGTAACTTGCAGACTCGATATAATAAATGCCATTGTACTTTACAGCTCATGGAATATTTAATAGACTTTACATAAAGGCAATCACAACAGTACAAAGTTCCATTAAACACAATCATCATTCACAGCAGATATGCAAATTGTCTAAGCTCCGGTGATGGGTAAGTAAATGATTTTCCATTTACAGCATAACAGTTATACAAACTACCAAGAAACGTACACAGCCCACTGCTACATCCCATATTTATATAATACTGCCTCCTATGTACAAGAATATAACTACTATAATACTGCTCCTATGTACAAAAATATAACTACTATAATACTGCCTCCTATGTACAAGAATATAACTACTATAATACTGCTCCTATGTACAAGAATATAACTACTATAATACTGTCTCCTATGTACAAGAATATTACTACTATAATACTGCTCCTATGTACTAGAATATAACTACTATAATACTGCTCCTATGTAAAGACTATAACTACTATAATACTACTCCTATGTACAAGAATATAACTACTATAATACTGTCTCCTATGTACAAGATTATTACTACTATAATACTGCTCCTATGTACTAGAATACAACTACTATAATACTGCCTTCTATGTACAAGAATATAACTGCTATAATACTGTCTCCTATGTACAAGAATATAACTACTATAATACTGCTCCTATGTACAAGAATATAACTACTATAATACTGCTCCTATGTACAAGAATATAACTACTATAATACTGCCTCCAATGTACAAGAATATAACTACTATAATACTGCTCCTATGTACAAGACTATAACTACTATAATACTACTCCTATGTACAAGAATATAACTACTATAATACTGTCTCCTATGTACAAGAATATTACTACTATAATACTGCTCCTATGTACTAGAATATAACTACTATAATACTGCTCCTATGTACAAGACTATAACTACTATAATACTACTCCTATGTACAAGAATATAACTACTATAATACTGTCTCCTATGTACACGAATATTACTACTATAATACTGCTCCTATGTACTACAATACAACTACTATAATACTGCCTCCTATGTACAAGAATATAACTACTATAATACTGCCCCTATGTACAAGAATATAACTACTATAATACCGCCTCCTATGTACAAGAATATAACTACTATAATACTGCCTCCTATGTACAAGAATATAACTGCTATAATACTGCTCCTATGTACAAGAATATAACTGCTATAATACTGTCTCCTATGTACAAGAATATAACTACTATAATACTGCTCCTATGTACTAGAATATAACTACTATAATACTGCTCCAATGTACAAGAATATAACTACTATAATACTGCTCCTATGTACTAGAATATAACTACTATAATACTGCTCCAATGTACAAGAATATAACTACTATAATACTGCTCCTATGTACAAGAATATAACTACTATAATACTGCTCCTATGTACAAGAATATAACTACTATAATACTGCTCCTATGTACAAGAATATAACTACTATAATACTGCTCCTATGTACAAGAATATAACTACTGTAATACTGCTCCTATGTACAAGAATATAACTACTATAATACTGCTCCTATGTACAAGAATATAACTACTATAATACTGCCTCCTATGTACAAGAATATAACTACTATAATACTGCTCCTATGTACAAGAATATAACTACTATAATACTGCCTCCTATGTACAAGAATATAACTACTATAGGGGGCGGAGCCTGACCTTGGAGCTGAATGGCTGCTTGTTCCTGAGCTCCTCTCCCTGGCAGCTATTATAACCCCTTTTTCTGGCTACTTACATTGTGCAAATGGAGAAACCAGGTAAAGATCGTCACCCTGAGACACCAGAGCCGACAGGGGCTCGTTCCAGACAGCCTGAGATGGATAAATATCTCAAGAAACAATCCAGGACCCCTGCTGCTGAAGTGTCCAAGATGGCGCGGCAGCTCTCTGATGCAGAAGAAGGTTCAGAGGCAGAAAGTGCCTCTGATGTATCAAATCGCAGACCTAGGCGAAAAAGCTCCTCACTCTCCAAAGCAGTCCTCAGGGATGTCCTGGAGTCTGCACTTGCACCTCTGAAGAAGGATTTGGAGGAAATAAAAGGTGACCTGCGACACATTGGAAACCGAGTGGAGTCCCTGGAGCTCGCACAGGAAGCCATCCTGGTGCATGAGGGTAAGACGAGCGCGGCACTGCAAACACACAGAGACTTGCTAAATGATGCACTATTGCGCATTGAAGATCAAGAAAATCGGAACCGGCGGCGAAATATTCGCATCCGCGGTCTTCCCGAAAATATCGCGATCAATGCGCTTAATTCGGCAGCATGCAAAATTTTCTCCTCCCTGCTAGGTGCTGAAAGAGCAGCTCCGATTGTGATTGAGCGCATTCACAGGGCTTTGAGGCCCAAGCCGAAACTTGGTGAACCGCCGCGGGATGTAGTATGTGGCATCCTCAGCTACGTGGATACTGCGGCACTGCTTAGGGGGCGGGAAGAGAGGCTGACCGCATCATGTATGGGGAGACCCCCATCCTATTCTTTCAAGATCTGGCCCCCTCCACCTTGCCCATAAGGCTACTCCTGGAGGCCCTTAAAGCTACAGCCACGCCATTCCGGTGGCTCTATCCCTTCAGCTCGGCCATCTTGAAAAATGGAAGGCAGTACACGGTGCGGACCCCGGGAGACCTTAAAGCTATATGGGGCTCTCTTGGGATTGCACCCCTCCCCTCCCGGTGTGGATTCGTGGCTGCAAGTCTCGCCATCCAGACCAGAGAAGCAAGGAAAAGGCCGTTCTCCAGTTGCTGTCACGTGACTCTGCTCTGTGAGAAGCTGAAGTCTCTTATGTCTGTTCACTACTGAGTCCATTGTCCTGGGACATTTCTGAGTTTCAGGCTGAAGGATCTCTGTTTGCTCTGCTCGAGCTGTTTATTGCCTGTTTGTTACCTATTTGTGGCCTTGATCAGGGTCTTAGCCCATTGCCCCGTTTCCATGGGCTTTGGGATTTGCCCTTTTTATTGCTACCTTTCCTGCACAAGATACAGGTTTTGATTTGATGCAATGTTAACACTGATAACTTTGCTGGGGTTATATGTTTGCCTTTATGTCGGTAATGTTACTGATTAATTCCTCTCCCCCACACCCCTCCTTAAACCCCCTAGTGGCCCCACAGGAGCCCCCCTCTGATAGATCCCGGCTGTCCGCCGCTATGAAAAAGGATCTCCATCATGTCAGATGCTGGGTGGGACCACGAGCTCCCCGTCCATGGCGAGACATGCCTTGTTACATGTATAGTGTCTATGTCTTATTTGTTATGCCTTTTATTTTTCCTTTGACTTTCCCTTTAATCTCCTTCCCCTCCTTCTTCTCCTTACTCTGTCCGTTGCTTTCCAGACTAGATGTCCTTTTGCCCTGGGCCGACTGGCCTCCTCTGTCTTTACTATGGCCTCTATTGTAGTTGCCTCATTGAATGCCAAGGGTCTGAACGAGCCATGTAAGCGGTCTCAGGTGCTCTCATTGTTACAGAAAGATGATGTTTCGATTGCATTTCTTCAAGAAACTCATTTTAAGATGGGAAAACTCCCGAAACTGTCCCCAAAAGTATTCTCACAATGGTTTCACAGCCCATATACCTCAGCTAGCAGGGGTGTCAGCGTGGCCATCCACAAGCGTCTGCCCTTTAAACACTCCGCAGTACTTGCGGATACAGACGGTCGCTTCTTGTTCGTGAAAGGGCACATCGCTGACACACCTGTCACCCTGGCTAAAATTTATGCCCCTAATAGGGGTCAGATCCCCTGGCTCGTTCGGACTCTTGCTCAATTATCAGCTTTTAGTGAGGGTATGCTTATATTAGGAGGTGACTTTAATGTGACCCTGGAGCCTGACCTTGACTCGTCCTACCTGAGATCTGAGTTATCCCACAAACTTCTACGCCGTCTGAAGACTGCGCTGAAGAAACTGAAGGTTATAGATGTTTGGCGCACTATGCACCCCTTTAGTCGGGATTACACGTTCTAATCCAATGCAAAAAAGTCCTTACATAGGTTGGATTATATATTTCTATCCTCCCCCCATATTCCTCATGTAGTAGACGCGAGGATTGGTAACATCACGCTGTCTGACCACGCTCCAGTATTTCTCCGGGTGTCTATGACCGCTCTTCCTAAAAGGGAAAGAATATGGCATCTTAATGACACCTTGATCTCTGACCCTGCTAATGCAACTAAAATCTCCCAGATTATGTCTGAATTCTTCTCTCTTAATACGGCGGGCGACCCCCCTCCCTCTCCTTCCATTCTGTGGGAAACCCATAAAGCAGTGGTTAGAGGAGAACTAATAGCCCTGGGCTCGCATGTTAAAAGACTGCGCTCCAAGGCTGTGGACGACCTGTTGTCCCGCATAGCAAGTCTAGAATTGACTCATAAGCAAACCCAGGCTCAGGCTGTGGCTGCTGAATTGGTGGAGGCCAGGACGGAACTGAAAAACCTGTTTAATGCTAAATCTGCGAAGCTTATATTTCGCTCCAAGTTTAAAGCTTATGCCCATGGGAACAAGGGGAATAAACTGATGTCTGCCATGGCTAAGCAACGCCATACAGATTCATTTATCCCCGCAATTCTGGACGCAAAAGGTAATAAGCATAAATCGACCCATGACATAGCAAAAGCTTTTAGCGCATTTTATGCTGATCTTTATAACCTTCCCACCCCAGACCGCCCTGGTTCCACTTCGGTTGAGCAGGCCACAGATGAGTTCCTATCAACTCTACAGCTCCCCTCCATTAGCCCCCTCCAAGCCTCCAAGCTAGTCGCCCCTGTGTCAAGAGAAGAGATTGACAAGGTCCTATCCTCCATACCATCAGGTAAGAGTCCAGGTCCAGATGGACTTCCCATATCATATTATAAGACCTTCAGGGACATTTTGACCCCTCATTTTCAGACACTATGTAACTTCCTTCTGTCTGGAGGATCTCTGCCCCCCAAACATTAGAAGCTCACATAACTATAATCCACAAAGAAAACAAAGATCCCCTCCAATGTGGCAGTTATCGCCCTATCTCACTGCTAAATGCGGATGTCAAGTGGTGCGCCAAAATATTAGCGCAGCGTATTCAGCTGATCCTGCCGGATCTTGTGGACAGTGAGCAAGTGGGATTTGTGCGGGGCAGACGGGGCTGTGAGAACACGATACGCCTGCTTTATCTTATGGACTGGGCTAGAAGCTCATCCACGCCTTTGGCCTTGTTGAGCACGGATGCAGAGAAGGCCTTCGACAGGGTCGGTTGGCATTATATGTCGCGGGCCCTGTCGAGGTTTGGTTTTCCAGACTCGTTCATATCCGCGATCTTCACTTTGTACTCAGCCCCGTCTGCCAAACTCAAAATAAACTTTGCTCTGTAAGATCCGGCAGGATCCTGCTGTTAGGGGCCTTACCATCAATCCTCAGACCCACTTGACAGCCGCATTTGCTGATGACCTATTAATAATGACGTCTAATCCCGAAACTTCTTTCCCTAGGCTCTTGTTCCTTTTTGAGGAATTTGGTTTTGTTTCAAACTTCAAAATCAACTATGGTAAGTCAGTGGCCCTCAATGTCACCTGACTCGGTGAAAGAGGCCCTTCAGAAAATTACCCCCTTTCAATGGGCTACAAAAGATATAGTATTTTTAGGAGTACATGTCCCTGCTCAAGCAAAGGATTTGTTTGCTCTTAATTATGCCCCCCCCCTTACTCTCATCGGTTAGGAAACACTTACAATCTATCAAACTCCCGTTTATTTCCTGGTGTGGAAGGAGGAGCTACCTCAAGACATTTATAGCCCCTAAATTTTTGTACCTACTACAAGTTTTGCCTATTTGGCTGCCGCACTCATTTTTTGTCGACACTCGGCGAGTTTTCTCACTCTTTTTGTGGGGCAACAAACCTGCCAGAATTGCTTATTCTGTGCTGACCAGAGAGAAAAGGTTTGGCGGCTTTGGTCTGCCTGACATGCGCTCCTACTATGCGGCTTATCAACTATTCCGAGGTCTGTCTCTTCTTAATAACTCCTATGATGCGCCATATGTGCGTCTAGAGCGCTCTCTGCTTACCACTAAAATGAGACGGATACTCTGGGGTCTATCCCCTTGTTCACCTGGTAGCTCCTCCTTCTTGCCCCTATGAAAGAGCCTATTGGTAGAATGGGCCAGGCAATACAAAGCCAAAGTGCTTACATTTCCTATCCCAGGCACACCACTCTCCTCCTTACAGTTCCACGTTCACCCGGAAGCTAAGACGCCTTCAGGCATCTGGCCTCTCCTGGCTGAAATTCCCATTAGTGAGATCCAGACTCCAGATGGGAACCTAGATTGGACTCCAGTCTTGAATGACCTCAAAATTAAAAATGCCCACTTTCTTCAGGTGTTCACCCTGCAGAAAGATATTAAATTAATTAAACTTCCACCTTCAACTACCACTAGCTCCCCTTCTTGGTTAGAAAAACGGATTTCAGACACATGTAAGATTCCTAAACCGCTGTCTACCATATATAAAGAATTGCTCTCATCCTCCCCTCCTGAGCTACACTTCCTCAATTCTTGGGAAAGGGAGCTCTCTATTCGGCTCTCAGATCCGGAAAGGGCTTTTATCCTCTCACACTCCCATGGCTTTAGTCGCTGTATTAGAATACAAGAGAATTCATATAAGCTACTTACCAGATGGTACAAATCCCCGGAATTTCTACACAAGCTCAACGAAGACATCTCAAGTGAGTGTTGGAGGTGTGGGAAGGATATAGGTGCCCTATCACACATTTGGTGGTATTGTGAGAGGATCAAAGCGTTCTGGTTAAGCATAGAAGCATTGATCAATGAGGTTTGTGCTACGCAGGTCAAACTAGATCGCAAACTGATCTTACTTTGGTGCCCCAATGACTCGCTGTCCCCCTGTAGATCTGATCTTCCCACTATGCTCATCACGGTGGCGAGATTGCTGATACCGCTGCTTTGGAAGAATGCTGAACCTCTTACTGTAATGATGTGGAGAGACAAGGTGGATCAGATTTATAGATTTGAAGAGCTGGCGCATTGGGAATCCTTCACCCGCCTTCGATTTCTTAAAATCTGGTCACCATGGAAAAACTTTAGAAAGTTTACTTGACGGAGTTAGATATCTCTTGATCACCCCAAACCCCCCCCCCCCCTTACCATTCCTTTCCCGTTGTTCCTTACTGTTATTATTTCGCCATTAATGGTTTTATTTTAGACACCATGTACAGCTTTGATTTGCATTATTTGTCACTTCACTTCCATGAAATGCTTGTCATTCTGCCTTTGATGATGGTATGTGATTGTATGGTGTACTTTATTCTTTTAATAAAAATAAATTTGGTTAAGAATATAACTACTATAATACTGCCCCATGTACAAAAATATACTTACTATAATACTGCCTCCTATGTACAAGAATATAACTACTATAATACTACTCCTATGTACAAGAATATAACTACTATAATACTGCTCCTCTGTACAAGAATATAACTACTATAATACTGCTCCTATGTACAAGAATATAACTACTATAATACTGCTCCTATGTACAAGAATATAACTACTATAATACTGCTCCTATGTACAAGAATATAACTACTATAATACTGTTCCTATATACAAGATATAACTACTATAATACTGCTCCTATGTACAAGAATATAACTACTATAATACTACTCATGTACAATAGTATAACTACTATAATACTGCTCATATGTACAAGAATATAACTACTATAATACTACTCCTATGTACAAGAATATAACTACTATAATACTGCCTCCTATGTACAAGAATATAACTACTATAATACTGCCTCCTATGTACAAGAATATAACTACTATAATACTGCTCCTATGTACAAGAATATAACTACTATAATACTGCTCCTATGTACAAGAAAATACTTACTATAATACTGCTCCTATGTACAAGAATATAACTACTATAATACTGGTCCTATATACAAGAATATAACTACTATAATACTGCTCTTATGTACAAGAATATAACTACTATAATACTGCTCCTATATACAAGAATATAACTACTATAATACTGCTCCTATGTACAAGAATATAACTACTATAATACTGCTCCTATGTACAAGAATATAACTACTATAATACTGTTCCTATATACAATATATAACTACTATAATACTGCTCCTATGTACAAGAATATAACTACTATAATACTACTCATGTACAAGAGCATAACTACTATAATACTACTCCTATGTACAAGAATATAACTACTATAATACTGCCTCCTATGTACAAGAATATAACTACTATAATACTGCCTCCTATGTACAAGAATATAACTACTATAATACTGCTCCTATGTACAAGAATATAACTACTATAATACTGCTCCTATGTACAAGAATATAACTACTATAATACTGCCTCCTATGTACAAGAATATAACTACTATAATACTACTCCTATGTACAAGAATATAACTACTATAATACTGCCTCCTATGTCCAAGAATATAACCACTATAATACTGCCTCCTGTGTACAAGAATATAACTACGATAATACTGCTCATATGTACAAGAATATAACTACTATAATACTGCTCCTATATACAAGAATATAACTACTATAATACTGCTCCTATGTACAAGAATATAACTAATATAATACTGCTCCTATGTACAAGAATATAACTACTATAATACTGCTCCTATGTACAAGAATATAACTACTATAATACTGCTCCTATGTACAAGAATATAACTACTATAATACTGTTCCTATATACAAGATATAACTACTATAATACTGCCTCCTATGTACAAGAATATAACTACTATAATACTGCTCCTATGAACAAGAATATAACTACTATAATACTGCCTCCTATGTACAAGAATATAACTACTATAATACTGCTCCTATGTACAAGAATATAACTACTATGATACTGCTCCTATGTACAAGAATATAACTACTATAATACTGCTCCTATATACAAGAATATAACTACTATAATACTGTCTCCTATGTACAAGAATATATCTACTATAATACTGCCTCCTATGTACAAGAATATAACTACTATAATACTGCTCCTATGTACAAGAATATAACTACTATAATACTGCTCCTATGTACAAGAATATAACTACTATAATACTGCCTCCTATGTACAAGAATATAACTACTATAATACTGCTCCTATGTACAAGAATATAACTACTATAATACTGCTCCTATGTACAAGATATAACTACTATAATACTGTCTCCTATGTACAAGAATATAACTACTATAATACTGCTCCTATGTACAAGAATATAACTACTATAATACTGCTCCTATGTACAAGAATACAACTACTATAATACTGCCTCCTATGTACAAGAATATAACTACTATAATACTGCTCCTATGTACAAGAATATAACTACTATAATACTGCTCCTATATACAAGAATATAACTACTATAATACTGCTCCTATGTACAAGAATATAACTACTATAATACTGCTCCTATGTACAAGAATATAACTACTATAATACTGCTTCTATGTACAAGAATATAACTACTATAATACTGCCTCCTATGTACTAGAATATAAATACTGTCTTTTGTGAGCCACAATGAACATTGATTGCCATAGAATGATGATCTCTGTACAGCTCTTGTCTCAATGCAAGGCTCTGCTTTGTAGTAGAAATCAGTCCCTGGTTCTGTTCGGCCAATGCACAAGATTTATGATTATAACCTTGAAGCTGAGTGTCCTCCAGACTGGAGTGTTATACTGGTAATAATCTTCTGTAGAACATAGTGCAAGGCGATTGTTTAACAGCAAATGAATTCTGAGGACCCAGCATCGTGTCCAGTATCTGGACTGCTCTCTACTTTGCCATAGATGATACATACATCAGAGCAGGGCCGGCTCCAGGTTCATGTGGGCCCTTGGGCGATAAATCCCAGTGGGCCCCCATGAGGCATTTTTCTACATTGACATGTCCCCCTGTGGCTCCTACACGGTATAATGACCCCCAGTGGCCCCTATACAGTATAATGACTACTAGTGGCCCTTCACACAGTATAATGAACCCCCAATTCCCCCCCCCCCACTGTATAATGACCACCTGTGGCCCTGCATTCAGAATAATAACCCCCAGTCGCCCCCATTTAGAATAATGACCCCCAGTAGCCCCCACACTGGGGGAATACTGTATGGAGGGGGCTCTGGGGGTATTTATACTGAATGGAGGGTCATTGGTGATCATTACTAAATGGGGGACACTGGGGGTCATTATACTATGTAAAGGGCCCTCACAGTATAATGACCACCTGTGGCCCTCCATTCAGAATAATGACCCCCAGTCGCCCCCACACTGGGGGTTATACTGTATGGAGGGGGCACGAGGGGTTATTATATTTAATGGGGGCTCTGGTGGTCATTATGCTAAATGGAGGGTCAATGGGGATCATTATACTAAATGGGGGGCACTGGGAGTCATTATACTGTGTAAGGGGCCCTCACAGTGTGATGAATGACCCCCCAGTGGCCCCCTCACATACCTATCATTGCAGGGGAGCTGGTGGTCCTGTCATTCACTAACCGCAGCTCCCAGCTCCCCACATGAACCTGGAGCCGGCCCTGAATGACCCCCAGTAGCCCCCACACGGGGGGAATACTGTATGGAGGGGGCTCTGGGGGTCATTATACTGAATGGAGGGTCATTGGTGATCATTATACTAAATGGGGGACACTGGGGGTCATTATACTATGTAAAGGGCCCTCACAGTATAATGACCCCACAGTGACCCTCCATTCAGAATAATGACCCCCAGTCGCCCCCACACTGGGGGTTATACTGTATGGAGGGGGCACGAGGGGTTATTATATTTAATGGGGGCTCTGGTGGTCATTATGCTAAATGGAGGGTCAATGGGGATCATTATACTAAATGGGGGGCACTGGGAGTCATTATACTGTGTAAGGGGCCCTCACAGTGTGATGAATGACCCCCCAGTGGCCCCTCACATACCTATCTTTGCAGGGGAGCTGGTGGTCCTGTCGATCACTAACCGCAGCTCCCTGCGCTCCTTCTCTCCTCCGGCCCGCTGCAGCAGTGAGCCAGGCCTGGAGGAGAGAAGGAGATGTGCAGTGATGGAGCTAGAACTGACTGGGCCCCACAGCGAAATTTAGTACGCCCCCCTCCCCCCCAATCTGTGTTCACATTACGTTTTTCCTATCGGTTTGATGTATACACATGTGCAGCACTCCACGTTTTTGTATCCTGCAGAGTCAAGTAAAAAATGCAGACGTTAACGTATATGTTTTTCTACCATGGAACTGTACGGTGAACGGACGCCGCTGTGCGGCATCAGTCTGAGGCGTCTGGTAACGCAGACATTTTTGGTATTCATTACATGGATGGAAAAAATGTGATGTGAACCCGGCCCTAGTGTCAGAATAAGCCCCAGTACACGGCGGAGCAGCGTGGCGGAGAGGGGAGGCCGCCATGTACTGACAGAGCGCTGCCTGGTCCTGGTGGTCAGGGGTGAGGACTGTGTTCCCCAAGGATCATTATCTACTGGGAAATACAGGGCCCAGTATAATACACTAGAATCTATATAATATACAGATATTAGCCCCACCCCCGAATAATAATACAATTAGGTGATAATTTATTATATAGAAATA